>NW_027125234.1:307000-614000 GCF_033026475.1 Channa argus | reverse complement strand
ACAGCTTTTATTTAGCCAGAAATCAAGAGTGTAAGTTTTTATGCGCTTAAAAGCATTTTCAGGCCGAATGAGCAAATATGCTTGTTTCTGCCAATTGCTGCAAAATACTGAAAGGAAAGTGGGTTTGCCTTCATATTTGAGCCAGAACAACTCAGTTCAGCATGGAAATATCATTGCAACAGCTTTTATTTAGCCAGAAATCAAGAGTGTAAGTTTTTATGCGCTTAAAAGCATTTTCAGGCCGAATGAGCAAATATGCTTTTTCTGCCAATTGCAGCAAAATACTGAAAGGAAAGTAGGTTTGCCTTCATATTTGAGCCAGAACAACTCAGTTCAGCATGGAAATATCATTGCAACAGCTTTTATTTAGCCAGAAATCAAGAGTGTAAGTTTTTATGCGCTTAAAAGCATTTTCAGGCCGAATGAGCAAATATGCTTGTTTCTGCCAATTGCAGCAAAATACTGAAAGGAAAGTGGGTTTGCCTTCATATTTGAGCCAGAACAACTCAGTTCAGCATGGAAATATCATTGCAACAGCTTTTATTTAGCCAGAAATCAAGACTGTAAGTTTTTATGTGCTTAAAAGCATTTTCACGCCAAATAAGTTGATTTCTGCCAATTGCAGCAAAATACTGAAAGGAAAGTGGGTTTGCCTTCATATTTGAGCCAGAACAACTCAGTTCAGCATGGAAATATCATTGCAACAGCTTTTATTTAGCCAGAAATTAAGAGTGTAAGTTTTTATGCGCTTAAAAGCATTTTCAGGCCGAATGAGCATATATGCTTGTTTCTGCCAATTGCAGCAGAATACTGAAAGGAAAGTGGGTTTGCCTTCATATTTGAGCCAGAACAACTCAGTTCAGCATGGAAATATCATTGCAACAGCTTTTATTTAGCCAAAAATCAAGACTGTAAGTTTTTATGTGCTTAAAAGCATTTTCAGGCCAAATAAGCTGATTTCTGCCAATTGCTGAAAAATACTGAAAGGAAAGTGGGTTTGCCTTCATATTTGAGCCAGAACAACTCAGTTCAGCATGGAAATATCATTGCAACAGCTTTTATTTAGCCAGAAATCAAGAGTGTAAGTTTTTATGTGCTTAAAAGCATGTTCAGGCCAAATAAGCTGATTTCTGCCAATTGCAGCAAAATACTGAAAGGAAAGTGGGTTTGCCTTCATATTTGAGCCAAAACAACTCAGTTCAGCATGGAAATATCATTGCTACAGCTTTTATTTAGCTACAAATCAAGAGTGTAAGTTTTTATGCGCTTAAAAGCATTTTCAGGCCGAATGAGCAAATATGCTTGTTTCTGCCAATTGCAGCAAAATACTGAAAGGAAAGTGGGTTTGCCTTCATATTTGAGCCAGAAAAACTCAGTTCAGCATGGAAATATCATTACAACAGCTTTTATTTAGCCAGAAATCAAGACTGTAAGTTTTTATGTGCTTAAAAGCATTTTCAGGCCAAATAAGCTGATTTCTGCCAATTGCAGCAAAATACTGATAGGAAAGTGGGTTTGCCTTCATATTTGAGCCAGAACAACTCAGTTCAGCATGGAAATATCATTGCAACAGCTTTTATTTAGCCAGAAATCAAGAGTGTAAGTTTTTATGTGCTTAAAAGCATTTTCAGGCCAAATAAGCTCATTTCTGCCAATTGCAGCAAAATACTGAAAGGAAAGTGGGTTTGCCTTCATATTTGAGCCAAAACAACTCAGTTCAGCATGGAAATATCATTGCAACAGCTTTTATTTAGCCAGAAATCAAGAGTGTAAGTTTTTATGCGCTTAAAAGCATTTTCAGGCCGAATGAGCAAATATGCTTGTTTCTGCCAATTGCAGCAAAATACTGAAAGGAAAGTGGGTTTGCCTTCATATTTGAGCCAGAACAACTCAGTTCAGCATGGAAATATCATTGCAACAGCTTTTATTTAGCCAGAAATCAAGACTGTAAGTTTTTATGTGCTTAAAAGCATTTTCAGGCCAAATAAGCTGATTTCTGCCAATTGCTGCAAAATACTGAAAGGAAAGTGGGTTTGCCTTCATATTTGAGCCAGAACAACTCAGTTCAGCATGGAAATATCATTGCAACATCTTTTATTTAGCCAGAAATCAAGAGTGTAAGTTTTTATGCGCTTAAAAGCATTTTCAGGCCGAATGAGCAAATATGCTTGTTTCTGCCAATTGCAGCAAAATACTGAAAGGAAAGTAGGTTTGCCTTCATATTTGAGCCAGAACAACTCAGTTCAGCATGGAAATATCATTGCAACAGCTTTTATTTAGCCAGAAATCAAGAGTGTAAGTTTTTATGCGCTTAAAAGCATTTTCAGGCCGAATGAGCAAATATGCTTGTTTCTGCCAATTGCAGCAAAATACTGAAAGGAAAGTGGGTTTGCCTTCATATTTGAGCCAGAACAACTCAGTTCAGCATGGAAATATCATTGCAACAGCTTTTATTTAGCCAGAAATCAAGAGTGTAAGTTTTTATGCGCTTAAAAGCATTTTCAGGCCGAATGAGCAAATATGCTTGTTTCTGCCAATTGCAGCAAAATACTGAAAGGAAAGTGGGTTTGCCTTCATATTTGAGCCAGAACAACTCAGTTCAGCATGGAAATATCATTGCAACAGCTTTTATTTAGCCAGAAATCAAGAGTGTAAGTTTTTATGTGCTTAAAAGCATTTTCAGGCCAAATAAGCTGATTTCTGCCAATTGCAGCAAAATACTGAAAGGAAAGTGGGTTTGCCTTCATATTTGAGCCAGAACAACTCAGTTCAGCATGGAAATATCATTGCAACAGCTTTTATTTAGCCAGAAATCAAGAGTGTAAGTTTTTATGCGCTTAAAAGCATTATCAGGCCAAATAAGCTGATTTCTGCCAATTGCAGCAAAATACTGAAAGGAAAGTGGGTTTGCCATCATATTTGAACCAGAACAACTCAGTTCAGCATGGAAATATCATTGCAACAGCTTTTATTTAGCCAGAAATCAAGAGTGTACGTTTTTATGCGCTTAAAAGCATTTTCAGGTCGAATGAGCAAATATGCTTGTTTCTGCCAATTGCAGCAAAATACTGAAAGGAAAGTAGGTTTGCCTTCATATTTGAGCCAGAACAACTCAGTTCAGCATGGAAATATCATTGCAACAGCTTTTATTTAGCCAGAAATCAAGAGTGTACGTTTTTATGCGCTTAAAAGCATTTTCAGGTCGAATGAGCAAATATGCTTGTTTCTGCCAATTGCAGCAAAATACTGAAAGGAAAGTGGGTTTGCCTTCATATTTGAGCCAGAACAACTCAGTTCAGCATGGAAATATCATTGCAACAGCTTTTATTTAGCCAGAAATCAATACTTTAAGTTTTTTTGCGCTTAAAAGCATTTTCAGGTCAAATAAGCTGATTTCTGACAATTGCAAAAAAATACTGAAAGGAAAGTGGGTTTGCCTTCATATTTGACACAGAACAACTCAGTTCAGCATGGAAATATCATTGCAAAAGCTTTTATTTAGCCAGAAATCAAGAGCGTAAGTTTTTATGCGCTTAAAAGCATTTTCAGGCCGAATTAGCAAATATGCTTGTTTCTGCCAATTGCAGCAAAATACTGAAAGAAAAGTGGGTTTGCCTTCATATTTGACACAGAACAACTCAGTTCAGCATGGAAATATCATTGCAACAGCTTTTTATTTAGCCAGAAATCAAGAGTGTAAGTTTTTATGCGCTTAAAAGTATTTTCAGGCCACATAAGCTGATTTCTGCCAATTGCAGCAAAATACTGAAAGGAAAGTGGGTTTGCCTTCATATTTGAGCCAGAACAACTCAGTTCAGCATGGAAATATCATTGCAACAGCATTTATTTAGCCAGAAATCAAGAGTGTACGTTTTTTTGCGCTTAAAAGCATTTTCAGGCCGAATGAGCTGATTTATGCCAATTGCAGCAAAATACTGAAAGGAAAGTGGGTTTTCCTTCATATTTGAACCAGAACTACTGAATTCAGCATGGAAATATCATTCCAACAGCTTTTATTTAGCCAGAAATCAAGAGTGTAAGTTTTTATGCGCTGAAAAGCATTTTCAGGCCGAATGAGCAAATATGCTTGTTTCTGCCAATTGCAGTTAAATACTGAAAGGAAAGTGGGTTTGCCTACATATTTGACCCAGAACAACTCAGTTCAGCATGAAAATATCATTGCAACAGCTTTTATTTAGCCAGAAATCAATACTGTAAGTTTTTATGCGCTTAAAAGCATTTACAGGCCGAATAAGCTGATTTCTGCCAATTGCAGCAAAATACTGAAAGGAAAGTGGGTTTGCCTTCATATTTGAGCCAGAACAACTCAGTTCAGCATGGAAATATCATTGCAACAGCTTTTATTTAGCCAGAAATCAAGACTGTAAGTTTTTATGTGCTTAAAAGCATTTTCAGGCCAAATAAGCTGATTTCTGCCAATTGCTGCAAAATACTGAAAGGAAAGTGGGTTTGCCTTCATATTTGAGCCAGAACAACTCAGTTCAGCATGGAAATATCATTGCAACAGCTTTTATTTAGCTAGAAATCAAGAGTGTAAGTTTTTATGCGCTTAAAAGCATTTTCAGGCCGAATGAGCAAATATGCTTGTTTCTGCCAATTGCAGCAAAATACTGAAAGGAAAGTGGGTTTGCCTTCATATTTGAGCCAGAACAACTCAGTTCAGCATGGAAATATCATTACAACAGCTTTTATTTAGCCAGAAATCAAGACTGTAAGTTTTTATGTGCTTAAAAGCATTTTCAGGCCAAATAAGCTGATTTCTGCCAATTGCAGCAAAATACTGAAAGGAAAGTGGGTTTGCCTTCATATTTGAGCCAGAACTACTCAGTTCAGCATGGAAATATCATTGCAACAGCTTTTATTTAGCCAGAAATCAAGAGTGTAAGTTTTTATGTGCTTAAAAGCATTTTCAGGCCAAATAAGCTGATTTCTGCCAATTGCAGCAAAATACTGAAAGGAAAGTGGGTTTGCCTTCATATTTGAGCCAGAACAACTCAGTTCAGCATGGAAATATCATTGCAACAGCTTTTATTTAGCCAGAAATCAAGAGTGTAAGTTTTTATGCGCTTAAAAGCATTTTCAGGCCGAATGAGCAAATATGCTTGTTTCTGCCAATTGCAGCAAAAGACTGAAAGGAAAGTGGGTTTTCCTTCATATTTGAACCAGAACTACTGAATTCAGCATGGAAATATCATTCCAACAGCTTTTATTTAGCCAGAAATCAAGAGTGTAAGTTTTTATGCGCTGAAAAGCATTTTCAGGCCGAATGAGCAAATATGCTTGTTTCTGCCAATTGCAGTTAAATACTGAAAGGAAAGTGGGTTTGCCTTCATATTTGACCCAGAACAACTCAGTTCAGCATGAAAATATCATTGCAACAGCTTTTATTTAGCCAGAAATCAATACTGTAAGTTTTTATGCGCTTAAAAGCATTTACAGGCCGAATAAGCTGATTTCTGCCAATTGCAGCAAAATACTGAAAGGAAAGTGGGTTTGCCTTCATATTTGACCCAGAACAACTCAGTTCAGCATGGAAATATCATTGCAACAGTTTTTTTTAACCAGAAATCAAGAGTGTACGTTTTTACGCGTTTAAAAGCATTTTCAGGCCGGATGAGCAAATATGCTTGTTTCTGCCAATTGCAGCAAAATACTGAAAGGAAAGTGGGTTTGCCTTCATATTTGAGCCAAAACAACTCAGTTCAGCATGGAAATATCATTGCAACAGCTTTCATTAAGCCAGAAATCAAGAGTGTAAGTTTTTATGCGCTTAAAAGCATTTTCAAGCCGAATGAGCAAATATGCTTGTTTTTGCCAATTGCAGCAAAATACTGAAAGGAAAGTGGGTTTGTCTTCATATTTTCCTCAGAACAACTCAGTTCAGCATGGAAATATCATTGCAACAGCTTTTATTTAGCCAGAAATCAAGAGTGTAAGTTTTTATGCGCTTAAAAGCATTTACAGGCCGAATAAGCTGATTTCTGCCAATTGCAGCAAAATACTGAAAGGAAAGTGGGTTTGCCTTCATATTTGACCCAGAACAACTCATTTCAGCATGGAAATATCATTGCAACAGCATTTATTTAGCCAGAAATCAAGAGTGTAAGTTTTTATGCGCTTAAAAGCATTTTCAGTCCGAATGAGCTGATTTCTGCCAATTGCAGCAAAATACTGAAAGGAAAATGGGTTTTCCTTCATATTTGAACCAGAACTACTGAATTCAGCATGGAAATATCATTCCAACAGTTTTTATTTAGCCAGAAATCAAGAGTGTAAGTTTTTATGCGCTTAAAAGCATTTTCAGGCCGAATGAGCTGATTTCTGCCAATTGCAGCAAAATTATAAAAGGAAAGTGGGTTTGCCTTCATATTTGACCCAGAACAACTCAGTTCAGAATGGAAATATCATTGCAACAGCTTTTATTTAGCCAGAAATCAAGAGTGTACGTTTTTATGCGCTTAAAATCATTTTCAGGCCGAATGAGCAAATATGCTTGTTTCTGCCAATTGCAGCAAAATACTGAAAGGAAAGTGGGTTTGTCTTCATATTTTCCCCAGAACAACTCAGTTCAGCATGGAAATATCATTGCAAAAGCTTTTATTTAGCCAGAAATCAAGAGCGTAAGTTTTTATGCGCTTAAAAGCATTTTCAGGCCGAATTAGCAAATATGCTTGTTTCTGCCAATTGCAGCAAAATACTGAAAGGAAAGTGGGTTTGCCTTCATATTTGAGCCAAAACAACTCAGTTTAGCATGGAAATATCATTGCAACAGCTTTTATTTAGCCAGAAATCAAGAGTGTAAGTTTTTATGCGCTTAAAAGCATTTTCAGGCCGAATGAGCAAATATGCTTGTTTATGCCAATTGCAGCAAAAGACTGAAAGGAAAGTGGGTTTGCCTTCATATTTGACACAGAACAACTCAGTTCAGCATGGAAATATCATTGCAACAGCTTTTTATTTAGCCAGAAATCAAGAGTGTAAGTTTTTATGCGCTTAAAAGTATTTTCAGGCCACATAAGCTGATTTCTGCCAATTGCAGCAAAATACTGAAAGGAAAGTGGGTTTGCCTTCATATTTGACCCAGAACAACTCAGTTCAGCATGGAAATATCATTGCAACAGCATTTATTTAGCCAGAAATCAAGAGTGTACGTTTTTTTGCGCTTAAAAGCATTTTCAGGCCGAATGAGCTGATTTATGCCAATTGCAGCAAAATACTGAAAGGAAAGTGGGTTTTCCTTCATATTTGAACCAGAACTACTGAATTCAGCATGGAAATATCATTCCAACAGCTTTTATTTAGCCAGAAATCAAGAGTGTAAGTTTTTATGCGCTTAAAAGCATTTTCAGGCCGAATGAGCTGATTTCTGCCAATTGCAGCAAAATTATGAAAGGAAAGTGGGTTTGCCTTCATATTTGACCCAGAACAACTCAGTTCAGAATAGAAATATCATTGCAACAGCTTTTATTTAGCCAGAAATCAAGAGTGTACGTTTTTATGCGCTTAAAAGCATTTTCAGGCCGAATGAGCTGATTTATGCCAATTGCAGCAAAATACTGAAAGGAAAGTGAGTTTGCCTTCATATTTGAGCCAAAACAACTCAGTTCAGCATGGAAATATCATTGCAACAGCTTTTATTTAGCCAGAAATCAAGATTGTAAGTTTTTATGCGCTTAAAAGCATTTTCAGGCCGAATGAGCAAATATGCTTGTTTCTGCCAAATGCAGCAAAATACTGAAAGGAAAGTGGGTTTGCCTTCATATTTGACCCAGAACAACTCAGTTCAGCATGGAAATATCATTGCAACAGCTTTTATTTAGCCAGAAATAAAGAGTGTAAGTTTTTATGCGCTTAAAAGCATTTTCAGGCCGAATGAGCAAATATGCTTGTTTATGCCAATTGCAGCAAAAGACTGAAAGGAAAGTGGGTTTGCCTTCATATTTGACACAGAACAACTCAGTTCAGCATGGAAATATCATTGCAACAGCTTTTTATTTAGCCAGAAATCAAGAGTGTAAGTTTTTATGCGCTTAAAAGTATTTTCAGGCCACATAAGCTGATTTCTGCCAATTGCAGCAAAATACTGAAAGGAAAGTGGGTTTGCCTTCATATTTGACCCAGAACAACTCAGTTCAGCATGGAAATATCATTGCAACAGCATTTATTTAGCCAGAAATCAAGAGTGTACGTTTTTTTGCGCTTAAAAGCATTTTCAGGCCGAATGAGCTGATTTATGCCAATTGCAGCAAAATACTGAAAGGAAAGTGGGTTTTCCTTCATATTTGAACCAGAACTACTGAATTCAGCATGGAAATATCATTCCAACAGCTTTTATTTAGCCAGAAATCAAGAGTGTATGTTTTTATGCGCTTAAAAGCATTTTCAGGCCGAATGAGCTGATTTCTGCCAATTGCAGCAAAATTATGAAAGGAAAGTGGGTTTGCCTTCATATTTGACCCAGAACAACTCAGTTCAGAATAGAAATATCATTGCAACAGCTTTTATTTAGCCAGAAATCAAGAGTGTACGTTTTTATGCGCTTAAAAGCATTTTCAGGCCGAATGAGCAAATATGCTTGTTTCTGCCTATTGCAGCAAAATACTGAAAGGAAAGTGGGTTTGCCTACATATTTGACCCAGAACAACTCAGTTCAGCATGAAAATATCATTGTAACAGCTTTTATTTAGCCAGAAATCAATACTGTAAGTTTTTATGCGCTTAAAAGTATTTTCAGGCCACATAAGCTGATTTATGCCAATTGCAGCAAAATTATGAAAGGAAAGTGGGTTTGCCTTCATATTTGACCCAGAACAACTCAGTTCAGAATAGAAATATCATTGCAACAGCTTTTATTTAGCCAGAAATCAAGAGTGTACGTTTTTATGCGCTTAAAAGCATTTTCAGGCCGAATGAGCTGATTTATGCCAATTGCAGCAAAATACTGAAAGGAAAGTGGGTTTTCCTTCATATTTGAACCAGAACTACTGAATTCAGCATGGAAATATCATTCCAACAGCTTTTATTTAGCCAGAAATCAAGAGTGTAAGTTTTTATGCGCTTAAAAGCATTTTCAGGCCGAATGAGCTGATTTCTGCCAATTGCAGCAAAATTATGAAAGGAAAGTGGGTTTGCCTTCATATTTGAGCCAAAACAACTCAGTTCAGCATGGAAATATCATTGCAACAGCTTTCATTAAGCCAGAAATCAAGAGTGTAAGTTTTTATGCGCTTAAAAGCATTTTCAGGTCGAATGAGCAAATATGCTTGTTTCTGCCAATTGCAGCAAAATATTGAAAGGAAAGTGAGTTTGCCTTCATATTTGAGCCAAAACAACTCAGTTCAGCATGGAAATATCATTGCAACAGCTTTTATTTAGCCAGAAATCAAGATTGTAAGTTTTTATGCGCTTAAAAGCATTTTCAGGCCGAATGAGCAAATATGCTTGTTTCTGCCAAATGCAGCAAAATACTGAAAGGAAAGTGGGTTTGCCTTCATATTTGACCCAGAACAACTCAGTTCAGCATGGAAATATCATTGCAACAGCTTTTATTTAGCCAGAAATAAAGACTGTACGTTTTTATGCGCTTAAAAGCATTTTCAGGCTGAATGAGCAAATATGCTTGTTTCTGCCAATTGCAGCAAAATACTAAAAGGAAAGTGGGTTTGCCTTCATATTTGACCCAGAACAACTCAGTTCAGCATGGAAATATCATTGCAGTAGATTTTATTTAGCCAGAAATCAAGAGTGTACGTTTTTATGCGCTTAAAAGCATTTCCAGGCTGAATGAGCAAATATGCTTGTTTCTGCCAATTGCAGCAAAATACTGAAAGGAAAGTGGGTCTGCCTTCATATTTGAGCCAGAACAACTCAGTTCAGCATGGAAATATCATTGCAACAGCTTTTATTTAGCCAGAAATCAATACTTTAAGTTTTTTTGCGCTTAAAAGCATTTACAGGCCAAATAAGCTGATTTCTGCCAATTGCACCAAAATACTGAAAGGAAAGTGGGTTTGCCTTCATATTTGACCCAGAACAACTCAGTTCAGCATGAAAATATCATTGCAACAGCTTTTGTTTAGCCAGAAATCAAAACTTTAAATTTTTATGCGCTTAAAAGCATTTACAGGCCGAATAAGCTGATTTCTGCCAATTGCAGCAAAATACTGAAAGGAAAGTGGGTTTGCCATCATATTTGACCCAGAACAACTCAGTTCAGCATGGAAATATCATTGCAACAGTTTTTTTTAACCAGAAATCAAGAGTGTACGTTTTTACGCGTTTAAAAGCATTTTCAGGCCGGATGAGCAAATATGCTTGTTTCTGCCAATTGCAGCAAAATACTGAAAGGAAAGTGGGTTTGCCTTCATATTTGAGCCAAAACAACTCAGTTCAGCATGGAAATATCATTGCAACAGCTTTCATTAAGCCAGAAATCAAGAGTGTAAGTTTTCATGCGCTTAAAAGCATTTTCAAGCCGAATAAGCAAATATGCTTGTTTTTGCCAATTGCAGCAAAATACTGAAAGGAAAGTGGGTTTGCCTTCATATTTGAGCCAAAACAACTCAGTTCAGCATGGAAATATCATTGCAACAGCTTTCAGTAAGCCAGAAATCAAGAGTGTAAGTTTTCATGCGCTTAAAAGCATTTTCAAGCCGAATGAGCAAATATGCTTGTTTTTGCCAATTGCAGCAAAATACTGCAAGGAAAGTGGGTTTGTCTTCATATTTGACCCAGAACAACTCAGTTCAGCATGGAAATATCATTGCAAAAGCTTTTATTTAGCCAGAAATCAAGAGTGTAAGTTTTTATGCGCTTAAAAGCATTTTCAGGCCGAATGAGCAAATATGCTTGTTTCTGCCAATTGCAGCAAAATACTGAAAGGAAAGTGAGTTTGCCTTCATATTTGAGCCAAAACAACTCAGTTCAGCATGGAAATATCATTGCAACAGCTTTTATTTAGCCAGAAATCAAGATTGTAAGTTTTTATGCGCTTAAAAGCATTTTCAGGCCGAATGAGCAAATATGCTTGTTTCTGCCAAATGCAGCAAAATACTGAAAGGAAAGTGGGTTTGCCTTCATATTTGACCCAGAACAACTCAGTTCAGCATGGAAATATCATTGCAACAGCTTTTATTTAGCCAGAAATCAAGACTGTACGTTTTTATGCGCTTAAAAGCATTTTCAGGCTGAATGAGCAAATATGCTTGTTTCTGCCAATTGCAGCAAAATACTGAAAGGAAAGTGGGTTTGCCTTCATATTTGACCCAGAACAACTCAGTTCAGCATGGAAATATCATTGCAGTAGCTTTTATTTAGCCAGAAATCAAGAGTGTACGTTTTTATGCGCTTAAAAGTATTTCCAGGCTGAATGAGCAAATATGCTTGTTTCTGCCAATTGCAGCAAAATACTGAAAGGAAAGTGAGTTTGCCTTCATATTTGAGCCAAAACAACTCAGTTCAGCATGGAAATATCATTGCAACAGTTTTTTTTAACCAGAAATCAAGAGTGTACGTTTTTACGCGTTTAAAAGCATTTTCAGGCCGGATGAGCAAATATGCTTGTTTCTGCCAATTGCAGCAAAATACTGAAAGGAAAGTGAGTTTGCCTTCATATTTGAGCCAAAACAACTCAGTTCAGCATGGAAATATCATTGCAACAGCTTTTATTTAGCCAGAAATCAAGAGTGTAAGTTTTTATGCGCTTAAAAGCATTTTCAAGCCGAATGAGCAAATATGCTTTTTTTTGCCAATTGCAGCAAAATACTGAAAGGAAAGTGGGTTTGCCTTCATATTTGAGCCAAAACAACTCAGTTCAGCATGGAAATATCATTGCAACAGCTTTTATTTAGCCAGAAATCAAGAGTGTAAGTTTTTATGCGCTTAAAAGCATTTTCAGGCCACATAAGCTGATTTCTGCCAATTGCAGCAAAATACTGAAAGGAAAGTGGGTTTGTCTTCATATTTTCCCCAGAACAACTCAGTTCAGCATGGAAATATCATTGCAACAGCTTTTATTTAGCCAGAAATCAAGAGTGTAAGTTTTTATGCGCTTAAAAGCATTTTCAGGCCGAATGAGCAAATATGCTTGTTTCTGCCAATTGCAGCAAAATACTGAAAGGAAAGTGGGTTTGCCTTCATATTTGACCCAGAACAACTCAGTTCAGCATGGAAATATCATTGCAACAGCATTTATTTAGCCAGAAATCAAGAGTGTACGTTTTTTTGCGCTTAAAAGCATTTTCAGGCCGAATGAGCTGATTTATGCCAATTGCAGCAAAATACTGAAAGGAAAGTGGGTTTTCCTTCATATTTGAACCAGAACTACTGAAT
This sequence comes from Channa argus, assembly GCF_033026475.1. Classification (NCBI taxonomy): domain Eukaryota; kingdom Metazoa; phylum Chordata; class Actinopteri; order Anabantiformes; family Channidae; genus Channa; species Channa argus. The sequence goes on along the minus strand of NW_027125234.1, from coordinate 601,649 downwards.
TCAGCATGGAAATATCATTCCAACAGCTTTTATTTAGCCAGAAATCAAGAGTGTATGTTTTTATGCGCTTAAAAGCATTTTCAGGCCGAATGAGCAAATATGCTTGTTTCTGCCAAATGCAGCAAAATACTGAAAGGAAAGTGGGTTTGCCTTCATATTTGACCCAGAACAACTCAGTTCAGCATGGAAATATCATTGCAACAGCTTTTATTTAGCCAGAAATCAAGACTGTACGTTTTTATGCGCTTAAAAGCATTTTCAGGCTGAATGAGCAAATATGCTTGTTTCTGCCAATTGCAGCAAAATACTGAAAGGAAAGTGGGTTTGCCTTCATATTTGACCCAGAACAACTCAGTTCAGCATGGAAATATCATTGCAGTAGCTTTTATTTAGCCAGAAATCAAGAGTGTACGTTTTTATGCGCTTAAAAGTATTTCCAGGCTGAATGAGCAAATATGCTTGTTTCTGCCAATTGCAGCAAAATACTGAAAGGAAAGTGAGTTTGCCTTCATATTTGAGCCAAAACAACTCAGTTCAGCATGGAAATATCATTGCAACAGTTTTTTTTAACCAGAAATCAAGAGTGTACGTTTTTACGCGTTTAAAAGCATTTTCAGGCCGGATGAGCAAATATGCTTGTTTCTGCCAATTGCAGCAAAATACTGAAAGGAAAGTGGGTTTGCCTTCATATTTGAGCCAGAACAACTCAGTTCAGCATGGAAATATCATTGCAACAGCTTTTATTTAGCCAGAAATCAAGAGTGTAAGTTTTTATGCGGTTAAAAGCATTTTCAGGCTGAATGAGCAAAAATGCTTGTTTCTGCCAAGTGCAGCAAAAGACTGAAAGGAAAGTGGGTTTGCCTTCATATTTGAGCCAGAACAACTCAGTTCAGCATGGAAATATCATTGCAACAGCTTTTATTTAGCCAGAAATCAAGAGTGTAAGTTTTTATGCGCTTAAAAGCATTTTCAAGCCGAATGAGCAAATATGCTTTTTTTTGCCAATTGCAGCAAAATACTGAAAGGAAAGTGGGTTTGTTTTCATATTTGACCCAGAACAACTCAGTTCAGCATGGAAATATCATTGCAACAGCTTTTATTTAGCCAGAAATCAAGAGTGTAAGTTTTTATGCGCTTAAAAGCATTTTCAGGCCACATAAGCTGATTTCTGCCAATTGCAGCAAAATACTGAAAGGAAAGTGGGTTTGCCTTCATATTTGAGCCAGAACAACTCAGTTCAGCATGGAAATATCATTGCAACAGCTTTTATTTAGCCAGAAATTAAGAGTGTAAGTTTTTATGCGCTTAAAAGCATTTTCAGGCCGAATGAGCAAATATGCTTGTTTCTGCCAATTGCAGCAGAATACTGAAAGGAAAGTGGGTTTGCCTTCATATTTGAGCCAGAACAACTCAGTTCAGCATGGAAATATCATTGCAACAGCTTTTATTTAGCCAAAAATCAAGACTGTAAGTTTTTATGTGCTTAAAAGCATTTTCAGGCCAAATAAGCTGATTTCTGCCAATTGCAGCAAAATACTGAAAGGAAAGTGGGTTTGCCTTCATATTTGAGCCAGAACAACTCAGTTCAGCATGGAAATATCATTGCAACAGCTTTTATTTAGCCAGAAATCAAGAGTGTAAGTTTTTATGTGCTTAAAAGCATTTTCAGGCCAAATAAGCTGATTTCTGCCAATTGCAGCAAAATACTGAAAGGAAAGTGGGTTTGCCTTCATATTTGAGCCAAAACAACTCAGTTCAGCATGGAAATATCATTGCAACAGCTTTTATTTAGCCAGAAATCAAGAGTGTAAGTTTTTATGCGCTTAAAAGCATTTTCAGGCCGAATGAGCAAATATGCTTGTTTCTGCCAATTGCAGCAAAATACTGAAAGGAAAGTGGGTTTGCCTTCATATTTGAGCCAGAACAACTCAGTTCAGCATGGAAATATCATTGCAACAGCTTTTATTTAGCCAGAAATCAAGACTGTAAGTTTTTATGTGCTTAAAAGCATTTTCAGGCCAAATAAGCTGATTTCTGCCAATTGCTGCAAAATACTGAAAGGAAAGTGGGTTTGCCTTCATATTTGAGCCAGAACAACTCAGTTCAGCATGGAAATATCATTGCAACAGCTTTTATTTAGCCAGAAATCAAGAGTGTAAGTTTTTATGCGCTTAAAAGCATTTTCAGGCCGAATGAGCAAATATGCTTGTTTCTGCCAATTGCAGCAAAATACTGAAAGGAAAGTGGGTTTGCCTTCATATTTGAGCCAAAACAACTCAGTTCAGCATGGAAATATCATTGCAACAGCTTTTATTTAGCCAGAAATCAAGAGTGTAAGTTTTTATGCGCTTAAAAGCATTTTCAGGCCGAATGAGCAAATATGCTTGTTTCTGCCAATTGCAGCAAAATACTGAAAGGAAAGTGGGTTTGCCTTCATATTTGAGCCAGAACAACTCAGTTCAGCATGGAAATATCATTGCAACAGCTTTTATTTAGCCAGAAATCAAGACTGTAAGTTTTTATGTGCTTAAAAGCATTTTCAGGCCAAATAAGCTGATTTCTGCCAATTGCTGCAAAATACTGAAAGGAAAGTGGGTTTGCCTTCATATTTGAGCCAGAACAACTCAGTTCAGCATGGAAATATCATTGCAACAGCTTTTATTTAGCCAGAAATCAAGAGTGTAAGTTTTTATGCGCTTAAAAGCATTTTCAGGCCGAATGAGCAAATATGCTTGTTTCTGCCAATTGCAGCAAAATACTGAAAGGAAAGTGGGTTTGCCTTCATATTTGAGCCAGAACAACTCAGTTCAGCATGGAAATATCATTGCAACAGCTTTTATTTAGCCAGAAATCAAGAGTGTAAGTTTTTATGCGCTTAAAAGCATTTTCAGGCCGAATGAGCAAATATGCTTGTTTCTGCCAATTGCAGCAAAATACTGAAAGGAAAGTAGGTTTGCCTTCATATTTGAGCCAGAACAACTCAGTTCAGCATGGAAATATCATTGCAACAGCTTTTATTTAGCCAGAAATCAAGAGTGTAAGTTTTTATGCGCTTAAAAGCATTTTCAGGCCGAATGAGCAAATATGCTTGTTTCTGCCAATTGCAGCAAAATACTAAAAGGAAAGTGGGTTTGCCTTCATATTTGAGCCAGAACAACTCAGTTCAGCATGGAAATATCATTGCAACAGCTTTTATTTAGCCAGAAATCAAGAGTGTAAGTTTTTATGCGCTTAAAAGCATTTTCAGGCCGAATGAGCAAATATGCTTGTTTCTGCCAATTGCAGCAAAATACTGAAAGGAAAGTGGGTTTGCCTTCATATTTGAGCCAGAACAACTCAGTTCAGCATGGAAATATCATTGCAACAGCTTTTATTTAGCCAGAAATCAAGAGTGTAAGTTTTTATGTGCTTAAAAGCATTTTCAGGCCAAATAAGCTGATTTCTGCCAATTGCAGCAAAATACTGAAAGGAAAGTGGGTTTGCCTTCATATTTGAGCCAGAACAACTCAGTTCAGCATGGAAATATCATTGCAACAGCTTTTATTTAGCCAGAAATCAAGAGTGTAAGTTTTTATGCGCTTAAAAGCATTATCAGGCCAAATAAGCTGATTTCTGCCAATTGCAGCAAAATACTGAAAGGAAAGTGGGTTTGCCATCATATTTGAACCAGAACAACTCAGTTCAGCATGGAAATATCATTGCAACAGCTTTTATTTAGCCAGAAATCAAGAGTGTACGTTTTTATGCGCTTAAAAGCATTTTCAGGTCGAATGAGCAAATATGCTTGTTTCTGCCAATTGCAGCAAAATACTGAAAGGAAAGTGGGTTTGCCTTCATATTTGAGCCAGAACAACTCAGTTCAGCATGGAAATATCATTGCAACAGCTTTTATTTAGCCAGAAATCAAGAGTGTAAGTTTTTATGCGCTTAAAAGCATTTTCAGGCCGAATGAGCAAATATGCTTGTTTCTGCCAATTGCAGCAAAATACTGAAAGGAAAGTGGGTTTGCCTTCATATTTGAGCCAGAACAACTCAGTTCAGCATGGAAATATCATTGCAACAGCTTTTATTTAGCCAGAAATCAAGAGTGTAAGTTTTTATGCGCTTAAAAGCATTTTCAGAACGAATGAGCAAATATGCTTGTTTCTGCCAATTGCAGCAAAATACTGAAAGGAAAGTGGGTTTGCCTTCATATTTGAGCCAGAACAACTCAGTTCAGCATGGAAATATCATTGCAACAGCTTTTATTTAGCCAGAAATCAAGAGTGTAAGTTTTTATGTGCTTAAAAGCATTTTCAGGCCAAATAAGCTGATTTCTGCCAATTGCTGCAAAATACTGAAAGGAAAGTAGGTTTGCCTTCATATTTGAGCCAGAACAACTCAGTTCAGCATGGAAATATCATTGCAACAGCTTTTATTTAGCCAGAAATCAAGAGTGTAAGTTTTTATGCGCTTAAAAGCATTTTCAGGCCGAATGAGCAAATATGCTTGTTTCTGCCAATTGCTGCAAAATACTGAAAGGAAAGTGGGTTTGCCTTCATATTTGAGCCAGAACAACTCAGTTCAGCATGGAAATATCATTGCAACAGCTTTTATTTAGCCAGAAATCAAGAGTGTAAGTTTTTATGCGCTTAAAAGCATTTTCAGGCCGAATGAGCAAATATGCTTTTTCTGCCAATTGCAGCAAAATACTGAAAGGAAAGTAGGTTTGCCTTCATATTTGAGCCAGAACAACTCAGTTCAGCATGGAAATATCATTGCAACAGCTTTTATTTAGCCAGAAATCAAGAGTGTAAGTTTTTATGCGCTTAAAAGCATTTTCAGGCCGAATGAGCAAATATGCTTGTTTCTGCCAATTGCAGCAAAATACTGAAAGGAAAGTGGGTTTGCCTTCATATTTGAGCCAGAACAACTCAGTTCAGCATGGAAATATCATTGCAACAGCTTTTATTTAGCCAGAAATCAAGACTGTAAGTTTTTATGTGCTTAAAAGCATTTTCACGCCAAATAAGTTGATTTCTGCCAATTGCAGCAAAATACTGAAAGGAAAGTGGGTTTGCCTTCATATTTGAGCCAGAACAACTCAGTTCAGCATGGAAATATCATTGCAACAGCTTTTATTTAGCCAGAAATTAAGAGTGTAAGTTTTTATGCGCTTAAAAGCATTTTCAGGCCGAATGAGCATATATGCTTGTTTCTGCCAATTGCAGCAGAATACTGAAAGGAAAGTGGGTTTGCCTTCATATTTGAGCCAGAACAACTCAGTTCAGCATGGAAATATCATTGCAACAGCTTTTATTTAGCCAAAAATCAAGACTGTAAGTTTTTATGTGCTTAAAAGCATTTTCAGGCCAAATAAGCTGATTTCTGCCAATTGCTGAAAAATACTGAAAGGAAAGTGGGTTTGCCTTCATATTTGAGCCAGAACAACTCAGTTCAGCATGGAAATATCATTGCAACAGCTTTTATTTAGCCAGAAATCAAGAGTGTAAGTTTTTATGTGCTTAAAAGCATGTTCAGGCCAAATAAGCTGATTTCTGCCAATTGCAGCAAAATACTGAAAGGAAAGTGGGTTTGCCTTCATATTTGAGCCAAAACAACTCAGTTCAGCATGGAAATATCATTGCTACAGCTTTTATTTAGCTACAAATCAAGAGTGTAAGTTTTTATGCGCTTAAAAGCATTTTCAGGCCGAATGAGCAAATATGCTTGTTTCTGCCAATTGCAGCAAAATACTGAAAGGAAAGTGGGTTTGCCTTCATATTTGAGCCAGAAAAACTCAGTTCAGCATGGAAATATCATTACAACAGCTTTTATTTAGCCAGAAATCAAGACTGTAAGTTTTTATGTGCTTAAAAGCATTTTCAGGCCAAATAAGCTGATTTCTGCCAATTGCAGCAAAATACTGATAGGAAAGTGGGTTTGCCTTCATATTTGAGCCAGAACAACTCAGTTCAGCATGGAAATATCATTGCAACAGCTTTTATTTAGCCAGAAATCAAGAGTGTAAGTTTTTATGTGCTTAAAAGCATTTTCAGGCCAAATAAGCTGATTTCTGCCAATTGCAGCAAAATACTGAAAGGAAAGTGGGTTTGCCTTCATATTTGAGCCAAAACAACTCAGTTCAGCATGGAAATATCATTGCAACAGCTTTTATTTAGCCAGAAATCAAGAGTGTAAGTTTTTATGCGCTTAAAAGCATTTTCAGGCCGAATGAGCAAATATGCTTGTTTCTGCCAATTGCAGCAAAATACTGAAAGGAAAGTGGGTTTGCCTTCATATTTGAGCCAGAACAACTCAGTTCAGCATGGAAATATCATTGCAACAGCTTTTATTTAGCCAGAAATCAAGACTGTAAGTTTTTATGTGCTTAAAAGCATTTTCAGGCCAAATAAGCTGATTTCTGCCAATTGCTGCAAAATACTGAAAGGAAAGTGGGTTTGCCTTCATATTTGAGCCAGAACAACTCAGTTCAGCATGGAAATATCATTGCAACATCTTTTATTTAGCCAGAAATCAAGAGTGTAAGTTTTTATGCGCTTAAAAGCATTTTCAGGCCGAATGAGCAAATATGCTTGTTTCTGCCAATTGCAGCAAAATACTGAAAGGAAAGTAGGTTTGCCTTCATATTTGAGCCAGAACAACTCAGTTCAGCATGGAAATATCATTGCAACAGCTTTTATTTAGCCAGAAATCAAGAGTGTAAGTTTTTATGCGCTTAAAAGCATTTTCAGGCCGAATGAGCAAATATGCTTGTTTCTGCCAATTGCAGCAAAATACTGAAAGGAAAGTGGGTTTGCCTTCATATTTGAGCCAGAACAACTCAGTTCAGCATGGAAATATCATTGCAACAGCTTTTATTTAGCCAGAAATCAAGAGTGTAAGTTTTTATGCGCTTAAAAGCATTTTCAGGCCGAATGAGCAAATATGCTTGTTTCTGCCAATTGCAGCAAAATACTGAAAGGAAAGTGGGTTTGCCTTCATATTTGAGCCAGAACAACTCAGTTCAGCATGGAAATATCATTGCAACAGCTTTTATTTAGCCAGAAATCAAGAGTGTAAGTTTTTATGTGCTTAAAAGCATTTTCAGGCCAAATAAGCTGATTTCTGCCAATTGCAGCAAAATACTGAAAGGAAAGTGGGTTTGCCTTCATATTTGAGCCAGAACAACTCAGTTCAGCATGGAAATATCATTGCAACAGCTTTTATTTAGCCAGAAATCAAGAGTGTAAGTTTTTATGCGCTTAAAAGCATTATCAGGCCAAATAAGCTGATTTCTGCCAATTGCAGCAAAATACTGAAAGGAAAGTGGGTTTGCCATCATATTTGAACCAGAACAACTCAGTTCAGCATGGAAATATCATTGCAACAGCTTTTATTTAGCCAGAAATCAAGAGTGTACGTTTTTATGCGCTTAAAAGCATTTTCAGGTCGAATGAGCAAATATGCTTGTTTCTGCCAATTGCAGCAAAATACTGAAAGGAAAGTAGGTTTGCCTTCATATTTGAGCCAGAACAACTCAGTTCAGCATGGAAATATCATTGCAACAGCTTTTATTTAGCCAGAAATCAAGAGTGTACGTTTTTATGCGCTTAAAAGCATTTTCAGGTCGAATGAGCAAATATGCTTGTTTCTGCCAATTGCAGCAAAATACTGAAAGGAAAGTGGGTTTGCCTTCATATTTGAGCCAGAACAACTCAGTTCAGCATGGAAATATCATTGCAACAGCTTTTATTTAGCCAGAAATCAATACTTTAAGTTTTTTTGCGCTTAAAAGCATTTTCAGGTCAAATAAGCTGATTTCTGACAATTGCAAAAAAATACTGAAAGGAAAGTGGGTTTGCCTTCATATTTGACACAGAACAACTCAGTTCAGCATGGAAATATCATTGCAAAAGCTTTTATTTAGCCAGAAATCAAGAGCGTAAGTTTTTATGCGCTTAAAAGCATTTTCAGGCCGAATTAGCAAATATGCTTGTTTCTGCCAATTGCAGCAAAATACTGAAAGAAAAGTGGGTTTGCCTTCATATTTGACACAGAACAACTCAGTTCAGCATGGAAATATCATTGCAACAGCTTTTTATTTAGCCAGAAATCAAGAGTGTAAGTTTTTATGCGCTTAAAAGTATTTTCAGGCCACATAAGCTGATTTCTGCCAATTGCAGCAAAATACTGAAAGGAAAGTGGGTTTGCCTTCATATTTGAGCCAGAACAACTCAGTTCAGCATGGAAATATCATTGCAACAGCATTTATTTAGCCAGAAATCAAGAGTGTACGTTTTTTTGCGCTTAAAAGCATTTTCAGGCCGAATGAGCTGATTTATGCCAATTGCAGCAAAATACTGAAAGGAAAGTGGGTTTTCCTTCATATTTGAACCAGAACTACTGAATTCAGCATGGAAATATCATTCCAACAGCTTTTATTTAGCCAGAAATCAAGAGTGTAAGTTTTTATGCGCTGAAAAGCATTTTCAGGCCGAATGAGCAAATATGCTTGTTTCTGCCAATTGCAGTTAAATACTGAAAGGAAAGTGGGTTTGCCTACATATTTGACCCAGAACAACTCAGTTCAGCATGAAAATATCATTGCAACAGCTTTTATTTAGCCAGAAATCAATACTGTAAGTTTTTATGCGCTTAAAAGCATTTACAGGCCGAATAAGCTGATTTCTGCCAATTGCAGCAAAATACTGAAAGGAAAGTGGGTTTGCCTTCATATTTGAGCCAGAACAACTCAGTTCAGCATGGAAATATCATTGCAACAGCTTTTATTTAGCCAGAAATCAAGACTGTAAGTTTTTATGTGCTTAAAAGCATTTTCAGGCCAAATAAGCTGATTTCTGCCAATTGCTGCAAAATACTGAAAGGAAAGTGGGTTTGCCTTCATATTTGAGCCAGAACAACTCAGTTCAGCATGGAAATATCATTGCAACAGCTTTTATTTAGCTAGAAATCAAGAGTGTAAGTTTTTATGCGCTTAAAAGCATTTTCAGGCCGAATGAGCAAATATGCTTGTTTCTGCCAATTGCAGCAAAATACTGAAAGGAAAGTGGGTTTGCCTTCATATTTGAGCCAGAACAACTCAGTTCAGCATGGAAATATCATTACAACAGCTTTTATTTAGCCAGAAATCAAGACTGTAAGTTTTTATGTGCTTAAAAGCATTTTCAGGCCAAATAAGCTGATTTCTGCCAATTGCAGCAAAATACTGAAAGGAAAGTGGGTTTGCCTTCATATTTGAGCCAGAACTACTCAGTTCAGCATGGAAATATCATTGCAACAGCTTTTATTTAGCCAGAAATCAAGAGTGTAAGTTTTTATGTGCTTAAAAGCATTTTCAGGCCAAATAAGCTGATTTCTGCCAATTGCAGCAAAATACTGAAAGGAAAGTGGGTTTGCCTTCATATTTGAGCCAGAACAACTCAGTTCAGCATGGAAATATCATTGCAACAGCTTTTATTTAGCCAGAAATCAAGAGTGTAAGTTTTTATGCGCTTAAAAGCATTTTCAGGCCGAATGAGCAAATATGCTTGTTTCTGCCAATTGCAGCAAAAGACTGAAAGGAAAGTGGGTTTTCCTTCATATTTGAACCAGAACTACTGAATTCAGCATGGAAATATCATTCCAACAGCTTTTATTTAGCCAGAAATCAAGAGTGTAAGTTTTTATGCGCTGAAAAGCATTTTCAGGCCGAATGAGCAAATATGCTTGTTTCTGCCAATTGCAGTTAAATACTGAAAGGAAAGTGGGTTTGCCTTCATATTTGACCCAGAACAACTCAGTTCAGCATGAAAATATCATTGCAACAGCTTTTATTTAGCCAGAAATCAATACTGTAAGTTTTTATGCGCTTAAAAGCATTTACAGGCCGAATAAGCTGATTTCTGCCAATTGCAGCAAAATACTGAAAGGAAAGTGGGTTTGCCTTCATATTTGACCCAGAACAACTCAGTTCAGCATGGAAATATCATTGCAACAGTTTTTTTTAACCAGAAATCAAGAGTGTACGTTTTTACGCGTTTAAAAGCATTTTCAGGCCGGATGAGCAAATATGCTTGTTTCTGCCAATTGCAGCAAAATACTGAAAGGAAAGTGGGTTTGCCTTCATATTTGAGCCAAAACAACTCAGTTCAGCATGGAAATATCATTGCAACAGCTTTCATTAAGCCAGAAATCAAGAGTGTAAGTTTTAATGCGCTTAAAAGCATTTTCAAGCCGAATGAGCAAATATGCTTGTTTTTGCCAATTGCAGCAAAATACTGAAAGGAAAGTGGGTTTGTCTTCATATTTTCCTCAGAACAACTCAGTTCAGCATGGAAATATCATTGCAACAGCTTTTATTTAGCCAGAAATCAAGAGTGTAAGTTTTTATGCGCTTAAAAGCATTTACAGGCCGAATAAGCTGATTTCTGCCAATTGCAGCAAAATACTGAAAGGAAAGTGGGTTTGCCTTCATATTTGACCCAGAACAACTCAGTTCAGCATGGAAATATCATTGCAACAGCATTTATTTAGCCAGAAATCAAGAGTGTAAGTTTTTATGCGCTTAAAAGCATTTTCAGTCCGAATGAGCTGATTTCTGCCAATTGCAGCAAAATACTGAAAGGAAAATGGGTTTTCCTTCATATTTGAACCAGAACTACTGAATTCAGCATGGAAATATCATTCCAACAGTTTTTATTTAGCCAGAAATCAAGAGTGTAAGTTTTTATGCGCTTAAAAGCATTTTCAGGCCGAATGAGCTGATTTCTGCCAATTGCAGCAAAATTATAAAAGGAAAGTGGGTTTGCCTTCATATTTGACCCAGAACAACTCAGTTCAGAATGGAAATATCATTGCAACAGCTTTTATTTAGCCAGAAATCAAGAGTGTACGTTTTTATGCGCTTAAAATCATTTTCAGGCCGAATGAGCAAATATGCTTGTTTCTGCCAATTGCAGCAAAATACTGAAAGGAAAGTGGGTTTGTCTTCATATTTTCCCCAGAACAACTCAGTTCAGCATGGAAATATCATTGCAAAAGCTTTTATTTAGCCAGAAATCAAGAGCGTAAGTTTTTATGCGCTTAAAAGCATTTTCAGGCCGAATTAGCAAATATGCTTGTTTCTGCCAATTGCAGCAAAATACTGAAAGGAAAGTGGGTTTGCCTTCATATTTGAGCCAAAACAACTCAGTTTAGCATGGAAATATCATTGCAACAGCTTTTATTTAGCCAGAAATCAAGAGTGTAAGTTTTTATGCGCTTAAAAGCATTTTCAGGCCGAATGAGCAAATATGCTTGTTTATGCCAATTGCAGCAAAAGACTGAAAGGAAAGTGGGTTTGCCTTCATATTTGACACAGAACAACTCAGTTCAGCATGGAAATATCATTGCAACAGCTTTTTATTTAGCCAGAAATCAAGAGTGTAAGTTTTTATGCGCTTAAAAGTATTTTCAGGCCACATAAGCTGATTTCTGCCAATTGCAGCAAAATACTGAAAGGAAAGTGGGTTTGCCTTCATATTTGACCCAGAACAACTCAGTTCAGCATGGAAATATCATTGCAACAGCATTTATTTAGCCAGAAATCAAGAGTGTACGTTTTTTTGCGCTTAAAAGCATTTTCAGGCCGAATGAGCTGATTTATGCCAATTGCAGCAAAATACTGAAAGGAAAGTGGGTTTTCCTTCATATTTGAACCAGAACTACTGAATTCAGCATGGAAATATCATTCCAACAGCTTTTATTTAGCCAGAAATCAAGAGTGTAAGTTTTTATGCGCTTAAAAGCATTTTCAGGCCGAATGAGCTGATTTCTGCCAATTGCAGCAAAATTATGAAAGGAAAGTGGGTTTGCCTTCATATTTGACCCAGAACAACTCAGTTCAGAATAGAAATATCATTGCAACAGCTTTTATTTAGCCAGAAATCAAGAGTGTACGTTTTTATGCGCTTAAAAGCATTTTCAGGCCGAATGAGCTGATTTATGCCAATTGCAGCAAAATACTGAAAGGAAAGTGAGTTTGCCTTCATATTTGAGCCAAAACAACTCAGTTCAGCATGGAAATATCATTGCAACAGCTTTTATTTAGCCAGAAATCAAGATTGTAAGTTTTTATGCGCTTAAAAGCATTTTCAGGCCGAATGAGCAAATATGCTTGTTTCTGCCAAATGCAGCAAAATACTGAAAGGAAAGTGGGTTTGCCTTCATATTTGACCCAGAACAACTCAGTTCAGCATGGAAATATCATTGCAACAGCTTTTATTTAGCCAGAAATAAAGAGTGTAAGTTTTTATGCGCTTAAAAGCATTTTCAGGCCGAATGAGCAAATATGCTTGTTTATGCCAATTGCAGCAAAAGACTGAAAGGAAAGTGGGTTTGCCTTCATATTTGACACAGAACAACTCAGTTCAGCATGGAAATATCATTGCAACAGCTTTTTATTTAGCCAGAAATCAAGAGTGTAAGTTTTTATGCGCTTAAAAGTATTTTCAGGCCACATAAGCTGATTTCTGCCAATTGCAGCAAAATACTGAAAGGAAAGTGGGTTTGCCTTCATATTTGACCCAGAACAACTCAGTTCAGCATGGAAATATCATTGCAACAGCATTTATTTAGCCAGAAATCAAGAGTGTATGTTTTTATGCGCTTAAAAGCATTTTCAGGCCGAATGAGCTGATTTCTGCCAATTGCAGCAAAATTATGAAAGGAAAGTGGGTTTGCCTTCATATTTGACCCAGAACAACTCAGTTCAGAATAGAAATATCATTGCAACAGCTTTTATTTAGCCAGAAATCAAGAGTGTACGTTTTTATGCGCTTAAAAGCATTTTCAGGCCGAATGAGCAAATATGCTTGTTTCTGCCTATTGCAGCAAAATACTGAAAGGAAAGTGGGTTTGCCTACATATTTGACCCAGAACAACTCAGTTCAGCATGAAAATATCATTGTAACAGCTTTTATTTAGCCAGAAATCAATACTGTAAGTTTTTATGCGCTTAAAAGTATTTTCAGGCCACATAAGCTGATTTATGCCAATTGCAGCAAAATTATGAAAGGAAAGTGGGTTTGCCTTCATATTTGACCCAGAACAACTCAGTTCAGAATAGAAATATCATTGCAACAGCTTTTATTTAGCCAGAAATCAAGAGTGTACGTTTTTATGCGCTTAAAAGCATTTTCAGGCCGAATGAGCTGATTTATGCCAATTGCAGCAAAATACTGAAAGGAAAGTGGGTTTTCCTTCATATTTGAACCAGAACTACTGAATTCAGCATGGAAATATCATTCCAACAGCTTTTATTTAGCCAGAAATCAAGAGTGTAAGTTTTTATGCGCTTAAAAGCATTTTCAGGCCGAATGAGCTGATTTCTGCCAATTGCAGCAAAATTATGAAAGGAAAGTGGGTTTGCCTTCATATTTGAGCCAAAACAACTCAGTTCAGCATGGAAATATCATTGCAACAGCTTTCATTAAGCCAGAAATCAAGAGTGTAAGTTTTTATGCGCTTAAAAGCATTTTCAGGTCGAATGAGCAAATATGCTTGTTTCTGCCAATTGCAGCAAAATATTGAAAGGAAAGTGAGTTTGCCTTCATATTTGAGCCAAAACAACTCAGTTCAGCATGGAAATATCATTGCAACAGCTTTTATTTAGCCAGAAATCAAGATTGTAAGTTTTTATGCGCTTAAAAGCATTTTCAGGCCGAATGAGCAAATATGCTTGTTTCTGCCAAATGCAGCAAAATACTGAAAGGAAAGTGGGTTTGCCTTCATATTTGACCCAGAACAACTCAGTTCAGCATGGAAATATCATTGCAACAGCTTTTATTTAGCCAGAAATAAAGACTGTACGTTTTTATGCGCTTAAAAGCATTTTCAGGCTGAATGAGCAAATATGCTTGTTTCTGCCAATTGCAGCAAAATACTAAAAGGAAAGTGGGTTTGCCTTCATATTTGACCCAGAACAACTCAGTTCAGCATGGAAATATCATTGCAGTAGATTTTATTTAGCCAGAAATCAAGAGTGTACGTTTTTATGCGCTTAAAAGCATTTCCAGGCTGAATGAGCAAATATGCTTGTTTCTGCCAATTGCAGCAAAATACTGAAAGGAAAGTGGGTCTGCCTTCATATTTGAGCCAGAACAACTCAGTTCAGCATGGAAATATCATTGCAACAGCTTTTATTTAGCCAGAAATCAATACTTTAAGTTTTTTTGCGCTTAAAAGCATTTACAGGCCAAATAAGCTGATTTCTGCCAATTGCACCAAAATACTGAAAGGAAAGTGGGTTTGCCTTCATATTTGACCCAGAACAACTCAGTTCAGCATGAAAATATCATTGCAACAGCTTTTATTTAGCCAGAAATCAAAACTTTAAATTTTTATGCGCTTAAAAGCATTTACAGGCCGAATAAGCTGATTTCTGCCAATTGCAGCAAAATACTGAAAGGAAAGTGGGTTTGCCATCATATTTGACCCAGAACAACTCAGTTCAGCATGGAAATATCATTGCAACAGTTTTTTTTAACCAGAAATCAAGAGTGTACGTTTTTACGCGTTTAAAAGCATTTTCAGGCCGGATGAGCAAATATGCTTGTTTCTGCCAATTGCAGCAAAATACTGAAAGGAAAGTGGGTTTGCCTTCATATTTGAGCCAAAACAACTCAGTTCAGCATGGAAATATCATTGCAACAGCTTTCATTAAGCCAGAAATCAAGAGTGTAAGTTTTCATGCGCTTAAAAGCATTTTCAAGCCGAATAAGCAAATATGCTTGTTTTTGCCAATTGCAGCAAAATACTGAAAGGAAAGTGGGTTTGCCTTCATATTTGAGCCAAAACAACTCAGTTCAGCATGGAAATATCATTGCAACAGCTTTCAGTAAGCCAGAAATCAAGAGTGTAAGTTTTCATGCGCTTAAAAGCATTTTCAAGCCGAATGAGCAAATATGCTTGTTTTTGCCAATTGCAGCAAAATACTGCAAGGAAAGTGGGTTTGTCTTCATATTTGACCCAGAACAACTCAGTTCAGCATGGAAATATCATTGCAAAAGCTTTTATTTAGCCAGAAATCAAGAGTGTAAGTTTTTATGCGCTTAAAAGCATTTTCAGGCCGAATGAGCAAATATGCTTGTTTCTGCCAATTGCAGCAAAATACTGAAAGGAAAGTGAGTTTGCCTTCATATTTGAGCCAAAACAACTCAGTTCAGCATGGAAATATCATTGCAACAGCTTTTATTTAGCCAGAAATCAAGATTGTAAGTTTTTATGCGCTTAAAAGCATTTTCAGGCCGAATGAGCAAATATGCTTGTTTCTGCCAAATGCAGCAAAATACTGAAAGGAAAGTGGGTTTGCCTTCATATTTGACCCAGAACAACTCAGTTCAGCATGGAAATATCATTGCAACAGCTTTTATTTAGCCAGAAATCAAGACTGTACGTTTTTATGCGCTTAAAAGCATTTTCAGGCTGAATGAGCAAATATGCTTGTTTCTGCCAATTGCAGCAAAATACTGAAAGGAAAGTGGGTTTGCCTTCATATTTGACCCAGAACAACTCAGTTCAGCATGGAAATATCATTGCAGTAGCTTTTATTTAGCCAGAAATCAAGAGTGTACGTTTTTATGCGCTTAAAAGTATTTCCAGGCTGAATGAGCAAATATGCTTGTTTCTGCCAATTGCAGCAAAATACTGAAAGGAAAGTGAGTTTGCCTTCATATTTGAGCCAAAACAACTCAGTTCAGCATGGAAATATCATTGCAACAGTTTTTTTTAACCAGAAATCAAGAGTGTACGTTTTTACGCGTTTAAAAGCATTTTCAGGCCGGATGAGCAAATATGCTTGTTTCTGCCAATTGCAGCAAAATACTGAAAGGAAAGTGAGTTTGCCTTCATATTTGAGCCAAAACAACTCAGTTCAGCATGGAAATATCATTGCAACAGCTTTTATTTAGCCAGAAATCAAGAGTGTAAGTTTTTATGCGCTTAAAAGCATTTTCAAGCCGAATGAGCAAATATGCTTTTTTTTGCCAATTGCAGCAAAATACTGAAAGGAAAGTGGGTTTGTTTTCATATTTGACCCAGAACAACTCAGTTCAGCATGGAAATATCATTGCAACAGCTTTTATTTAGCCAGAAATCAAGAGTGTAAGTTTTTATGCGCTTAAAAGCATTTTCAGGCCACATAAGCTGATTTCTGCCAATTGCAGCAAAATACTGAAAGGAAAGTGGGTTTGTCTTCATATTTTCCCCAGAACAACTCAGTTCAGCATGGAAATATCATTGCAACAGCTTTTATTTAGCCAGAAATCAAGAGTGTAAGTTTTTATGCGCTTAAAAGCATTTTCAGGCCGAATGAGCAAATATGCTTGTTTCTGCCAATTGCAGCAAAATACTGAAAGGAAAGTGGGTTTGCCTTCATATTTGACCCAGAACAACTCAGTTCAGCATGGAAATATCATTGCAACAGCATTTATTTAGCCAGAAATCAAGAGTGTACGTTTTTTTGCGCTTAAAAGCATTTTCAGGCCGAATGAGCTGATTTATGCCAATTGCAGCAAAATACTGAAAGGAAAGTGGGTTTTCCTTCATATTTGAACCAGAACTACTGAATTCAGCATGGAAATATCATTCCAACAGCTTTTATTTAGCCAGAAATCAAGAGTGTATGTTTTTATGCGCTTAAAAGCATTTTCAGGCCGAATGAGCAAATATGCTTGTTTCTGCCAAATGCAGCAAAATACTGAAAGGAAAGTGGGTTTGCCTTCATATTTGACCCAGAACAACTCAGTTCAGCATGGAAATATCATTGCAACAGCTTTTATTTAGCCAGAAATCAAGACTGTACGTTTTTATGCGCTTAAAAGCATTTTCAGGCTGAATGAGCAAATATGCTTGTTTCTGCCAATTGCAGCAAAATACTGAAAGGAAAGTGGGTTTGCCTTCATATTTGACCCAGAACAACTCAGTTCAGCATGGAAATATCATTGCAGTAGCTTTTATTTAGCCAGAAATCAAGAGTGTACGTTTTTATGCGCTTAAAAGTATTTCCAGGCTGAATGAGCAAATATGCTTGTTTCTGCCAATTGCAGCAAAATACTGAAAGGAAAGTGAGTTTGCCTTCATATTTGAGCCAAAACAACTCAGTTCAGCATGGAAATATCATTGCAACAGTTTTTTTTAACCAGAAATCAAGAGTGTACGTTTTTACGCGTTTAAAAGCATTTTCAGGCCGGATGAGCAAATATGCTTGTTTCTGCCAATTGCAGCAAAATACTGAAAGGAAAGTGGGTTTGCCTTCATATTTGAGCCAGAACAACTCAGTTCAGCATGGAAATATCATTGCAACAGCTTTTATTTAGCCAGAAATCAAGAGTGTAAGTTTTTATGCGCTTAAAAGCATTTTCAGGCTGAATGAGCAAAAATGCTTGTTTCTGCCAAGTGCAGCAAAAGACTGAAAGGAAAGTGGGTTTGCCTTCATATTTGAGCCAGAACAACTCAGTTCAGCATGGAAATATCATTGCAACAGCTTTTATTTAGCCAGAAATCAAGAGTGTAAGTTTTTATGCGCTTAAAAGCATTTTCAAGCCGAATGAGCAAATATGCTTTTTTTTGCCAATTGCAGCAAAATACTGAAAGGAAAGTGGGTTTGTTTTCATATTTGACCCAGAACAACTCAGTTCAGCATGGAAATATCATTGCAACAGCTTTTATTTAGCCAGAAATCAAGAGTGTAAGTTTTTATGCGCTTAAAAGCATTTTCAGGCCACATAAGCTGATTTCTGCCAATTGCAGCAAAATACTGAAAGGAAAGTGGGTTTGTCTTCATATTTTCCCCAGAACAACTCAGTTCAGCATGGAAATATCATTGCAACAGCTTTTATTTAGCCAGAAATCAAGAGTGTAAGTTTTTATGCGCTTAAAAGCATTTTCAGGCCGAATGAGCAAATATGCTTGTTTCTGCCAATTGCAGCAAAATACTGAAAGGAAAGTGGGTTTGCCTTCATATTTGACCCAGAACAACTCAGTTCAGCATGGAAATATCATTGCAACAGCATTTATTTAGCCAGAAATCAAGAGTGTACGTTTTTTTGCGCTTAAAAGCATTTTCAGGCCGAATGAGCTGATTTATGCCAATTGCAGCAAAATACTGAAAGGAAAGTGGGTTTTCCTTCATATTTGAACCAGAACTACTGAATTCAGCATGGAAATATCATTCCAACAGCTTTTATTTAGCCAGAAATCAAGAGTGTATGTTTTTATGCGCTTAAAAGCATTTTCAGGCCGAATGAGCTGATTTCTGCCAATTGCAGCAAAATTATGAAAGGAAAGTGGGTTTGCCTTCATATTTGACCCAGAACAACTCAGTTCAGAATAGAAATATCATTGCAACAGCTTTTATTTAGCCAGAAATCAAGAGTGTACGTTTTTATGCGCTTAAAAGCATTTTCAGGCCGAATGAGCAAATATGCTTGTTTCTGCCAATTGCAGCAAAATACTGAAAGGAAAGTGGGTTTGCCTACATATTTGACCCAGAACAACTCAGTTCAGCATGAAAATATCATTGCAACAGCTTTTATTTAGCCAGAAATCAATACTGTAAGTTTTTATGCGCTTAAAAGTATTTTCAGGCCACATAAGCTGATTTCTGCCAATTGCAGCAAAATACTGAAAGGAAAATGGGTTTTCCTTCATATTTGAACCAGAACTACTGAATTCAGCATGGAAATATCATTGCAACAGTTTTTATTTAGCCAGAAATCAAGAGTGTAAGTTTTTATGCGCTTAAAAGCATTTTCAGGCCGAATGAGCTGATTTCTGCCAATTGCAGCAAAATTATAAAAGGAAAGTGGGTTTGCCTTCATATTTGACCAAGAACAACTCAGTTCAGAATGGAAATATCATTGCAACAGCTTTTATTTAGCCAGAAATCAAGACTGTACGTTTTTATGCGCTTAAAAGCATTTTCAGGCTGAATGAGCAAATATGCTTGTTTCTGCCAATTGCAGCAAAATACTGAAAGGAAAGTGGGTTTGCCTTCATATTTGACCCAGAACAACTCAGTTCAGCATGGAAATATCATTGCAGTAGCTTTTATTTAGCCAGAAATCAAGAGTGTACGTTTTTATGCGCTTAAAAGTATTTCCAGGCTGAATGAGCAAATATGCTTGTTTCTGCCAATTGCAGCAAAATACTGAAAGGAGAGTGGGTCTGCCTTCATATTTGAGCCAGAACAACTCAGTTCAGCATGGAAATATCATTGCAACAGCTTTTATTTAGCCAGAAATCAATTCTTTAAGTTTTTTTGCGCTTAAAAGCATTTTCAGGTCAAATAAGCTGATTTCTGACAATTGCAAAAAAATACTGAAGGGAAAGTGGGTTTGCCTTCATATTTGACACAGAACAACTCAGTTCAGCATGGAAATATCATTGCAACAGTTTTTTTTAACCAGAAATCAAGAGTGTACGTTTTTACGCGTTTAAAAGCATTTTCAGGCCGGATGAGCAAATATGCTTGTTTCTGCCAATTGCAGCAAAATACTGAAAGGAAAGTGGGTTTGCCTTCATATTTGAGCCAAAACAACTCAGTTCAGCATGGAAATATCATTGCAACAGCTTTTATTTAGCCAGAAATCAAGAGTGTAAGTTTTTATGCGCTTAAAAGCATTTTCAGGCCGAATGAGCAAATATGCTTGTTTCTGCCAATTGCAGCAAAATACTGAAAGGAAAGTGGGTTTGCCTTCATATTTGACCCAGAACAACTCAGTTCAGCATGGAAATATCATTGCAACAGCATTTATTTAGCCAGAAATCAAGAGTGTACGTTTTTTTGCGCTTAAAAGCATTTTCAGGCCGAATGAGCTGATTTATGCCAATTGCAGCAAAATACTGAAAGGAAAGTGGGTTTTCCTTCATATTTGAACCAGAACTACTGAATTCAGCATGGAAATATCATTCCAACAGCTTTTATTTAGCCAGAAATCAAGAGTGTATGTTTTTATGCGCTTAAAAGCATTTTCAGGCCGAATGAGCTGATTTCTGCCAATTGCAGCAAAATTATGAAAGGAAAGTGGGTTTGCCTTCATATTTGACCCAGAACAACTCAGTTCAGAATAGAAATATCATTGCAACAGCTTTTATTTAGCCAGAAATCAAGAGTGTACGTTTTTATGCGCTTAAAAGCATTTTCAGGCCGAATGAGCAAATATGCTTGTTTCTGCCAATTGCAGCAAAATACTGAAAGGAAAGTGGGTTTGCCTACATATTTGACCCAGAACAACTCAGTTCAGCATGAAAATATCATTGCAACAGCTTTTATTTAGCCAGAAATCAATACTGTAAGTTTTTATGCGCTTAAAAGTATTTTCAGGCCACATAAGCTGATTTCTGCCAATTGCAGCAAAATACTGAAAGGAAAATGGGTTTTCCTTCATATTTGAACCAGAACTACTGAATTCAGCATGGAAATATCATTGCAACAGTTTTTATTTAGCCAGAAATCAAGAGTGTAAGTTTTTATGCGCTTAAAAGCATTTTCAGGCCGAATGAGCTGATTTCTGCCAATTGCAGCAAAATTATAAAAGGAAAGTGGGTTTGCCTTCATATTTGACCCAGAACAACTCAGTTCAGAATGGAAATATCATTGCAACAGCTTTTATTTAGCCAGAAATCAAGACTGTACGTTTTTATGCGCTTAAAAGCATTTTCAGGCTGAATGAGCAAATATGCTTGTTTCTGCCAATTGCAGCAAAATACTGAAAGGAAAGTGGGTTTGCCTTCATATTTGACCCAGAACAACTCAGTTCAGCATGGAAATATCATTGCAGTAGCTTTTATTTAGCCAGAAATCAATTCTTTAAGTTTTTTTGCGCTTAAAAGCATTTTCAGGTCAAATAAGCTGATTTCTGACAATTGCAAAAAAATACTGAAGGGAAAGTGGGTTTGCCTTCATATTTGACACAGAACAACTCAGTTCAGCATGGAAATATCATTGCAACAGTTTTTTTTAACCAGAAATCAAGAGTGTACGTTTTTACGCGTTTAAAAGCATTTTCAGGCCGGATGAGCAAATATGCTTGTTTCTGCCAATTGCAGCAAAATACTGAAAGGAAAGTGGGTTTGCCTTCATATTTGAGCCAAAACAACTCAGTTCAGCATGGAAATATCATTGCAACAGCTTTTATTTAGCCAGAAATCAAGAGTGTAAGTTTTTATGCGCTTAAAAGCATTTTCAAGCCAAATGAGCAAATATGCTTGTTTTTGCCAATTGCAGCAAAATACTGAAAGGAAAGTGGGTTTGTTTTCATATTTGACCCAGAACAACTCAGTTCAGCATGGAAATATCATTGCAACAGCTTTTATTTAGCCAGAAATCAAGAGTGTAAGTTTTTATGCGCTTAAAAGCATTTTCAGGCCACATAAGCTGATTTCTGCCAATTGCAGCAAAATACTGAAAGGAAAGTGGGTTTGTCTTCATATTTTCCCCAGAACAACTCAGTTCAGCATGGAAATATCATTGCAACAGCTTTTATTTAGCCAGAAATCAAGAGTGTAAGTTTTTATGCGCTTAAAAGCATTTTCAGGCCGAATGAGCAAATATGCTTGTTTCTGCCAATTGCAGCAAAATACTGAAAGGAAAGTGGGTTTGCCTTCATATTTGACCCAGAACAACTCAGTTCAGCATGGAAATATCATTGCAACAGCATTTATTTAGCCAGAAATCAAGAGTGTACGTTTTTTTGCGCTTAAAAGCATTTTCAGGCCGAATGAGCTGATTTCTGCCAATTGCAGCAAAATACTGAAAGGAAAGTGGGTTTGCCTTCATATTTGACCCAGAACAACTCAGTTCAGAATAGAAATATCATTGCAACAGCTTTTATTTAGCCAGAAATCAAGAGTGTACGTTTTTATGCGCTTAAAAGCATTTTCAGGCCGAATGAGCAAATATGCTTGTTTCTGCCAATTGCAGCAAAATACTGAAAGGAAAGTGGGTTTGCCTACATATTTGACCCAGAACAACTCAGTTCAGCATGAAAATATCATTGCAACAGCTTTTATTTAGCCAGAAATCAATACTGTAAGTTTTTATGCGCTTAAAAGTATTTTCAGGCCACATAAGCTGATTTCTGCCAATTGCAGCAAAATACTGAAAGGAAAATGGGTTTTCCTTCATATTTGAACCAGAACTACTGAATTCAGCATGGAAATATCATTGCAACAGTTTTTATTTAGCCAGAAATCAAGAGTGTAAGTTTTTATGCGCTTAAAAGCATTTTCAGGCCGAATGAGCTGATTTCTGCCAATTGCAGCAAAATTATAAAAGGAAAGTGGGTTTGCCTTCATATTTGACCCAGAACAACTCAGTTCAGAATGGAAATATCATTGCAACAGCTTTTATTTAGCCAGAAATCAAGAGTGTACATTTTTATGCGCTTAAAAGCATTTTCAGGCCGAATGAGCAAATATGCTTGTTTCTGCCAATTGCAGCAAAATACTGAAAGGAAAGTGGGTTTGTCTTCATATTTTCCCCAGAACAACTCAGTTCAGCATGGAAATATCATTGCAACAGCTTTTATTTAGCCAGAAATCAAGAGTGTAAGTTTTTATGCGCTTAAAAGCATTTTCAGGCCGAATGAGCAAATATGCTTGTTTCTGCCAATTGCAGCAAAAGACTGAAAGGAAAGTGGGTTTGCCTTCATATTTGACACAGAACAACTCAGTTCAGCATGGAAATATCATTGCAACAGCTTTTTATTTAGCCAGAAATCAAGAGTGTAAGTTTTTATGCGCTTAAAAGTATTTTCAGGCCACATAAGCTGATTTCTGCCAATTGCAGCAAAATACTGAAAGGAAAGTGGGTTTGCCTTCATATTTGACCCAGAACAACTCAGTTCAGCATGGAAATATCATTGCAACAGCATTTATTTAGCCAGAAATCAAGAGTGTACGTTTTTTTGCGCTTAAAAGCATTTTCAGGCCGAATGAGCTGATTTATGCCAATTGCAGCAAAATACTGAAAGGAAAGTGGGTTTGCCTTCTTATTTGAGCCAGAACAACTCAGATCAGCATGGAAATATCATTGCAACAGCTTTTATTTAGCCAGAAATCAAGAGTGTAAGTTTTTATGCGCTTAACAGCATTTTCAGGCCGAATGAGCAAATATGCTTGTTTCTGCCAATTGCAGCAAAATACTGAAAGGAAAGTGGGTTTGCCTTCATATTTGACCCAGAACAACTCAGTTCAGCATGAAAATATCATTGCAACAGCTTTTATTTAGCCAGAAATCAATACTGTAAATTTTTATGCGCTTAAAAGCATTTACAGGCCGAATAAGCTGATTTCTGCCAATTGCAGCAAAATACTGAAAGGAAAGTGGGTTTGCCATCATATTTGACCCAGAAAACTCAGTTCAGTATGGAAATATCATTGCAACAGTTTTTTTAACCAGAAATCAAGAGTGTACGTTTTTACGCGTTTAAAAGCATTTTCAGGCCGGATGAGCAAATATGCTTGTTTCTGCCAATTGCAGCAAAATACTGAAAGGAAAGTGGGTTTGCCTTCATATTTGAGCCAAAACAACTCAGTTCAGCATGGAAATATCATTGCAACAGCTTTCATTAAGCCAGAAATCAAGAGTGTAAGTTTTCATGCGCTTAAAAGCATTTTCAAGCCGAATGAGCAAATATGCTTGTTTCTGCCAATTGCAGCAAAATACTGAAAGGAAAGTGAGTTTGCCTTCATATTTGAGCCAAAACAACTCAGTTCAGCATGGAAATATCATTGCAACAGCTTTTATTTAGCCAGAAATCAAGATTGTAAGTTTTTATGCGCTTAAAAGCATTTTCAGGCCGAATGAGCAAATATGCTTGTTTCTGCCAAATGCAGCAAAATACTGAAAGGAAAGTGGGTTTGCCTTCATATTTGACCCAGAACAACTCAGTTCAGCATGGAAATATCATTGCAACAGCTTTTATTTAGCCAGAAATCAAGACTGTACGTTTTTATGCGCTTAAAAGCATTTTCAGGCTGAATGAGCAAATATGCTTGTTTCTGCCAATTGCAGCAAAATACTGAAAGGAAAGTGGGTTTGCCTTCATATTTGACCCAGAACAACTCAGTTCAGCATGGAAATATCATTGCAGTAGCTTTTATTTAGCCAGAAATCAAGAGTGTACGTTTTTATGCGCTTAAAAGTATTTCCAGGCTGAATGAGCAAATATGCTTGTTTCTGCCAATTGCAGCAAAATACTGAAAGGAAAGTGGGTCTGCCTTCATATTTGAGCCAGAACAACTCAGTTCAGCATGGAAATATCATTGCAACAGCTTTTATTTAGCCAGAAATCAATACTTTAAGTTTTTTTGCGCTTAAAAGCATTTTCAGGTCAAATAAGCTGATTTCTGACAATTGCAAAAAAATACTGAAAGGAAAGTGGGTTTGCCTTCATATTTGACACAGAACAACTCAGTTCAGCATGGAAATATCATTGCAACAGTTTTTTTTAACCAGAAATCAAGAGTGTACGTTTTTACGCGTTTAAAAGCATTTTCAGGCCGGATGAGTAAATATGCTTGTTTCTGCCAATTGCAGCAAAATACTGAAAGGAAAGTGGGTTTGCCTTCATATTTGAGCCAAAACAACTCAGTTCAGCATGGAAATATCATTGCAACAGCTTTTATTTAGCCAGAAATCAAGAGTGTAAGTTTTTATGCGCTTAAAAGCATTTTCAAGCCGAATGAGGAAATATGCTTGTTTTTGCCAATTGCAGCAAAATACTGAAAGGAAAGTGGGTTTGTTTTCATATTTGACCCAGAACAACTCAGTTCAGCATGGAAATATCATTGCAACAGCTTTTATTTAGCCAGAAATCAAGAGTGTAAGTTTTTATGCGCTTAAAAGCATTTTCAGGCCACATAAGCTGATTTCTGCCAATTGCAGCAAAATACTGAAAGGAAAGTGGGTTTGTCTTCATATTTTCCCCAGAACAACTCAGTTCAGCATGGAAATATCATTGCAACAGCTTTTATTTAGCCAGAAATCAAGAGTGTAAGTTTTTATGCGCTTAAAAGCATTTTCAGGCCGAATGAGCAAATATGCTTGTTTCTGCCAATTGCAGCAAAATACTGAAAGGAAAGTGGGTTTGCCTTCATATTTGAGCCAGAACAACTCAGTTCAGCATGGAAATATCATTGCAACAGCATTTATTTAGCCAGAAATCAAGAGTGTACGTTTTTTTGCGCTTAAAAGCATTTTCAGGCCGAATGAGCTGATTTATGCCAATTGCAGCAAAATACTGAAAGGAAAGTGGGTTTTCCTTCATATTTGAACCAGAAATACTGAATTCAGCATGGAAATATCATTCCAACAGCTTTTATTTAGCCAGAAATCAAGAGTGTATGTTTTTATGCGCTTAAAAGCATTTTCAGGCCGAATGAGCTGATTTATGCCAATTGCAGCAAAATTATGAAAGGAAAGTGGGTTTGCCTTCATATGTGACCCAAAACAACTCAGTTCAGAATAGAAATATCATTGCAACAGCTTTTATTTAGCCAGAAATCAAGAGTGTAAGTTTTTATGCGCTTAAAAGCATTTTCAGGCCACATAAGCTGAATTCTGCCAATTGCAGCAAAATACTGAAAGGAAAGTGGGTTTGTCTTCATATTTTCCCCAGAACAACTCAGTTCAGCATGGAAATATCATTGCAACAGCTTTTATTTAGCCAGAAATCAAGAGTGTAAGTTTTTATGCGCTTAAAAGCATTTTCAGGCCGAATGAGCAAATATGCTTGTTTCTGCCAATTGCAGCAAAATACTGAAAGGAAAGTGGGTTTGTTTTCATATTTGACCCAGAACAACTCAGTTCAGCATGGAAATATCATTGCAACAGCTTTTATTTAGCCAGAAATCAAGAGTGTAAGTTTTTATGCGCTTAAAAGCATTTTCAGGCCACATAAGCTGAATTCTGCCAATTGCAGCAAAATACTGAAAGGAAAGTGGGTTTGTCTTCATATTTTCCCCAGAACAACTCAGTTCAGCATGGAAATATCATTGCAACAGCTTTTATTTAGCCAGAAATCAAGAGTGTAAGTTTTTATGCGCTTAAAAGCATTTTCAGGCCGAATGAGCAAATATGCTTGTTTCTGCCAATTGCAGCAAAATACTGAAAGGAAAGTGGGTTTGCCTTCATATTTGACCCAGAACAACTCAGTTCAGCATGGAAATATCATTGCAACAGCATTTATTTAGCCAGAAATCAAGAGTGTACGTTTTTTTGCGCTTAAAAGCATTTTCAGGCCGAATGAGCTGATTTATGCCAATTGCA
Source organism: Channa argus (assembly GCF_033026475.1). Taxonomy (NCBI): domain Eukaryota; kingdom Metazoa; phylum Chordata; class Actinopteri; order Anabantiformes; family Channidae; genus Channa; species Channa argus. Next base: position 575,356 of record NW_027125234.1, on the reverse strand, counting down.
GCAAAATACTGAAAGGAAAGTGGGTTTGCCTTCATATTTGACCCAGAACAACTCAGTTCAGAATAGAAATATCATTGCAACAGCTTTTATTTAGCCAGAAATCAAGAGTGTACGTTTTTATGCGCTTAAAAGCATTTTCAGGCCGAATGAGTAAATATGCTTGTTTCTGCCAATTGCAGCAAAATACTGAAAGGAAAGTGGGTTTGCCTTCATATTTGACCCAGAACAACTCAGTTCAGCATGGAAATATCATTGCAACAGCATTTATTTAGCCAGAAATCAAGAGTGTACGTTTTTTTGCGCTTAAAAGCATTTTCAGGCCGAATGAGCTGATTTATGCCAATTGCAGCAACATACTGAAAGGAAAGTGGGTTTTCCTTCATATTTGAACCGGAACTACTGAATTCAGCATGGAAATATCATTCCAACAGCTTTTATTTAGCCAGAAATCAAGAGTGTAAGTTTTTATGCGCTTAAAAGCATTTTCAGGCCGAATGAGCTGATTTCTGCCAATTGCAGCAAAATTATGAAAGGAAAGTGGGTTTGCCTTCATATTTGACCCAGAACAACTCAGTTCAGAATAGAAATATCATTGCAACAGCTTTTATTTAGCCAGAAATCAAGAGTGTACGTTTTTATGCGCTTAAAAGCATTTTCAGGCCGAATGAGCTGATTTATGCCAATTGCAGCAAAATACTGAAAGGAAAGTGGGTTTTCCTTCATATTTGAACCAGAACTACTGAATTCAGCATGGTAAATATCATTCCAACAGCTTTTATTTAGCCAGAAATCAAGAGTGTAAGTTTTTATGCGCTTAAAAGCATTTTCAGGCCGAATGAGCTGATTAATGCCAATTGCAGCAAAATTATGAAAGGAAAGTGGGTTTGCCTTCATATTTGAGCCAAAACAACTCAGTTCAGCATGGAAATATCATTGCAACAGCTTTCATTAAGCCAGAAATCAAGAGTGTAAGTTTTTATGCGCTTAAAAGCATTTTCAAGCCGAATGAGCAAATATGCTTGTTTTTGCCAATTGCAGCAAAATACTGAAAGGAAAGTGAGTTTGCCTTCATATTTGAGCCAAAACAACTCAGTTCAGCATGGAAATATCATTGCAACAGCTTTTATTTAGCCAGAAATCAAGATTGTAAGTTTTTATGCGCTTAAAAGCATTTTCAGGCCGAATGAGCAAATATGCTTGTTTCTGCCAAATGCAGCAAAATACTGAAAGGAAAGTGGGTTTGCCTTCATATTTGACCCAGAACAACTCAGTTCAGCATGGAAATATCATTGCAACAGCTTTTATTTAGCCAGAAATCAAGACTGTACGTTTTTATGCGCTTAAAAGCATTTTCAGGTTGAATGAGCAAATATGCTTGTTTCTGCCAATTGCAGCAAAATACTGAAAGGAAAGTGGGTTTGCCTTCATATTTGACCCAGAACAACTCAGTTCAGCATGGAAATATCATTGCAGTAGCTTTTATTTAGCCAGAAATCAAGAGTGTACGTTTTTATGCGCTTAAAAGTATTTCCAGGCTGAATGAGCAAATATGCTTGTTTCTGCCAATTGCAGCAAAATACTGAAAGGAAAGTGGGTCTGCCTTCATATTTGAGCCAGAACAACTCAGTTCAGCATGGAAATATCATTGCAACAGCTTTTATTTAGCCAGAAATCAATACTTTAAGTTTTTTTGCGCTTAAAAGCATTTTCAGGTCAAATAAGCTGATTTCTGACAATTGCAAAAAAATACTGAAAGGAAAGTGGGTTTGCCTTCATATTTGACACAGAACAACTCAGTTCAGCATGGAAATATCATTGCAACAGTTTTTTTTAACCAGAAATCAAGAGTGTACGTTTTTACGCGTTTAAAAGCATTTTCAGGCCGGATGAGCAAATATGCTTGTTTCTGCCAATTGCAGCAAAATACTGAAAGGAAAGTGGGTTTGCCTTCATATTTGAGCCAAAACAACTCAGTTCAGCATGGAAATATCATTGCAACAGCTTTTATTTAGCCAGAAATCAAGAGTGTAAGTTTTTATGCGCTTAAAAGCATTTTCAAGCCGAATGAGCAAATATGCTTGTTTTTGCCAATTGCAGCAAAATACTGAAAGGAAAGTGGGTTTGTTTTCATATTTGACCCAGAACAACTCAGTTCAGCATGGAAATATCATTGCAACAGCTTTTATTTAGCCAGAAATCAAGAGTGTAAGTTTTTATGCGCTTAAAAGCATTTTCAGGCCGAATGAACAAATATGCTTGTTTCTGCCAATTGCAGCAAAATACTGAAAGGAAAGTGGGTTTGTCTTCATATTTTCCCCAGAACAACTCAGTTCAGCATGGAAATATCATTGCAACAGCTTTTATTTAGCCAGAAATCAAGAGTGTACGTTTTTTTGCGCTTAAAAGCATTTTCAGGCCGAATGAGCTGATTTATGCCAATTGCAGCAAAATACTGAAAGGAAAGTGGGTTTTCCTTCATATTTGAACCAGAACTACTGAATTCAGCATGGAAATATCATTCCAACAGCTTTTATTTAGCCAGAAATCAAGAGTGTATGTTTTTATGCGCTTAAAAGCATTTTCAGGCCGAATGAGCTGATTTCTGCCAATTGCAGCAAAATTATGAAAGGAAAGTGGGTTTGCCTTCATATTTGACCCAGAACAACTCAGTTCAGAATAGAAATATCATTGCAACAGCTTTTATTTAGCCAGAAATCAAGAGTGTACGTTTTTATGCGCTTAAAAGCATTTTCAGGCCGAATGAGCAAATATGCTTGTTTCTGCCAATTGCAGCAAAATACTGAAAGGAAAGTGGGTTTGCCTACATATTTGACCCAGAACAACTCAGTTCAGCATGAAAATATCATTGCAACAGCTTTTATTTAGCCAGAAATCAATACTGTAAGTTTTTATGCGCTTAAAAGTATTTTCAGGCCACATAAGCTGATTTCTGCCAATTGCAGCAAAATACTGAAAGGAAAGTGGGTTTGCCTTCATATTTGACCCAGAACAACTCAGTTCAGCATGGAAATATCATTGCAACAGCATTTACTTAGCCAGAAATCAAGAGTGTACGTTTTTTTGCGCTTAAAAGCATTTTCAGGCCGAATGAGCTGATTTATGCCAATTGCAGCAAAATACTGAAAGGAAAGTGGGTTTTCCTTCATATTTGAACCAGAACTACTGAATTCAGCATGGAAATATCATTCCAACAGCTTTTATTTAGCCAGAAATCAAGAGTGTAAGTTTTTATGCGCTTAAAAGCATTTTCAGGCCGAATGAGCTGATTTCTGCCAATTGCAGCAAAATTATGAAAGGAAAGTGGGTTTGCCTTCATATTTGACCCAGAACAACTCAGTTCAGAATAGAAATATCATTCCAACAGCTTTTATTTAGCCAGAAATCAAGAGTGTAAGTTTTTATGCGCTTAAAAGCATTTTCAGGCCACATAAGCTGATTTCTGCCAATTGCAGCAAAATACTGAAAGGAAAGTGGGTTTGTCTTCATATTTTCCCCAGAACAACTCAGTTCAGCATGGAAATATCATTGCAACAGCTTTTATTTAGCCAGAAATCAAGAGTGTAAGTTTTTATGCGCTTAAAAGCATTTTCAGGCCGAATGAGCAAATATGCTTGTTTCTGCCAATTGCAGCAAAATACTGAAAGGAAAGTGGGTTTGCCTTCATATTTGACCCAGAACAACTCAGTTCAGCATGGAAATATCATTGCAACAGCATTTATTTAGCCAGAAATCAAGAGTGTACGTTTTTTTGCGCTTAAAAGCATTTTCAGGCCGAATGAGCTGATTTATGCCAATTGCAGCAAAATACTGAAAGGAAAGTGGGTTTTCCTTCATATTTGAACCAGAACTACTGAATTCAGCATGGAAATATCATTCCAACAGCTTTTATTTAGCCAGAAATCAAGAGTGTATGTTTTTATGCGCTTAAAAGCATTTTCAGGCCGAATGAGCTGATTTCTGCCAATTGCAGCAAAATTATGAAAGGAAAGTGGGTTTGCCTTCATATTTGACCCAGAACAACTCAGTTCAGAATAGAAATATCATTGCAACAGCTTTTATTTAGCCAGAAATCAAGAGTGTACGTTTTTATGCGCTTAAAAGCATTTTCAGGCCGAATGAGCAAATATGCTTGTTTCTGCCAATTGCAGCAAAATACTGAAAGGAAAGTGGGTTTGCCTACATATTTGACCCAGAACAACTCAGTTCAGCATGAAAATATCATTGCAACAGCTTTTATTTAGCCAGAAATCAATACTGTAAGTTTTTATGCGCTTAAAAGTATTTTCAGGCAACATAAGCTGATTTCTGCCAATTGCAGCAAAATACTGAAAGGAAACTGGGTTTGCCTTCATATTTGACCCAGAACAACTCAGTTCAGCATGGAAATATCATTGCAACAGCATTTATTTAGCCAGAAATCAAGAGTGTACGTTTTTTTGCGCTTAAAAGCATTTTCAGGCCGAATGAGCTGATTTATGCCAATTGCAGCAAAATACTGAAAGGAAAGTGGGTTTTCCTTCATATTTGAACCAGAACTACTGAATTCAGCATGGAAATATCATTCCAACAGCTTTTATTTAGCCAGAAATCAAGAGTGTAAGTTTTTATGCGCTTAAAAGCATTTTCAGGCCGAATGAGCTGATTTCTGCCAATTGCAGCAAAATTATGAAAGGAAAGTGGGTTTGCCTTCATATTTGACCCAGAACAACTCAGTTCAGAATAGAAATATCATTGCAACAGCTTTTATTTAGCCAGAAATCAAGAGTGTACGTTTTTATGCGCTTAAAAGCATTTTCAGGCCGAATGAGCTGATTTATGCCAATTGGAGCAAAATACTGAAAGGAAAGTGGGTTTTCCTTCATATTTGAACCAGAACTACTGAATTCAGCATGGTAAATATCATTCCAACAGCTTTTATTTAGCCAGAAATCAAGAGTGTAAGTTTTTATGCGCTTAAAAGCATTTTCAGGCCGAATGAGCTGATTTCTGCCAATTGCAGCAAAATTATGAAAGGAAAGTGGGTTTGCCTTCATATTTGACCCAGAACAACTCAGTTCAGAATAGAAATATCATTGCAACAGCTTTTATTTAGCCAGAAATCAAGAGTGTACGTTTTTATGCGCTTAAAAGCATTTTCAGGCCGAATGAGCTGATTTATGCCAATTGCAGCAAAATACTGAAAGGAAAGTGGGTTTTCCTTCATATTTGAACCAGAACTACTGAATTCAGCATGGAAATATCATTCCAACAGCTTTTATTTAGCCAGAAATCAAGAGTGTAAGTTTTTATGCGCTTAAAAGCATTTTCAGGCCGAATGAGCTGATTTCTGCCAATTGCAGCAAAATTATGAAAGGAAAGTGGGTTTGCCTTCATATTTGACCCAGAACAACTCAGTTCAGAATAGAAATATCATTGCAACAGCTTTTATTTAGCCAGAAATCAAGAGTGTACGTTTTTATGCGCTTAAAAGCATTTTCAGGCCGAATGAGCTGATTTATGCCAATTGCAGCAAAATACTGAAAGGAAAGTGGGTTTTCCTTCATATTTGAACCAGAACTACTGAATTCAGCATGGTAAATATCATTCCAACAGCTTTTATTTAGCCAGAAATCAAGAGTGTAAGTTTTTATGCGCTTAAAAGCATTTTCAGGCCGAATGAGCTGATTTCTGCCAATTGCAGCAAAATTATGAAAGGAAAGTAGGTTTGCCTTCATATTTGACCCAGAACAACTCAGTTCAGAATAGAAATATCATTGCAACAGCTTTTATTTAGCCAGAAATCAAGAGTGTACGTTTTTATGCGCTTAAAAGCATTTTCAGGCCGAATGAGCAAATATGCTTGTTTCTGCCAATTGCAGCAAAATACTGAAAGGAAAGTGGGTTTGCCTTCATATTTGAGCCAAAACAACTCAGTTCAGCATGGAAATATCATTGCAACAGCTTTCATTAAGCCAGAAATCAAGAGTGTAAGTTTTTATGCGCTTAAAAGCATTTTCAAGCCGAATGAGCAAATATGCTTGTTTTTGCCAATTGCAGCAAAATATTGAAAGGAAAGTGGGTTTGTCTTCATATTTTCCCCAGAACAACTCAGTTCAGCATGGAAATATCATTGCAAAAGCTTTTATTTAGCCAGAAATCAAGAGTGTAAGTTTTTATGCGCTTAAAAGCATTTTCAGGCCGAATGAGCAAATATGCTTGTTTTTGCCAATTGCAGCAAAATACTGAAAGGAAAGTGGGTTTGCTTTCATATTTGACCCAGAACAAATCAGTTTAGCATGGAAATATCATTGCAACAACTTTTAATTAGCCAAAAATCAAAACTGTAAGTTTTTATGCGCTTAAAAGCATTTTCAGGCTGAATGAGCTGATTTCTGCCAATTGCAGCAAAATACTGAAATGAAAGTGGGTTTGCCTTCATATTTGCCCCAGAACAACTCAGTTCAGCATGGAAATATCATTGCAAATGTTTTTTTTAGCCAGAAATCAAGAGTGTAAGTTTTTATGCGCTTAAAAGCTTTTTCAGGCCGAATGAGCAAATATGCTTGTTTCTGCCAATTGCAGCAAAATACTGAAAGGAAAGTGAGTTTGCCTTCATATTTGAGCCAAAACAACTCAGTTCAGCATGGAAATATCATTGCAACAGCTTTTATTTAGCCAGAAATCAAGATTGTAAGTTTTTATGCGCTTAAAAGCATTTTCAGGCCTAATGAGCAAATATGCTTGTTTCTGCCAAATGCAGCAAAATACTGAAAGGAAAGTGGGTTTGCCTTCATATTTGACCCAGAACAACTCAGTTCAGCATGGAAATATCATTGCAGTAGATTTTATTTAGCCAGAAATCAAGAGTGTACGTTTTTATGCGCTTAAAAGCATTTCCAGGCTGAATGAGCAAATATGCTTGTTTCTGCCAATTGCAGCAAAATACTGAAAGGAAAGTGGGTCTGCCTTCATATTTGAGCCAGAACAACTCAGTTCAGCATGGAAATATCATTGCAACAGCTTTTATTTAGCCAGAAATCAATACTTTAAGTTTTTTTGCGCTTAAAAGCATTTTCAGGTCAAATAAGCTGATTTCTGACAATTGCAAAAAAATACTGAAAGGAAAGTGGGTTTGCCTTCATATTTGACACAGAACAACTCAGTTCAGCATGGAAATATCATTGCAAAAGTTTTTTTTAACCAGATATCAAGAGTGTACGTTTTTACGCGTTTAGAAGCATTTTCAGGCCGGATGAGCAAATATGCTTGTTTTTGCCAATTGCAGCAAAATACTGAAAGGAAAGTGGGTTTGCCTTCATATTTGACCCAGAACAACTCAGTTCAGCATGGAAATATCATTGCAACAGCTTTTATTTAGCCAGAAATCAAGAGTGTAAGTTTTTATGCGCTTAAAAGCATTTTCAGGCCACATAAGCTGATTTCTGCCAATTGCAGCAAAATACTGAAAGGAAAGTGGGTTTGCCTTCATATTTGACCCAAAACAACTCAGTTCAGCATGGAAATATCATTGCAACAGCTTTTATTTAGCCAGAAATCAAGAGTGTAAGTTTTTATGCGCTTAAAAGCATTTTTAGGCCGAATGAGCAAAAATGCTTGTTTCTGCCAAGTGCAGCAAAAGACTGAAAGGAAAGTGGGTTTGCCTTCATATTTGACACAGAAAAACTCAGTTCAGCATGGAAATATCATTGCAACAGCTTTTTATTTAGCCAGAAATCAAGAGTGTAAGTTTTTATGCGCTTAAAAGCATTTTCAGGCCACATAAGCTGATTTCTGCCAATTGCAGCAAAATACTGAAAGGAAAGTGGGTTTGTCTTCATATTTTCCCCAGAACAACTCAGTTCAGCATGGAAATATCATTGCAAAAGCTTTTATTTAGCCAGAAATCAAGAGCGTAAGTTTTTATGCGCTTAAAAGCATTTTCAGGCCGAATTAGCAAATATGCTTGTTTCTGCCAATTGCAGCAAAATACTGAAAGGAAAGTGGGTTTGCCTTCATATTTGAGCCAAAACAACTCAGTTCAGCATGAAAATATCATTGCAACAGCTTTTATTTAGCCAGAAATCAATACTGTAAGTTTTTATGCGCTTAAAAGCATTTACAGGCCGAATAAGCTGATTTCTGCCAATTGCAGCAAAATACTGAAAGGAAAGTGGGTTTGCCTTCATATTTGACGCAGAACAACTCATTTCAGCATGGAAATATCATTGCAACAGCATTTATTTAGCCAGAAATCAAGAGTGTAAGTTTTTATGCGCTTAAAAGCATTTTCAGGCCGAATGAGCTGATTTCTGCCAATTGCAGCAAAATACTGAAAGGAAAATGGGTTTTCCTTCATATTTGAACCAGAACTACTGAATTCAGCATGGAAATATCATTGCAACAGTTTTTATTTAGCCAGAAATCAAGAGTGTAAGTTTTTATGCGCTTTAAAGCATTTTCAGGCCGAATGAGCTGATTTCTGCCAATTGCAGCAAAATTATAAAAGGAAAGTGGGTTTGCCTTCATATTTGACCCAGAACAACTCAGTTCAGAATGGAAATATCATTGCAATAGCTTTTATTTAGCCAGAAATCAAGAGTGTAAGTTTTTATGCGCTTAAAAGCATTTTCAGGCCGAATGAGCAAATATGCTTGTTTCTGCCAATTGCAGCAAAATTATAAAAGGAAAGTGGGTTTGCCTTCATATTTGACCCAGAACAACTCAGTTCAGAATGGAAATATCATTGCAATAGCTTTTATTTAGCCAGAAATCAAGAGTGTACGTTTTTATGCGCTTAAAAGCATTTTCAGGCCGAATGAGCAAATATGCTTGTTTCTGCCAATTGCAGCAAAATACTGAAAGGAAAGTGGGTTTGTCTTCATATTTTCCCCAGAACAACTCAGTTCAGCATGGAAATATCATTGCAAAAGCTTTATTTAGCCAGAAATCAAGAGCGTAAGTTTTTATGCGCTTAAAAGCATTTTCAGGCCGAATTAGCAAATATGCTTGTTTCTGCCAATTGCAGCAAAATACTGAAAGGAAAGTGGGTTTGCCTTCATATTTGAGCCAAAACAACTCAGTTCAGCATGGAAATATCATTGCAACAGCTTTTATTTAGCCAGAAATCAAGAGTGTAAGTTTTTATGCGCTTAAAAGCATTTTCAGGCCGAATGAGCAAATATGCTTGTTTCTGCCAATTGCAGCAAAAGACTGAAAGGAAAGTGGATTTGCCTTCATATTTGACACAGAACAACTCAGTTCAGCATGGAAATATCATTGCAACAGCTTTTTATTTAGCCAGAAATCAAGAGTGTAAGTTTTTATGCGCTTAACAGCATTTACAGGCCAAATAAGCTGATTTCTGCCAATTGCAGCAAAATACTGAAAGGAAAGTGGGTTTGCCTTCATATTTGAGCCAAAACAACTCAGTTCAGCATGGAAATATCATTGCAACAGCTTTTATTTAGCCAGAAATCAAGAGTGTAAGTTTTTATGCGCTTAAAAGCATTTTCAGGCCGAATGAGCAAATATGCTTGTTTCTGCCAATTGCAGCATAATACTGAAAGGAAAGTGGGTTTGCCTTCATATTTGAGCCAGAACAACTCAGTTCAGCATGGAAATATCATTGCAACAGCTTTTATTTAGCCAGAAATCAAGAGTGTACGTTTTTATGCGCTTAAAAGCATTTTCAGGCCGAATGAGCAAATATGCTTTTTTCTGCCAATTGCAGCAAAACACTGAAAGGAAAGTGGGTTTGCCTTCATATTTGACCCAGAACAACTCAGTTCAGCATGAAAATATCATTGCAACAGCTTTTATTTAGCCAGAAATCAATACTGTAAGTTTTTATGCGCTTAAAAGCATTTACAGGCCGAATAAGCTGATTTCTGCCAATTGCAGCAAAATACTGAAAGGAAAGTGGGTTTGCCATCATATTTGACCCAGAACAACTCAGTTCAGCATGGAAATATCATTGCAACAGCTTTCATTAAGCCAGAAATCAAGAGTGTAAGTTTTTATGCGCTTGAAAGCATTTTCAAGCCGAATGAGCAAATATGCTTGTTTTTGCCAATTGCAGCAAAATACTGAAAGGAAAGTGGGTTTGTCTTCATATTTTCCCCAGAACAACTCAGTTCAGCATGGAAATATCATTGCAAAAGCTTTTATTTAGCCAGAAATCAAGAGTGTAAGTTTTTATGCGCTTAAAAGTATTTTCAGGCCGAATGATCAAATATTTTTGTTTCTGCCAATTGCAGCAAAATACTGAAAGGAAAGTGAGTTTGCCTTCATATTTGAGCCAAAACAACTCAGTTCAGCATGGAAATATCATTGCAACAGCTTTTATTTAGCCAGAAATCAAGAGTGTAAGTTTTTATGCGCTTAAAAGCATTTTCAGGCCGAATGAGCAAATATGCTTGTTTCTGCCAATTGCAGCAGAATACTGAAAGGAAAGTGGGTTTGCCTTCATATTTGAGCCAGAACAACTCAGTTCAGCATGGAAATATCATTGCAACAGCTTTTATTTAGCCAGAAATCAAGAGTGTAAGTTTTTATGCGCTTAAAAGCATTTTCAGGCCGAATGAGCAAATATGCTTTTTTCTGCCAATTGCAGCAAAATACTGAAAGGAAAGTGGGTTTGCCTTCATATTTGACCCAGAACAACTCAGTTCAGCATGAAAATATCATTGCAACAGCTTTTATTTAGCCAGAAATCAATACTGTAAGTTTTTATGCGCTTAAAAGCATTTACAGGCCGAATAAGCTGATTTCTGCCAATTGCAGCAAAATACTGAAAGGAAAGTGGGTTTGCCATCATATTTGACCCAGAACAACTCAGTTCAGCATGGAAATATCATTGCAACAGTTTTTTTTAACCAGAAATCAAGAGTGTACGTTTTTACGCGTTTAAAAGCATTTTCAGGCCGGATGAGCAAATATGCTTGTTTCTGCCAATTGCAGCAAAATACTGAAAGGAAAGTGGGTTTGCCTTCATATTTGAGCCAAAACAACTCAGTTCAGCATGGAAATATCATTGCAACAGCTTTCATTAAGCCAGAAATCAAGAGTGTAAGTTTTTATGCGCTTAAAAGCATTTTCAAGCCGAATGAGCAAATATGCTTGTTTTTGCCAATTGCAGCAAAATACTGAAAGGAAAGTGGGTTTGTCTTCATATTTTCCCCAGAACAACTCAGTTCAGCATGGAAATATCATTGCAAAAGCTTTTATTTAGCCAGAAATCAAGAGTGTAAGTTTTTATGCGCTTAAAAGCATTTTCAGGCCGAATGAGCAAATATTTTTGTTTCTGCCAATTGCAGCAAAATACTGAAAGGAAAGTGAGTTTGCCTTCATATTTGAGCCAAAACAACTCAGTTCAGCATGGAAATATCATTGCAACAGCTTTTATTTAGCCAGAAATCAAGACTGTACGTTTTTATGCGCTTAAAAGCATTTTCAGGCTGAATGAGCAAATATGCTTGTTTCTGCCAATTGCAGCAAAATACTGAAAGGAAAGTGGGTTTGCCTTCATATTTGACCCAGAACAACTCAGTTCAGAATAGAAATATCATTGCAACAGCTTTTATTTAGCCAGAAATCAAGAGTGTACGTTTTTATGCGCTTAAAAGCATTTTCAGGCCGAATGAGCTGATTTCTGCCAATTGCAGCAAAATTATGAAAGGAAAGTGGGTTTGCCTTCATATTTGACCCAGAACAACTCAGTTCAGAATAGAAATATCATTGCAACAGCTTTTATTTAGCCAGAAATCAAGAGTGTACGTTTTTATGCGCTTAAAAGCATTTTCAGGCCGAATGAGCTGATTTATGCCAATTGCAGCAAAATACTGAAAGGAAAGTGGGTTTTCCTTCATATTTGAACCAGAACTACTGAATTCAGCATGGTAAATATCATTCCAACAGCTTTTATTTAGCCAGAAATCAAGAGTGTAAGTTTTTATGCGCTTAAAAGCATTTTCAGGCCGAATGAGCTGATTAATGCCAATTGCAGCAAAATTATGAAAGGAAAGTGGGTTTGCCTTCATATTTGAGCCAAAACAACTCAGTTCAGCATGGAAATATCATTGCAACAGCTTTCATTAAGCCAGAAATCAAGAGTGTAAGTTTTTATGCGCTTAAAAGCATTTTCAAGCCGAATGAGCAAATATTCCTGTTTTTGCCAATTGCAGCAAAATACTGAAAGGAAAGTGAGTTTGCCTTCATATTTGAGCCAAAACAACTCAGTTCAGCATGGAAATATCATTGCAACAGCTTTTATTTAGCCAGAAATCAAGATTGTAAGTTTTTATGCGCTTAAAAGCATTTTCAGGCCGAATGAGCAAATATGCTTGTTTCTGCCAAATGCAGCAAAATACTGAAAGGAAAGTGGGTTTGCCTTCATATTTGACCCAGAACAACTCAGTTCAGCATGGAAATATCATTGCAACAGCTTTTATTTAGCCAGAAATCAAGACTGTACGTTTTTATGCGCTTAAAAGCATTTTCAGGTTGAATGAGCAAATATGCTTGTTTCTGCCAATTGCAGCAAAATACTGAAAGGAAAGTGGGTTTGCCTTCATATTTGACCCAGAACAACTCAGTTCAGCATGGAAATATCATTGCAGTAGATTTTATTTAGCCAGAAATCAAGAGTGTACGTTTTTATGCGCTTAAAAGTATTTCCAGGCTGAATGAGCAAATATGCTTGTTTCTGCCAATTGCAGCAAAATACTGAAAGGAAAGTGGGTCTGCCTTCATATTTGAGCCAGAACAACTCAGTTCAGCATGGAAATATCATTGCAACAGCTTTTATTTAGCCAGAAATCAATACTTTAAGTTTTTTTGCGCTTAAAAGCATTTTCAGGTCAAATAAGCTGATTTCTGACAATTGCAAAAAAATACTGAAAGGAAAGTGGGTTTGCCTTCATATTTGACACAGAACAACTCAGTTCAGCATGGAAATATCATTGCAACAGTTTTTTTTAACCAGAAATCAAGAGTGTACGTTTTTACGCGTTTAAAAGCATTTTCAGGCCGGATGAGCAAATATGCTTGTTTCTGCCAATTGCAGCAAAATACTGAAAGGAAAGTGGGTTTGCCTTCATATTTGAGCCAAAACAACTCAGTTCAGCTTGGAAATATCATTGCAACAGCTTTTATTTAGCCAGAAATCAAGAGTGTAAGTTTTTATGCGCTTAAAAGCATTTTCAAGCCGAATGAGCAAATATGCTTGTTTTTGCCAATTGCAGCAAAATACTGAAAGGAAAGTGGGTTTGTTTTCATATTTGACCCAGAACAACTCAGTTCAGCATGGAAATATCATTGCAACAGCTTTTATTTAGCCAGAAATCAAGAGTGTAAGTTTTTATGCGCTTAAAAGCATTTTCAGGCCGAATGAGCAAATATGCTTGTTTCTGCCAATTGCAGCAAAATACTGAAAGGAAAGTGGGTTTGTCTTCATATTTTCCCCAGAACAACTCAGTTCAGCATGGAAATATCATTGCAACAGCTTTTATTTAGCCAGAAATCAAGAGTGTACGTTTTTTTGCGCTTAAAAGCATTTTCAGGCCGAATGAGCTGATTTATGCCAATTGCAGCAAAATACTGAAAGGAAAGTGGGTTTTCCTTCATATTTGAACCAGAACTACTGAATTCAGCATGGAAATATCATTCCAACAGCTTTTATTTAGCCAGAAATCAAGAGTGTATGTTTTTATGCGCTTAAAAGCATTTTCAGGCCGAATGAGCTGATTTCTGCCAATTGCAGCAAAATTATGAAAGGAAAGTGGGTTTGCCTTCATATTTGACCCAGAACAACTCAGTTCAGAATAGAAATATCATTGCAACAGCTTTTATTTAGCCAGAAATCAAGAGTGTACGTTTTTATGCGCTTAAAAGCATTTTCAGGCCGAATGAGCAAATATGCTTGTTTCTGCCAATTGCAGCAAAATACTGAAAGGAAAGTGGGTTTGCCTACATATTTGACCCAGAACAACTCAGTTCAGCATGAAAATATCATTGCAACAGCTTTTATTTAGCCAGAAATCAATACTGTAAGTTTTTATGCGCTTAAAAGTATTTTCAGGCCACATAAGCTGATTTCTGCCAATTGCAGCAAAATACTGAAAGGAAAGTGGGTTTGCCTTCATATTTGACCCAGAACAACTCAGTTCAGCATGGAAATATCATTGCAACAGCATTTACTTAGCCAGAAATCAAGAGTGTACGTTTTTTTGCGCTTAAAAGCATTTTCAGGCCGAATGAGCTGATTTATGCCAATTGCAGCAAAATACTGAAAGGAAAGTGGGTTTTCCTTCATATTTGAACCAGAACTACTGAATTCAGCATGGAAATATCATTCCAACAGCTTTTATTTAGCCAGAAATCAAGAGTGTAAGTTTTTATGCGCTTAAAAGCATTTTCAGGCCGAATGAGCTGATTTCTGCCAATTGCAGCAAAATTATGAAAGGAAAGTGGGTTTGCCTTCATATTTGACCCAGAACAACTCAGTTCAGAATAGAAATATCATTCCAACAGCTTTTATTTAGCCAGAAATCAAGAGTGTAAGTTTTTATGCGCTTAAAAGCATTTTCAGGCCACATAAGCTGATTTCTGCCAATTGCAGCAAAATACTGAAAGGAAAGTGGGTTTGTCTTCATATTTTCCCCAGAACAACTCAGTTCAGCATGGAAATATCATTGCAACAGCTTTTATTTAGCCAGAAATCAAGAGTGTAAGTTTTTATGCGCTTAAAAGCATTTTCAGGCCGAATGAGCAAATATGCTTGTTTCTGCCAAATGCAGCAAAATACTGAAAGGAAAGTGGGTTTGCCTTCATATTTGACCCAGAACAACTCAGTTCAGCATGGAAATATCATTGCAACAGCTTTTATTTAGCCAGAAATCAAGACTGTACGTTTTTATGCGCTTAAAAGCATTTTCAGGTTGAATGAGCAAATATGCTTGTTTCTGCCAATTGCAGCAAAATACTGAAAGGAAAGTGGGTTTGCCTTCATATTTGACCCAGAACAACTCAGTTCAGCATGGAAATATCATTGCAGTAGCTTTTATTTAGCCAGAAATCAAGAGTGTACGTTTTTATGCGCTTAAAAGTATTTCCAGGCTGAATGAGCAAATATGCTTGTTTCTGCCAATTGCAGCAAAATACTGAAAGGAAAGTGGGTCTGCCTTCATATTTGAGCCAGAACAACTCAGTTCAGCATGGAAATATCATTGCAACAGCTTTTATTTAGCCAGAAATCAATACTTTAAGTTTTTTTGCGCTTAAAAGCATTTTCAGGTCAAATAAGCTGATTTCTGACAATTGCAAAAAAATACTGAAAGGAAAGTGGGTTTGCCTTCATATTTGACACAGAACAACTCAGTTCAGCATGGAAATATCATTGCAACAGTTTTTTTTAACCAGAAATCAAGAGTGTACGTTTTTACGCGTTTAAAAGCATTTTCAGGCCGGATGAGCAAATATGCTTGTTTCTGCCAATTGCAGCAAAATACTGAAAGGAAAGTGGGTTTGCCTTCATATTTGAGCCAAAACAACTCAGTTCAGCATGGAAATATCATTGCAACAGCTTTTATTTAGCCAGAAATCAAGAGTGTAAGTTTTTATGCGCTTAAAAGCATTTTCAAGCCGAATGAGCAAATATGCTTGTTTTTGCCAATTGCAGCAAAATACTGAAAGGAAAGTGGGTTTGTTTTCATATTTGACCCAGAACAACTCAGTTCAGCATGGAAATATCATTGCAACAGCTTTTATTTAGCCAGAAATCAAGAGTGTAAGTTTTTATGCGCTTAAAAGCATTTTCAGGCCGAATGAGCAAATATGCTTGTTTCTGCCAATTGCAGCAAAATACTGAAAGGAAAGTGGGTTTGTCTTCATATTTTCCCCAGAACAACTCAGTTCAGCATGGAAATATCATTGCAACAGCTTTTATTTAGCCAGAAATCAAGAGTGTACGTTTTTTTGCGCTTAAAAGCATTTTCAGGCCGAATGAGCTGATTTATGCCAATTGCAGAAAAATACTGAAAGGAAAGTGGGTTTTCCTTCATATTTGAACCAGAACTACTGAATTCAGCATGGAAATATCATTCCAACAGCTTTTATTTAGCCAGAAATCAAGAGTGTATGTTTTTATGCGCTTAAAAGCATTTTCAGGCCGAATGAGCTGATTTCTGCCAATTGCAGCAAAATTATGAAAGGAAAGTGGGTTTGCCTTCATATTTGACCCAGAACAACTCAGTTCAGAATAGAAATATCATTGCAACAGCTTTTATTTAGCCAGAAATCAAGAGTGTACGTTTTTATGCGCTTAAAAGCATTTTCAGGCCGAATGAGCAAATATGCTTGTTTCTGCCAATTGCAGCAAAATACTGAAAGGAAAGTGGGTTTGCCTACATATTTGACCCAGAACAACTCAGTTCAGCATGAAAATATCATTGCAACAGCTTTTATTTAGCCAGAAATCAATACTGTAAGTTTTTATGCGCTTAAAAGTATTTTCAGGCCACATAAGCTGATTTCTGCCAATTGCAGCAAAATACTGAAAGGAAAGTGGGTTTGCCTTCATATTTGACCCAGAACAACTCAGTTCAGCATGGAAATATCATTGCAACAGCATTTACTTAGCCAGAAATCAAGAGTGTACGTTTTTTTGCGCTTAAAAGCATTTTCAGGCCGAATGAGCTGATTTATGCCAATTGCAGCAAAATACTGAAAGGAAAGTGGGTTTTCCTTCATATTTGAACCAGAACTACTGAATTCAGCATGGAAATATCATTCCAACAGCTTTTATTTAGCCAGAAATCAAGAGTGTAAGTTTTTATGCGCTTAAAAGCATTTTCAGGCCGAATGAGCTGATTTCTGCCAATTGCAGCAAAATTATGAAAGGAAAGTGGGTTTGCCTTCATATTTGACCCAGAACAACTCAGTTCAGAATAGAAATATCATTCCAACAGCTTTTATTTAGCCAGAAATCAAGAGTGTAAGTTTTTATGCGCTTAAAAGCATTTTCAGGCCACATAAGCTGATTTCTGCCAATTGCAGCAAAATACTGAAAGGAAAGTGGGTTTGTCTTCATATTTTCCCCAGAACAACTCAGTTCAGCATGGAAATATCATTGCAACAGCTTTTATTTAGCCAGAAATCAAGAGTGTAAGTTTTTATGCGCTTAAAAGCATTTTCAGGCCGAATGAGCAAATATGCTTGTTTCTGCCAATTGCAGCAAAATACTGAAAGGAAAGTGGGTTTGCCTTCATATTTGACCCAGAACAACTCAGTTCAGCATGGAAATATCATTGCAACAGCATTTATTTAGCCAGAAATCAAGAGTGTACGTTTTTTTGCGCTTAAAAGCATTTTCAGGCCGAATGAGCTGATTTATGCCAATTGCAGCAAAATACTGAAAGGAAAGTGGGTTTTCCTTCATATTTGAACCAGAACTACTGAATTCAGCATGGAAATATCATTCCAACAGCTTTTATTTAGCCAGAAATCAAGAGTGTATGTTTTTATGCGCTTAAAAGCATTTTCAGGCCGAATGAGCTGATTTCTGCCAATTGCAGCAAAATTATGAAAGGAAAGTGGGTTTGCCTTCATATTTGACCCAGAACAACTCAGTTCAGAATAGAAATATCATTGCAACAGCTTTTATTTAGCCAGAAATCAAGAGTGTACGTTTTTATGCGCTTAAAAGCATTTTCAGGCCGAATGAGCAAATATGCTTGTTTCTGCCAATTGCAGCAAAATACTGAAAGGAAAGTGGGTTTGCCTACATATTTGACCCAGAACAACTCAGTTCAGCATGAAAATATCATTGCAACAGCTTTTATTTAGCCAGAAATCAATACTGTAAGTTTTTATGCGCTTAAAAGTATTTTCAGGCCACATAAGCTGATTTCTGCCAATTGCAGCAAAATACTGAAAGGAAACTGGGTTTGCCTTCATATTTGACCCAGAACAACTCAGTTCAGCATGGAAATATCATTGCAACAGCATTTATTTAGCCAGAAATCAAGAGTGTACGTTTTTTTGCGCTTAAAAGCATTTTCAGGCCGAATGAGCTGATTTATGCCAATTGCAGCAAAATACTGAAAGGAAAGTGGGTTTTCCTTCATATTTGAACCAGAACTACTGAATTCAGCATGGAAATATCATTCCAACAGCTTTTATTTAGCCAGAAATCAAGAGTGTAAGTTTTTATGCGCTTAAAAGCATTTTCAGGCCGAATGAGCTGATTTCTGCCAATTGCAGCAAAATTATGAAAGGAAAGTGGGTTTGCCTTCATATTTGACCCAGAACAACTCAGTTCAGAATAGAAATATCATTGCAACAGCTTTTATTTAGCCAGAAATCAAGAGTGTACGTTTTTATGCGCTTAAAAGCATTTTCAGGCCGAATGAGCTGATTTATGCCAATTGCAGCAAAATACTGAAAGGAAAGTGGGTTTTCCTTCATATTTGAACCAGAACTACTGAATTCAGCATGGTAAATATCATTCCAACAGCTTTTATTTAGCCAGAAATCAAGAGTGTAAGTTTTTATGCGCTTAAAAGCATTTTCAGGCCGAATGAGCTGATTTCTGCCAATTGCAGCAAAATTATGAAAGGAAAGTGGGTTTGCCTTCATATTTGACCCAGAACAACTCAGTTCAGAATAGAAATATCATTGCAACAGCTTTTATTTAGCCAGAAATCAAGAGTGTACGTTTTTATGCGCTTAAAAGCATTTTCAGGCCGAATGAGCTGATTTATGCCAATTGCAGCAAAATACTGAAAGGAAAGTGGGTTTTCCTTCATATTTGAACCAGAACTACTGAATTCAGCATGGAAATATCATTCCAACAGCTTTTATTTAGCCAGAAATCAAGAGTGTAAGTTTTTATGCGCTTAAAAGCATTTTCAGGCCGAATGAGCTGATTTCTGCCAATTGCAGCAAAATTATGAAAGGAAAGTGGGTTTGCCTTCATATTTGACCCAGAACAACTCAGTTCAGAATAGAAATATCATTGCAACAGCTTTTATTTAGCCAGAAATCAAGAGTGTACGTTTTTATGCGCTTAAAAGCATTTTCAGGCCGAATGAGCTGATTTATGCCAATTGCAGCAAAATACTGAAAGGAAAGTGGGTTTTCCTTCATATTTGAACCAGAACTACTGAATTCAGCATGGTAAATATCATTCCAACAGCTTTTATTTAGCCAGAAATCAAGAGTGTAAGTTTTTATGCGCTTAAAAGCATTTTCAGGCCGAATGAGCTGATTTCTGCCAATTGCAGCAAAATTATGAAAGGAAAGTGGGTTTGCCTTCATATTTGACCCAGAACAACTCAGTTCAGAATAGAAATATCATTGCAACAGCTTTTATTTAGCCAGAAATCAAGAGTGTACGTTTTTATGCGCTTAAAAGCATTTTCAGGCCGAATGAGCAAATATGCTTGTTTCTGCCAATTGCAGCAAAATACTGAAAGGAAAGTGGGTTTGCCTTCATATTTGAGCCAAAACAACTCAGTTCAGCATGGAAATATCATTGCAACAGCTTTCATTAAGCCAGAAATCAAGAGTGTAAGTTTTTATGCGCTTAAAAGCATTTTCAAGCCGAATGAGCAAATATGCTTGTTTTTGCCAATTGCAGCAAAATATTGAAAGGAAAGTGGGTTTGTCTTCATATCTTCCCCAGAACAACTCAGTTCAGCATGGAAATATCATTGCAAAAGCTTTTATTTAGCCAGAAATCAAGAGTGTAAGTTTTTATGCGCTTAAAAGCATTTTCAGGCCGAATGAGCAAATATGCTTGTTTTTGCCAATTGCAGCAAAATACTGAAAGGAAAGTGGGTTTGCTTTCATATTTGACCCAGAACAAATCAGTTTAGCATGGAAATATCATTGCAACAACTTTTAATTAGCCAAAAATCAAAACTGTAAGTTTTTATGCGCTTAAAAGCATTTTCAGGCTGAATGAGCTGATTTCTGCCAATTGCAGCAAAATACTGAAATGAAAGTGGGTTTGCCTTCATATTTGCCCCAGAACAACTCAGTTCAGCATGGAAATATCATTGCAAATGTTTTTTTTAGCCAGAAATCAAGAGTGTAAGTTTTCATGCGCTTAAAAGCTTTTTCAGGCCGAATGAGCAAATATGCTTGTTTCTGCCAATTGCAGCAAAATACTGAAAGGAAAGTGAGTTTGCCTTCATATTTGAGCCAAAACAACTCAGTTCAGCATGGAAATATCATTGCAACAGCTTTTATTTAGCCAGAAATCAAGATTGTAAGTTTTTATGCGCTTAAAAGCATTTTCAGGCCTAATGAGCAAATATGCTTGTTTCTGCCAAATGCAGCAAAATACTGAAAGGAAAGTGGGTTTGCCTTCATATTTGACTCAGAACAACTCAGTTCAGCATGGAAATATCATTGCAACAGCTTTTATTTAGCCAGAAATCAAGACTGTACGTTTTTATGCGCTTAAAAGCATTTTCAGGCTGAATGAGCAAATATGCTTGTTTCTGCCAATTGCAGCAAAATACTGAAAGGAAAGTGGGTTTGCCTTCATATTTGACCCAGAACAACTCAGTTCAGCATGGAAATATCATTGCAGTAGATTTTATTTAGCCAGAAATCAAGAGTGTACGTTTTTATGCGCTTAAAAGCATTTCCAGGCTGAATGAGCAAATATGCTTGTTTCTGCCAATTGCAGCAAAATACTGAAAGGAAAGTGGGTCTGCCTTCATATTTGAGCCAGAACAACTCAGTTCAGCATGGAAATATCATTGCAACAGCTTTTATTTAGCCAGAAATCAATACTTTAAGTTTTTTTGCGCTTAAAAGCATTTTCAGGTCAAATAAGCTGATTTCTGACAATTGCAAAAAAATACTGAAAGGAAAGTGGGTTTGCCTTCATATTTGACACAGAACAACTCAGTTCAGCATGGAAATATCATTGCAAAAGTTTTTTTTAACCAGATATCAAGAGTGTACGTTTTTACGCGTTTAGAAGCATTTTCAGGCCGGATGAGCAAATATGCTTGTTTTTGCCAATTGCAGCAAAATACTGAAAGGAAAGTGGGTTTGCCTTCATATTTGACCCAGAACAACTCAGTTCAGCATGGAAATATCATTGCAACAGCTTTTATTTAGCCAGAAATCAAGAGTGTAAGTTTTTATGCGCTTAAAAGCATTTTCAGGCCACATAAGCTGATTTCTGCCAATTGCAGCAAAATACTGAAAGGAAAGTGGGTTTGCCTTCATATTTGACCCAAAACAACTCAGTTCAGCATGGAAATATCATTGCAACAGCTTTTATTTAGCCAGAAATCAAGAGTGTAAGTTTTTATGCGCTTAAAAGCATTTTTAGGCCGAATGAGCAAAAATGCTTGTTTCTGCCAAGTGCAGCAAAAGACTGAAAGGAAAGTGGGTTTGCCTTCATATTTGACACAGAAAAACTCAGTTCAGCATGGAAATATCATTGCAACAGCTTTTTATTTAGCCAGAAATCAAGAGTGTAAGTTTTTATGCGCTTAAAAGCATTTTCAGGCCACATAAGCTGATTTCTGCCAATTGCAGCAAAATACTGAAAGGAAAGTGGGTTTGTCTTCATATTTTCCCCAGAACAACTCAGTTCAGCATGGAAATATCATTGCAAAAGCTTTTATTTAGCCAGAAATCAAGAGCGTAAGTTTTTATGCGCTTAAAAGCATTTTCAGGCCGAATTAGCAAATATGCTTGTTTCTGCCAATTGCAGCAAAATACTGAAAGGAAAGTGGGTTTGCCTTCATATTTGAGCCAAAACAACTCAGTTCAGCATGAAAATATCATTGCAACAGCTTTTATTTAGCCAGAAATCAATACTGTAAGTTTTTATGCGCTTAAAAGCATTTACAGGCCGAATAAGCTGATTTCTGCCAATTGCAGCAAAATACTGAAAGGAAAGTGGGTTTGCCTTCATATTTGACCCAGAACAACTCATTTCAGCATGGAAATATCATTGCAACAGCATTTATTTAGCCAGAAATCAAGAGTGTAAGTTTTTATGCGCTTAAAAGCATTTTCAGGCCGAATGAGCTGATTTCTGCCAATTGCAGCAAAATACTGAAAGGAAAATGGGTTTTCCTTCATATTTGAACCAGAACTACTGAATTCAGCATGGAAATATCATTGCAACAGTTTTTATTTAGCCAGAAATCAAGAGTGTAAGTTTTTATGCGCTTTAAAGCATTTTCAGGCCGAATGAGCTGATTTCTGCCAATTGCAGCAAAATTATAAAAGGAAAGTGGGTTTGCCTTCATATTTGACCCAGAACAACTCAGTTCAGAATGGAAATATCATTGCAATAGCTTTTATTTAGCCAGAAATCAAGAGTGTAAGTTTTTATGCGCTTAAAAGCATTTTCAGGCCGAATGAGCAAATATGCTTGTTTCTGCCAATTGCAGCAAAATTATAAAAGGAAAGTGGGTTTGCCTTCATATTTGACCCAGAACAACTCAGTTCAGAATGGAAATATCATTGCAATAGCTTTTATTTAGCCAGAAATCAAGAGTGTACGTTTTTATGCGCTTAAAAGCATTTTCAGGCCGAATGAGCAAATATGCTTGTTTCTGCCAATTGCAGCAAAATACTGAAAGGAAAGTGGGTTTGTCTTCATATTTTCCCCAGAACAACTCAGTTCAGCATGGAAATATCATTGCAAAAGCTTTTATTTAGCCAGAAATCAAGAGCGTAAGTTTTTATGCGCTTAAAAGCATTTTCAGGCCGAATTAGCAAATATGCTTGTTTCTGCCAATTGCAGCAAAATACTGAAAGGAAAGTGGGTTTGCCTTCATATTTGAGCCAAAACAACTCAGTTCAGCATGGAAATATCATTGCAACAGCTTTTATTTAGCCAGAAATCAAGAGTGTAAGTTTTTATGCGCTTAAAAGCATTTTCAGGCCGAATGAGCAAATATGCTTGTTTCTGCCAATTGCAGCAAAAGACTGAAAGGAAAGTGGATTTGCCTTCATATTTGACACAGAACAACTCAGTTCAGCATGGAAATATCATTGCAACAGCTTTTTATTTAGCCAGAAATCAAGAGTGTAAGTTTTTATGCGCTTAACAGCATTTACAGGCCAAATAAGCTGATTTCTGCCAATTGCAGCAAAATACTGAAAGGAAAGTGGGTTTGCCTTCATATTTGAGCCAAAACAACTCAGTTCAGCATGGAAATATCATTGCAACAGCTTTTATTTAGCCAGAAATCAAGAGTGTAAGTTTTTATGCGCTTAAAAGCATTTTCAGGCCGAATGAGCAAATATGCTTGTTTCTGCCAATTGCAGCATAATACTGAAAGGAAAGTGGGTTTGCCTTCATATTTGAGCCAGAACAACTCAGTTCAGCATGGAAATATCATTGCAACAGCTTTTATTTAGCCAGAAATCAAGAGTGTACGTTTTTATGCGCTTAAAAGCATTTTCAGGCCGAATGAGCAAATATGCTTTTTTCTGCCAATTGCAGCAAAACACTGAAAGGAAAGTGGGTTTGCCTTCATATTTGACCCAGAACAACTCAGTTCAGCATGAAAATATCATTGCAACAGCTTTTATTTAGCCAGAAATCAATACTGTAAGTTTTTATGCGCTTAAAAGCATTTACAGGCCGAATAAGCTGATTTCTGCCAATTGCAGCAAAATACTGAAAGGAAAGTGGGTTTGCCATCATATTTGACCCAGAACAACTCAGTTCAGCATGGAAATATCATTGCAACAGTTTTTTTTAACCAGAAATCAAGAGTGTACGTTTTTACGCGTTTAAAAGCATTTTCAGGCCGGATGAGCAAATATGCTTGTTTCTGCCAATTGCAGCAAAATACTGAAAGGAAAGTGGGTTTGCCTTCATATTTGAGCCAAAACAACTCAGTTCAGCATGGAAATATCATTGCAACAGCTTTCATTAAGCCAGAAATCAAGAGTGTAAGTTTTTATGCGCTTAAAAGCATTTTCAAGCCGAATGAGCAAATATGCTTGTTTTTGCCAATTGCAGCAAAATACTGAAAGGAAAGTGGGTTTGTCTTCATATTTTCCCCAGAACAACTCAGTTCAGCATGGAAATATCATTGCAAAAGCTTTTATTTAGCCAGAAATCAAGAGTGTAAGTTTTTATGCGCTTAAAAGCATTTTCAGGCCGAATGAGCAAATATTTTTGTTTCTGCCAATTGCAGCAAAATACTGAAAGGAAAGTGAGTTTGCCTTCATATTTGAGCCAAAACAACTCAGTTCAGCATGGAAATATCATTGCAACAGCTTTTATTTAGCCAGAAATCAAGAGTGTAAGTTTTTATGCGCTTAAAAGCATTTTCAGGCCGAATGAGCAAATATGCTTGTTTCTGCCAATTGCAGCAGAATACTGAAAGGAAAGTGGGTTTGCCTTCATATTTGAGCCAGAACAACTCAGTTCAGCATGGAAATATCATTGCAACAGCTTTTATTTAGCCAGAAATCAAGAGTGTAAGTTTTTATGCGCTTAAAAGCATTTTCAGGCCGAATGAGCAAATATGCTTTTTTCTGCCAATTGCAGCAAAATACTGAAAGGAAAGTGGGTTTGCCTTCATATTTGACCCAGAACAACTCAGTTCAGCATGAAAATATCATTGCAACAGCTTTTATTTAGCCAGAAATCAATACTGTAAGTTTTTATGCGCTTAAAAGCATTTACAGGCCGAATAAGCTGATTTCTGCCAATTGCAGCAAAATACTGAAAGGAAAGTGGGTTTGCCATCATATTTGACCCAGAACAACTCAGTTCAGCATGGAAATATCATTGCAACAGTTTTTTTTAACCAGAAATCAAGAGTGTACGTTTTTACGCGTTTAAAAGCATTTTCAGGCCGGATGAGCAAATATGCTTGTTTCTGCCAATTGCAGCAAAATACTGAAAGGAAAGTGGGTTTGCCTTCATATTTGAGCCAAAACAACTCAGTTCAGCATGGAAATATCATTGCAACAGCTTTCATTAAGCCAGAAATCAAGAGTGTAAGTTTTTATGCGCTTAAAAGCATTTTCAAGCCGAATGAGCAAATATGCTTGTTTTTGCCAATTGCAGCAAAATACTGAAAGGAAAGTGGGTTTGTCTTCATATTTTCCCCAGAACAACTCAGTTCAGCATGGAAATATCATTGCAAAAGCTTTTATTTAGCCAGAAATCAAGAGTGTAAGTTTTTATGCGCTTAAAAGCATTTTCAGGCCGAATGAGCAAATATTTTTGTTTCTGCCAATTGCAGCAAAATACTGAAAGGAAAGTGAGTTTGCCTTCATATTTGAGCCAAAACAACTCAGTTCAGCATGGAAATATCATTGCAACAGCTTTTATTTAGCCAGAAATCAAGACTGTACGTTTTTATGCGCTTAAAAGCATTTTCAGGCTGAATGAGCAAATATGCTTGTTTCTGCCAATTGCAGCAAAATACTGAAAGGAAAGTGGGTTTGCCTTCATATTTGACCCAGAACAACTCAGTTCAGCATGGAAATATCATTGCAACAGCTTTTATTTAGCCAGAAATCAAGAGTGTAAGTTTTTATGCGCTTAAAAGCATTTTCAGGCCACATAAGCTGATTTCTGCCAATTGCAGCAAAATACTGAAAGGAAAGTGGGTTTGTCTTCATATTTTCCCCAGAACAACTCAGTTCAGCATGGAAATATCATTGCAACAGCTTTTATTTAGCCAGAAATCAAGAGTGTAAGTTTTTATCCGCTTAAAAGCATTTTCAGGCCGAATGAGCAAATATGCTTGTTTCTGCCAATTGCAGCAAAATACTGAAAGGAAAGTGGGTTTGCCTTCATATTTGACCCAGAACAACTCAGTTCAGCATGGAAATATCATTGCAACAGCATTTATTTAGCCAGAAATCAAGAGTGTACGTTTTTTTGCTCTTAAAAGCATTTTCAGGCCGCATGAGCTGATTTATGCCAATTGCAGCAAAATACTGAAAGGAAAGTGGGTTTGCCTTCATATTTGACCCAGAACAACTCAGTTCAGAATAGAAATATCATTGCAACAGCTTTTATTTAGCCAGAAATCAAGAGTGTACGTTTTTATGCGCTTAAAAGCATTTTCAGGCCGAATGAGCAAATATGCTTGTTTCTGCCAATTGCAGCAAAATACTGAAAGGAAAGTGGGTTTGCCTTCATATTTGAGCCAAAACAACTCAGTTCAGCATGGAAATATCATTGCAACAGCTTTCATTAAGCCAGAAATCAAGAGTGTAAGTTTTTATGCGCTTAAAAGCATTTTCAAGCCGAATGAGCAAATATGCTTGTTTTTGCCAATTGCAGCAAAATATTGAAAGGAAAGTGGGTTTGTCTTCATATTTTCCCCAGAACAACTCAGTTCAGCATGGAAATGTCATTGCAAAAGCTTTTATTTAGCCAGAAATCAAGAGTGTAAGTTTTTATGCGCTTAAAAGCATTTTCAGGCCGAATGAGCAAATATGCTTGTTTTTGCCAATTGCAGCAAAATACTGAAAGGAAAGTGGGTTTGCTTTCATATTTGACCCAGAACAAATCAGTTTAGCATGGAAATATCATTGCAATAACTTTTAATTAGCCAAAAATCAAAACTGTAAGTTTTTATGCGCTTAAAAGCATTTTCAGGCTGAATGAGCTGATTTCTGCCAATTGCAGCAAAATACTGAAATGAAAGTGGGTTTGCCTTCATATTTGCCCCAGAACAACTCAGTTCAGCATGGAAATATCATTGCAAATGTTTTTTTTAGCCAGAAATCAAGAGTGTAAGTTTTTATGCGCTTAAAAGCTTTTTCAGGCAGAATGAGCAAATATGCTTGTTTCTGCCAATTGCAGCAAAATACTGAAAGGAAAGTGAGTTTGCCTTCATATTTGAGCCAAAACAACTCAGTTCAGCATGGAAATATCATTGCAACAGCTTTTATTTAGCCAGAAATCAAGATTGTAAGTTTTTATGCGCTTAAAAGCATTTTCAGGCCGAATGAGCAAATATGCTTGTTTCTGCCAAATGCAGCAAAATACTGAAAGGAAAGTGGGTTTGCCTTCATATTTGACCCAGAACAACTCAGTTCAGCATGGAAATATCATTGCAACAGCTTTTATTTAGCCAGAAATCAAGACTGTACGTTTTTATGCGCTTAAAAGCATTTTCAGGCTGAATGAGCAAATATGCTTGTTTCTGCCAATTGCAGCAAAATACTGAAAGGAAAGTGGGTTTGCCTTCATATTTGACCCAGAACAACTCAGTTCAGCATGGAAATATCATTGCAGTAGATTTTATTTAGCCAGAAATCAAGAGTGTACGTTTTTATGCGCTTAAAAGCATTTCCAGGCTGAATGAGCAAATATGCTTGTTTCTGCCAATTGCAGCAAAATACTGAAAGGAAAGTGGGTTTGCCTTCATATTTGAGCCAGAACAACTCAGTTCAGCATGGAAATATCATTGCAACAGCTTTTATTTAGCCAGAAATCAATACTTTAAGTTTTTTTGCGCTTAAAAGCATTTTCAGGCCAAATAAGCTGATTTCTGACAATTGCAAAAAAATACTGAAAGGAAAGTGGGTTTGTCTTCATATTTTCCCCAGAACAACTCAGTTCAGCATGGAAATATCATTGCAACAGCTTTTATTTAGCCAGAAATCAAGAGTGTAAGTTTTTATGCGCTTAAAAGCATTTTCAGGCCACATAAGCTGATTTCTGCCAATTGCAGCAAAATACTGAAAGGAAAGTGGGTTTGCCTTCATATTTGAGCCAAAACAACTCAGTTCAGCATGGAAATATCATTGCAACAGCTTTTATTTAGCCAGAAATCAAGAGTGTAAGTTTTTATGCGCTTAAAAGCATTTTTAGGCCGAATGAGCAAAAATGCTTGTTTCTGCCAAGTGCAGCAAAAGACTGAAAGGAAAGTGGGTTTGCCTTCATATTTGACACAGAAAAACTCAGTTCAGCATGGAAATATCATTGCAACAGCTTTTTATTTAGCCAGAAATCAAGAGTGTAAGTTTTTATGCGCTTAAAAGCATTTTCAGGCCACATAAGCTGATTTCTGCCAATTGCAGCAAAATACTGAAAGGAAAGTGGGTTTGTCTTCATATTTTCCCAAGAACAACTCAGTTCAGCATGGAAATATCATTGCAAAAGCTTTTATTTAGCCAGAAATCAAGAGCGTAAGTTTTTATGCGCTTAAAAGCATTTTCAGGCCGAATTAGCAAATATGCTTGTTTCTGCCAATTGCAGCAAAATACTGAAAGGAAAGTGGGTTTGCCTTCATATTTGAGCCAAAACAACTCAGTTCAGCATGGAAATATCATTGCAACAGCTATTATTTAGCCAGAAATCAAGAGTGTAAGTTTTTATGCGCTTAAAAGCATTTTCAGGCCGAATGAGCAAATATGCTTGTTTCTGCCAATTGCAGCAAAAGACTGAAAGGAAAGTGGGTTTGCCTACATATTTGACCCAGAACAACTCAGTTCAGCATGAAAATATCATTGCAACAGCTTTTATTTAGCCAGAAATCAATACTGTAAGTTTTTATGCGCTTAAAAGCATTTACAGGCCGAATAAGCTGATTTCTGCCAATTGCAGCAAAATACTGAAAGGAAAGTGGGTTTGCCTTCATATTTGACCCAGAACAACTCAGTTCAGCATGGAAATATCATTGCAACAGCATTTATTTAGCCAGAAATCAAGAGTGTAAGTTTTTATGCGCTTAAAAGCATTTTCAGGCCGAATGAGCTGATTTCTGCCAATTGCAGCAAAATACTGAAAGGAAAATGGGTTTTCCTTCATATTTGAACCAGAACTACTGAATTCAGCATGGAAATATCATTGCAACAGTTTTTATTTAGCCAGAAATCAAGAGTGTAAGTTTTTATGCGCTTAAAAGCATTTTCAGGCCGAATGAGCTGATTTCTGCCAATTGCAGCAAAATTATAAAAGGAAAGTGGGTTTGCCTTCATATTTGACCCAGAACAACTCAGTTCAGAATGGAAATATCATTGCAATAGCTTTTATTTAGCCAGAAATCAAGAGTGTACGTTTTTATGCGCTTAAAAGCATTTTCAGGCCGAATGAGCAAATATGCTTGTTTCTGCCAATTGCAGCAAAATTATAAAAGGAAAGTGGGTTTGCCTTCATATTTGACCCAGAACAACTCAGTTCAGAATGGAAATATCATTGCAATAGCTTTTATTTAGCCAGAAATCAAGAGTGTACGTTTTTATGCGCTTAAAAGCATTTTCAGGCCGAATGAGCAAATATGCTTGTTTCTGCCAATTGCAGCAAAATACTGAAAGGAAAGTGGGTTTGTCTTCATATTTTCCCCAGAACAACTCAGTTCAGCATGGAAATATCATTGCAAAAGCTTTTATTTAGCCAGAAATCAAGAGCGTAAGTTTTTATGCGCTTAAAAGCATTTTCAGGCCGAATTAGCAAATATGCTTGTTTCTGCCAATTGCAGCAAAATACTGAAAGGAAAGTGGGTTTGCCTTCATATTTGAGCCAAAACAACTCAGTTCAGCATGGAAATATCATTGCAACAGCTTTTATTTAGCCAGAAATCAAGAGTGTAAGTTTTTATGCGCTTAAAAGCATTTTCAGGCCGAATGAGCAAATATGCTTGTTTCTGCCAATTGCAGCAAAAGACTGAAAGGAAAGTGGGTTTGCCTTCATATTTGACACAGAACAACTCAGTTCAGCATGGAAATATCATTGCAACAGCTTTTTATTTAGCCAGAAATCAAGAGTGTAAGTTTTTATGCGCTTAACAGCATTTACAGGCCAAATAAGCTGATTTCTGCCAATTGCACCAAAATACTGAAAGGAAAGTGGGTTTGCCTTCATATTTGAGCCAGAACAACTCAATTCAGCATGGAAATATCATTGCAACAGCTTTTATTTAGCCAGAAATCAAGAGTGTAAGTTTTTATGCGCTTAAAAGCATTTTCAGGCCGAATGAGCAAATATGCTTGTTTCTGCCAATTGCAGCAAAATACTGAAAGGAAAGTGGGTTTGCCTTCATATTTGACCCAGAACAACTCAGTTCAGCATGAAAATATCATTGCAACAGCTTTTTTTTAGCCAGAAATCAATACTGTAAGTTTTTATGCGCTTAAAAGCATTTACAGGCCGAATAAGCTGATTTCTGCCAATTGCAGCAAAATACTGAAAGGAAAGTGGGTTTGCCATCATATTTGACCCAGAACAACTCAGTTCAGCATGGAAATATCATTGCAACAGTTTTTTTTAACCAGAAATCAAGAGTGTACGTTTTTACGCGTTTAAAAGCATTTTCAGGCCGGATGAGCAAATATGCTTGTTTCTGCCAATTGCAGCAAAATACTGAAAGGAAAGTGGGTTTGCCTTCATATTTGAGCCAAAACAACTCAGTTCAGCATGGAAATATCATTGCAACAGCTTTCATTAAGCCAGAAATCAAGAGTGTAAGTTTTTATGCGCTTAAAAGCATTTTCAAGCCGAATGAGCAAATATGCTTGTTTTTGCCAATTGCAGCAAAATACTGAAAGGAAAGTGGGTTTGTCTTCATATTTTCCCCAGAACAACTCAGTTCAGCATGGAAATATCATTGCAACAGCTATTATTTAGCCAGAAATCAAGAGTGTAAGTTTTTATGCGCTTAAAAGCATTTACAGGCCGAATAAGCTGATTTCTGCCAATTGCAGCAAAATACTGAAAGGAAAGTGGGTTTGCCTTCATATTTGACCCAGAACAACTCAGTTCAGCATGGAAATATCATTGCAACAGCATTTATTTAGCCAGAAATCAAGAGTGTAAGTTTTTATGCGCTTAAAAGCATTTTCAGGCCGAATGAGCTGATTTCTGCCAATTGCAGCAAAATACTGAAAGGAAAATGGGTTTTCCTTCATATTTGAACCAGAACTACTGAATTCAGCATGGAAATATCATTGCAACAGTTTTTATTTAGCCAGAAATCAAGAGTGTAAGTTTTTATGCGCTTAAAAGCATTTTCAGGCCGAATGAGCTGATTTCTGCCAATTGCAGCAAAATTATAAAAGGAAAGTGGGTTTGCCTTCATATTTGACCCAGAACAACTCAGTTCAGAATGGAAATATCATTGCAATAGCTTTTATTTAGCCAGTAATCAAGAGTGTACGTTTTTATGCGCTTAAAAGCATTTTCAGGCCGAATGAGCAAATATGCTTGTTTCTGCCAATTGCAGCAAAATTATAAAAGGAAAGTGGGTTTGCCTTCATATTTGACCCAGAACAACTCAGTTCAGAATGGAAATATCATTGCAATAGCTTTTATTTAGCCAGAAATCAAGAGTGTACGTTTTTATGCGCTTAAAAGCATTTTCAGGCCGAATGAGCAAATATGCTTGTTTCTGCCAATTGCAGCAAAATACTGAAAGGAAAGTGGGTTTGTCTTCATATTTTCCCCAGAACAACTCAGTTCAGCATGGAAATATCATTGCAAAAGCTTTTATTTAGCCAGAAATCAAGAGCGTAAGTTTTTATGCGCTTAAAAGCATTTTCAGGCCGAATTAGCAAATATGCTTGTTTCTGCCAATTGCAGCAAAATACTGAAAGGAAAGTGGGTTTGCCTTCATATTTGAGCCAAAACAACTCAGTTCAGCATGGAAATATCATTGCAACAGCTTTTATTTAGCCAGAAATCAAGAGTGTAAGTTTTTATGCGCTTAAAAGCATTTTCAGGCCGAATGAGCAAATATGCTTGTTTCTGCCAATTGCAGCAAAAGACTGAAAGGAAAGTGGGTTTGCCTTCATATTTGACACAGAACAACTCAGTTCAGCATGGAAATATCATTGCAACAGCTTTTTATTTAGCCAGAAATCAAGAGTGTAAGTTTTTATGCGCTTAACAGCATTTACAGGCCAAATAAGCTGATTTCTGCCAATTGCACCAAAATACTGAAAGGAAAGTGGGTTTGCCTTCATATTTGAGCCAGAACAACTCAATTCAGCATGGAAATATCATTGCAACAGCTTTTATTTAGCCAGAAATCAAGAGTGTAAGTTTTTATGCGCTTAAAAGCATTTTCAAGCCGAATGAGCAAATATGCTTGTTTCTGCCAATTGCAGCAAAATACTGAAAGGAAAGTGGGTTTGCCTTCATATTTGAGCCAGAACAACTCAGTTCAGCATGGAAATATCATTGCAACAGCTTTTATTTAGCCAGAAATCAATACTGTAAGTTTTTATGCGCTTAAAAGCATTTACAGGCCGAATAAGCTGATTTCTGCCAATTGCAGCAAAATACTGAAAGGAAAGTGGGTTTGCCATCATATTTGACCCAGAACAACTCAGTTCAGCATGGAAATATCATTGCAACAGTTTTTTTTAACCAGAAATCAAGAGTGTACGTTTTTACGCGTTTAAAAGCATTTTCAGGCCGGATGAGCAAATATGCTTGTTTCTGCCAATTGCAGCAAAATACTGAAAGGAAAGTGGGTTTGCCTTCATATTTGAGCCAAAACAACTCAGTTCAGCATGGAAATATCATTGCAACAGCTTTCATTAAGCCAGAAATCAAGAGTGTAAGTTTTTATGCGCTTAAAAGCATTTTCAAGCCGAATGAGCAAATATGCTTGTTTTTGCCAATTGCAGCAAAATACTGAAAGGAAAGTGGGTTTGTCTTCATATTTTCCCCAGAACAACTCAGTTCAGCATGGAAATATCATTGCAAAAGCTTTTATTTAGCCAGAAATCAAGAGTGTAAGTTTTTATGCGCTTAAAAGCATTTTCAGGCCGAATGAGCAAATATTTTTGTTTCTGCCAATTGCAGCAAAATACTGAAAGGAAAGTGAGTTTGCCTTCATATTTGAGCCAAAACAACTCAGTTCAGCATGGAAATATCATTGCAACAGCTTTTATTTAGCCAGAAATCAAGACTGTACGTTTTTATGCGCTTAAAAGCATTTTCAGGCTGAATGAGCAAATATGCTTGTTTCTGCCAATTGCAGCAAAATACTGAAAGGAAAGTGGGTTTGCCTTCATATTTGACCCAGAACAACTCAGTTCAGCATGGAAATATCATTGCAACAGCATTTATTTAGCCAGAAATCAAGAGTGTACGTTTTTTTGCGCTTAAAAGCATTTTCAGGCCGAATGAGCTGATTTATGCCAATTGCAGCAAAATACTGAAAGGAAAGTGGGTTTTCCTTCATATTTGAACCAGAACTACTGAATTCAGCATGGAAATATCATTACAACAGCTTTTATTTAGCCAGAAATCAAGAGTGTATGTTTTTATGCGCCTAAAAGCATTTTCAAGCCGAATGAGCAAATATGCTTGTTTTTGCCAATTGCAGCAAAATACTGAAAGGAAAGTGGGTTTGTCTTCATATTTTCCCCAGAACAACTCAGTTCAGCATGGAAATATCATTGCAAAAGCTTTTATTTAGCCAGAAATCAAGAGTGTAAGTTTTTATGCGCTTAAAAGCATTTTCAGGCCGAATGAGCAAATATGCTTGTTTCTGCCAATTGCAGCAAAATACTGAAAGGAAAGTGGGTTTGCCTTCATATTTGACCCAGAACAACTCAGTTCAGCATGGAAATATCATTGCAACAGCTTTTATTTAGCCAGAAATCAAGACTGTACGTTTTTATGCGCTTAAAAGCATTTTCAGGCTGAATGAGCAACTATGCTTGTTTCTGCCAATTGCAGCAAAATACTGAAAGGAAAGTGGGTTTGCCTTCATATTTGACCCAGAACAACTCAGTTCAGCATGGAAATATCATTGCAACAGCTTTTATTTAGCCAGAAATCAAGAGTGTAAGTTTTTATGCGCTTAAAAGCATTTTCAGGCCACATAAGCTGATTTCTGCCAATTGCAGCAAAATACTGAAAGGAAAGTGGGTTTGTCTTCATATTTTCCCCAGAACAACTCAGTTCAGCATGGAAATATCATTGCAACAGCTTTTATTTAGCCAGAAATCAAGAGTGTAAGTTTTTATGCGCTTAAAAGCATTTTCAGGCCGAATGAGCAACTATGCTTGTTTCTGCCAATTGCAGCAAAATACTGAAAGGAAAGTGGGTTTGCCTTCATATTTGACCCAGAACAACTCAGTTCAGCATGGAAATATCATTGCAACAGCATTTATTTAGCCAGAAATCAAGAGTGTACGTTTTTTTGCGCTTAAAAGCATTTTCAGGCCGAATGAGCTGATTTATGCCAATTGCAGCAAAATACTGAAAGGAAAGTGGGTTTTCCTTCATATTTGAACCAGAACTACTGAATTCAGCATGGAAATATCATTCCAACAGCTTTTATTTAGCCAGAAATCAAGAGTGTATGTTTTTATGCGCTTAAAAGCATTTTCAGGCCGAATGAGCTGATTTCTGCCAATTGCAGCAAAATTATGAAAGGAAAGTGGGTTTGCCTTCATATTTGACCCAGAACAACTCAGTTCAGAATAGAAATATCATTGCAACAGCTTTTATTTAGCCAGAAATCAAGAGTGTACGTTTTTATGCGCTTAAAAGCATTTTCAGGCCGAATGAGCAAATATGCTTGTTTCTGCCAATTGCAGCAAAATACTGAAAGGAAAGTGGGTTTGCCTACATATTTGACCCAGAACAACTCAGTTCAGCATGAAAATATCATTGCAACAGCTTTTATTTAGCCAGAAATCAATACTGTAAGTTTTTATGCGCTTAAAAGTATTTTCAGGCCACATAAGCTGATTTCTGCCAATTGCAGCAAAATACTGAAAGGAAAGTGGGTTTGCCTTCATATTTGACCCAGAACAACTCAGTTCAGCATGGAAATATTATTGCAACAGCATTTATTTAGCCAGAAATCAAGAGTGTACGTTTTTTTGCGCTTAAAAGCATTTTCAGGCCGAATGAGCTGATTTATGCCAATTGCAGCAAAATACTGAAAGGAAAGTGGGTTTTCCTTCATATTTGAACCAGAACTACTGAATTCAGCATGGAAATATCATTCCAACAGCTTTTATTTAGCCAGAAATCAAGAGTGTAAGTTTTTATGCGCTTAAAAGCATTTTCAGGCCGAATGAGCTGATTTCTGCCAATTGCAGCAAAATTATGAAAGGAAAGTGGGTTTGCCTTCATATTTGACCCAGAACAACTCAGTTCAGAATAGAAATATCATTGCAACAGCTTTTATTTAGCCAAAAATCAAGAGTGTACGTTTTTATGGGCTTAAAAGCATTTTCAGGCCGAATGAGCTGATTTATGCCAATTGCAGCAAAATACTGAAAGGAAAGTGGGTTTTCCTTCATATTTGAACCAGAACTACTGAATTCAGCATGGTAAATATCATTCCAACAGCTTTTATTTAGCCAGAAATCAAGAGTGTAAGTTTTTATGCGCTTAAAAGCATTTTCAGGCCGAATGAGCTGATTTCTGCCAATTGCAGCAAAATTATGAAAGGAAAGTGGGTTTGCCTTCATATTTGACCCAGAACAACTCAGTTCAGAATAGAAATATCATTGCAACAGCTTTTATTTAGCCAAAAATCAAGAGTGTACGTTTTTATGGGCTTAAAAGCATTTTCAGGCCGAATGAGCTGATTTATGCCAATTGCAGCAAAATACTGAAAGGAAAGTGGGTTTTCCTTCATATTTGAACCAGAACTACTGAATTCAGCATGGTAAATATCATTCCAACAGCTTTTATTTAGCCAGAAATCAAGAGTGTAAGTTTTTATGCGCTTAAAAGCATTTTCAGGCCGAATGAGCTGATTTCTGCCAATTGCAGCAAAATTATGAAAGGAAAGTGGGTTTGCCTTCATATTTGACCCAGAACAACTCAGTTCAGAATAGAAATATCATTGCAACAGCTTTTATTTAGCCAGAAATCAAGAGTGTACGTTTTTATGCGCTTAAAAGCATTTTCAGGCCGAATGAGCAAATATGCTTGTTTCTGCCAATTGCAGCAAAATACTGAAAGGAAAGTGGGTTTGCCTTCATATTTGAGCCAAAACAACTCAGTTCAGCATGGAAATATCATTGCAACAGCTTTCATTAAGCCAGAAATCAAGAGTGTAAGTTTTTATGCTCTTAAAAGCATTTTCAAGCCGAATGAGCAAATATGCTTGTTTTTGCCAATTGCAGCAAAATATTGAAAGGAAAGTGGGTTTGTCTTCATATTTTCCCCAGAACAACTCAGTTCAGCATGGAAATATCATTGCAAAAGCTTTTATTTAGCCAGAAATCAAGAGTGTAAGTTTTTATGCGCTTAAAAGCATTTTCAGGCCGAATGAGCAAATATGCTTGTTTTTGCCAATTGCAGCAAAATACTGAAAGGAAAGTGGGTTTGCTTTCATATTTGACCCAGAACAAATCAGTTTAGCATGGAAATATCATTGCAACAACTTTTAATTAGCCAAAAATCAAAACTGTAAGTTTTTATGCGCTTAAAAGCATTTTCAGGCTGAATGAGCTGATTTCTGCCAATTGCAGCAAAATACTGAAATGAAAGTGGGTTTGCCTTCATATTTGCCCCAGAACAACTCAGTTCAGCATGGAAATATCATTGCAAATGTTTTTTTTAGCCAGAAATCAAGACTGTAAGTTTTTATGCGCTTAAAAGCTTTTTCAGGCCGAATGAGCAAATATGCTTGTTTCTGCCAATTGCAGCAAAATACAGAAAGGAAAGTGAGTTTGCCTTCATATTTGAGCCAAAACAACTCAGTTCAGCATGGAAATATCATTGCAACAGCTTTTATTTAGCCAGAAATCAAGATTGTAAGTTTTATGCGCTTAAAAGCATTTTCAGGCCGAATGAGCAAATATGCTTGTTTCTGCCAAATGCAGCAAAATACTGAAAGGAAAGTGGGTTTGCCTTCATATTTGACCCAGAACAACTCAGTTCAGCATGGAAATATCATTGCAACAGCTTTTATTTAGCCAGAAATCAAGACTGTACGTTTTTATGCGCTTAAAAGCATTTTCAGGCTGAATGAGCAAATATGCTTGTTTCTGCCAATTGCAGCAAAATACTGAAAGGAAAGTGGGTTTGCCTTCATATTTGAGCCAGAACAACTCAGTTCAGCATGGAAATATCATTGCAACAGCTTTTATTTAGCCAGAAATCAAGACTGTAAGTTTTTATGTGCTTAAAAGCATTTTCAGGCCAAATAAGCTGATTTCTGCCAATTGCAGCAAAATACTGAAAGGAAAGTGGGTTTGCCTTCATATTTGAGCCAGAACAACTCAGTTCAGCATGGAAATATCATTGCAACAGCTTTTATTTAGCCAGAAATCAAGAGTGTAAGTTTGTATGCGCTTAAAAGCATTTTCAGGCCGAATGAGCAAATATGCTTGTTTCTGCCAATTGCAGCAGAATACTGAAAGGAAAGTGGGTTTGCCTTCATATTTGAGCCAGAACAACTCAGTTCAGCATGGAAATATCATTGCAACAGCTTTTATTTAGCCAGAAATCAAGACTGTAAGTTTTTATGTGCTTAAAAGCATTTTCAGGCCAA
This sequence comes from Channa argus, assembly GCF_033026475.1. Taxonomy (NCBI): domain Eukaryota; kingdom Metazoa; phylum Chordata; class Actinopteri; order Anabantiformes; family Channidae; genus Channa; species Channa argus. The sequence goes on along the minus strand of NW_027125234.1, from coordinate 537,911 downwards.
ATAAGCTGATTTCTGCCAATTGCAGCAAAATACTGAAAGGAAAGTGGGTTTGCCTTCATATTTGAGCCAGAACAACTCAGTTCAGCATGGAAATATCATTGCAACAGCTTTTATTTAGCCAGAAATCAAGACTGTAAGTTTTTATGTGCTTAAAAGCATTTTCAGGCCAAATAAGCTGATTTCTGCCAATTGCAGCAAAATACTGAAAGGAAAGTGGGTTTGCCTTCATATTTGAGCCAGAACAACTCTGTTCAGCATGGAAATATCATTGCAACAGCTTTTATTTAGCCAGAAATCAAGAGTGTAAGTTTTTATGTGCTTAAAAGCATTTTCAGGCCAAATAAGCTGATTTCTGCCAATTGCAGCAAAATACTGAAAGGAAAGTGGGTTTGCCTTCATATTTGAGCCAGAACAACTCAGTTCAGCATGGAAATATCATTGCAACAGCTTTTATTTAGCCAGAAATCAAGAGTGTAAGTTTTAATGCGCTTAAAAGCATTTTCAGGCCGAATGAGCAAATATGCTTGTTTCTGCCAATTGCAGCAAAATACTGAAAGGAAAGTGGGTTTGCCTTCATATTTGACCCAGAACAACTCAGTTCAGCATGGAAATATCATTGCAACAGCTTTTATTTAGCCAGAAATCAAGAGTGTACGTTTTTATGCGCTTAAAAGCATTTTCAGGCCGAATGAGCAAATATGCTTGTTTCTGCCAATTGCAGCAAAATACTGAAAGGAAAGTGGGTTTGCCTTCATATTTGAGCCAGAACAACTCAGTTCAGCATGGAAATATCATTGCAACAGCTTTTATTTAGCCAGAAATCAAGAGTGTAAGTTTTAATGCGCTTAAAAGCATTTTCAGGCCGAATGAGCAAATATGCTTGTTTCTGCCAATTGCAGCAAAATACTGAAAGGAAAGTGGGTTTGCCTTCATATTTGACCCAGAACAACTCAGTTCAGCATGGAAATATCATTGCAACAGCTTTTATTTAGCCAGAAATCAAGAGTGTACGTTTTTATGCGCTTAAAAGCATTTTCAGGCCGAATGAGCAAATATGCTTGTTTCTGCCAATTGCAGCAAAATACTGAAAGGAAAGTGGGTTTGCCTTCATATTTGAGCCAGAACAACTCAGTTCAGCATGGAAATATCATTGCAACAGCTTTTATTTAGCCAGAAATCAAGAGTGTAAGTTTTTATGCGCTTAAAAGCATTTTCAGGTCGAATGAGCAAATATGCTTGTTTCTGCCAATTGCAGCAAAATACTGAAAGGAAAGTGGGTTTGCCTTCATATTTGAGCCAGAACAACTCAGTTCAGCATGGAAATATCATTGCAACAGCTTTTATTTAGCCAGAAATCAAGAGTGTAAGTTTTTATGCGCTTAAAAGCATTTTCAGGTCGAATGAGCAAATATGCTTGTTTCTGCCAATTGCAGCAAAATACTGAAAGGAAAGTGGGTTTGCCTTCATATTTGAGCCAGAACAACTCAGTTCAGCATGGAAATATCATTGCAACAGCTTTTATTTAGCCAGAAATCAAGAGTGTACGTTTTTATGCGCTTAAAAGCATTTTCAGGCCGAATGAGCAAATAAGCTTGTTTCTGCCAATTGCAGCAAAAGACTGAAAGGAAAGTGGGTTTGTCTTCATATTTGAGCCAGAACAACTCAGTTCAGCATGGAAATATCATTGCAACAGCTTTTATTTAGCCAGAAATCAAGACTGTAAGTTTTTATGTGCTTAAAAGCATTTTCAGGCCAAATAAGCTGATTTCTGCCAATTGCAGCAAAATACTGAAAGGAAAGTGGGTTTTCCTTCATATTTGAGCCAGAACAACTCAGTTCAGCATGGAAATATCATTGCAACAGCTTTTATTTAGCCAGAAATCAAGAGTGTAAGTTTTTATGCGCTTAAAAGCATTTTCAGGTCGAATGAGCAAATATGCTTGTTTCTGCCAATTGCAGCAAAATACTGAAAGGAAAGTGGGTTTGCCTTCATATTTGAGCCAGAACAACTCAGTTCAGCATGGAAATATCATTGCAACAGTTTTTATTTAGCCAGAAATCAAGAGTGTACGTTTTTATGCGCTTAAAAGCATTTTCAGGCCGAATGAGCAAATATGCTTGTTTCTGCCAATTGCAGCAAAATACTGAAAGGAAAGTGGGTTTGCCTTCATATATGAGCCAGAACAACTCAGTTCAGCATGGAAATATCATTGCAACAGCTTTTATTTAGCCAGAAATCAAGACTGTAAGTTTTTATGTGCTTAAAAGCATTTTCAGGCCAAATAAGCTGATTTCTGCCAATTGCAGCAAAATACTGAAAGGAAAGTGGATTTGCCTTCATATTTGAGCCAGAACAACTCAGTTCAGCATGGAAATATCATTGCAACAGCTTTTATTTAGCCAGAAATCAAGAGTGTACGTTTTTATGCGCTTAAAAGCATTTTCAGGCCGAATGAGCAAATATGCTTGTTTCTGCCAATTGCAGCAGAATACTGAAAGGAAAGTGGGTTTGCCTTCATATTTGAGCCAAAACAACTCAGTTCAGCATGGAAATATCATTGCAACAGCTTTTATTTAGCCACAAATCAAGAGTGTAAGTTTTTATGCGCTTAAAAGCATTTTCAGGCCGAATGAGCAAATATGCTTGTTTCTGCCAATTGCAGCAAAATTAGGAAAGGAAAGTGGGTTTGGCTTCATATTTGACCCAGAACAACTCAGTTCAGAATAGAAATATCATTGCAACAGCTTTTATTTAGCCAGAAATCAAGAGTGTAAGTTTTTATGCGCTTAAAAGCATTTTCAGGCCGAATGAGCAAATATGCTTGTTTCTGCCAATTGCAGCAAAATACTGAAAGGAAAGTGGGTTTGCCTTCATATTTGAGCCAGAACAACTCAGTTCAGCATGGAAATATCATTGCAACAGCTTTTATTTAGCCAGAAATCAAGACTGTAAGTTTTTATGTGCTTAAAAGCATTTTCAGGCCGAATGAGCAAATATGCTTGTTTCTGCCAATTGCAGCAAAATACTGAAATGAAAGTGGGTTTGCCTTCATATTTGAGCCAGAACAACTCAGTTCAGCATGGAAATATCATTGCAACAGCTTTTATTTAGCCAGAAATCAAGACTGTAAGTTTTTATGTGCTTAAAAGCATTTTCAGGCCAAATAAGCTGATTTCTGCCAATTGCAGCAAAATACTGAAAGGAAAGTGGGTTTGCCTTCATATGTGAGCCAGAACAACTCAGTTCAGCATGGAAATATCATTGCAACAGCTTTTATTTAGCCAGAAATCAAGAGTGTAAGTTTTTATGCGCTTAAAAGCATTTTCAGGCCGAATGAGCTGATTTCTGCCAATTGCAGCAAAATTATGAAAGGAAAGTGGGTTTGGCTTCATATTTGACCCAGAACAACTCAGTTCAGAATAGAAATATCATTGCAACAGCTTTTATTTAGCCAGAAATCAAGAGTGTACGTTTTTATGCGCTTAAAAGCATTTTCAGGCCGAATGAGCAAATATGCTTGTTTCTGCCAATTGCAGCAAAATACTGAAAGGAAAGTGGGTTTGCCTTCATATATGAGCCAGAACAACTCAGTTCAGCATGGAAATATCATTGCAACAGCTTTTATTTAGCCAGAAATCAAGACTGTAAGTTTTTATGTGCTTAAAAGCATTTTCAGGCCAAATAAGCTGATTTCTGCCAATTGCAGCAAAATACTGAAAGGAAAGTGGATTTGCCTTCATATTTGAGCCAGAACAACTCATTTCAGCATGGAAATATCATTGCAACAGCTTTTATTTAGCCAGAAATCAAGAGTGTAAGTTTTTATGCGCTTAAAAGCATTTTCAGGCCGAATGAGCAAATATGCTTGTTTCTGCCAATTGCAGCAAAATACTGAAAGGAAAGTGGGTTTGTCTTCATATTGGACCCAGAACAACTCAGTTCAGCATGGAAATATCATTGCAACAGCTTTTATTTAGCCAGAAATCAAGAGTGTAAGTTTTTATGCGCTTAAAAGCATTTTCAGGCCGAATGAGCAAATATGCTTGTTTCTGCCAATTGCAGCAAAATACTGAAAGGAAAGTGGGTTTGCCTTCATATTTGAGCCAGAACAACTCAGTTCAGCATGGAAATATCATTGCAACAGCTTTTATTTAGCCAGAAATCAAGACTGTAAGTTTTTATGTGCTTAAAAGCATTTTCAGGCCAAATAAGCTGATTTCTGCCAATTGCAGCAAAATACTGAAAGGAAAGTGGATTTGCCTTCATATTTGAGCCAGAACAACTCAGTTCAGCATGGAAATATCATTGCAACAGCTTTTATTTAGCCAGAAATCAAGAGTGTAAGTTTTAATGCGCTTAAAAGCATTTTCAGGCCGAATGAGCAAATATGCTTGTTTCTGCCAATTGCAGCAAAATACTGAAAGGAAAGTGGGTTTGCCTTCATATTTGAGCCAGAACAACTCAGTTCAGCATGGAAATATCCTTGCAACAGCTTTTATTTAGCCAGAAATCAAGAGTGTAAGTTTTAATGCGCCTAAAACCATTTTCAGGCCAAATGAGCAAATAGGCTTGTTTCTGCAAATTGCAGCAAAATACTGAAAGGAAAGTGGGTTTGCCTTCATATTTGAGCCAGAACAACTCAGTTCAGCATGGAAATATCATTGCAACAGCTTTTATTTAGCCAGAAATCAAGACTGTAAGTTTTTATGTGCTTAAAAGCATTTTCAGGCCAAATAAGCTGATTTCTGCCAATTGCAGCAAAATACTGAAAGGAAAGTGGGTTTGCCTTCATATTTGAGCCAGAACAACTCAGTTCAGCATGGAAATATCATTGCAACAGCTTTTATTTAGCCAGAAATCAAGAGTGTAAGTTTTTATGCGCTTAAAAGCATTTTCAGGCCGAATGAGCAAATATGCTTGTTTCTGCCAATTGCAGCAGAATACTGAAAGGAAAGTGGGTTTGCCTTCATATTTGAGCCAGAACAACTCAGTTCAGCATGGAAATATCATTGCAACAGCTTTTATTTAGCCAGAAATCAAGACTGTAAGTTTTTATGTGCTTAAAAGCATTTTCAGGCCAAATAAGCTGATTTCTGCCAATTGCAGCAAAATACTGAAAGGAAAGTGGGTTTGCCTTCATATTTGAGCCAGAACAACTCAGTTCAGCATGGAAATATCATTGCAACAGCTTTTATTTAGCCAGAAATCAAGACTGTAAGTTTTTATGTGCTTAAAAGCATTTTCAGGCCAAATAAGCTGATTTCTGCCAGTTGCAGCAAAATACTGAAAGGAAAGTGGGTTTGCCTTCATATTTGAGCCAGAACAACTCGGTTCAGCATGGAAATATCATTGCAACAGCTTTTATTTAGCCAGAAATCAAGAGTGTAAGTTTTTATGTGCTTAAAAGCATTTTCAGGCCAAATAAGCTGATTTCTGCCAATTGCAGCAAAATACTGAAAGGAAAGTGGGTTTGCCTTCATATTTGAGCCAGAACAACTCAGTTCAGCATGGAAATATCATTGCAACAGCTTTTATTTAGCCAGAAATCAAGAGTGTAAGTTTTAATGCGCTTAAAAGCATTTTCAGGCCGAATGAGCAAATATGCTTGTTTCTGCCAATTGCAGCAAAATACTGAAAGGAAAGTGGGTTTGCCTTCATATTTGACCCAGAACAACTCAGTTCAGCATGGAAATATCATTGCAACAGCTTTTATTTAGCCAGAAATCAAGAGTGTACGTTTTTATGCGCTTAAAAGCATTTTCAGGCCGAATGAGCAAATATGCTTGTTTCTGCCAATTGCAGCAAAATACTGAAAGGAAAGTGGGTTTGCCTTCATATTTGAGCCAGAACAACTCAGTTCAGCATGGAAATATCATTGCAACAGCTTTTATTTAGCCTGAAATCAAGAGTGTAAGTTTTAATGCGCCTAAAAGCATTTTCAGGCCGAATGAGCAAATATGCTTGTTTCTGCCAATTGCAGCAAAATACTGAAAGGAAAGTGGGTTTGCCTTCATATTTGAGCCAGAACAACTCAGTTCAGCATGGAAATATCATTGCAACAGCTTTTATTTAGCCAGAAATCAAGAGTGTAAGTTTTTATGCGCTTAAAAGCATTTTCAGGCCGAATGAGCAAATATGCTTGTTTCTGCCAATTGCAGCAGAATACTGAAAGGAAAGTGGGTTTGCCTTCATATTTGAGCCAGAACAACTCAGTTCAGCATGGAAATATCATTGCAACAGCTTTTATTTAGCCAGAAATCAAGACTGTAAGTTTTTATGTGCTTAAAAGCATTTTCAGGCCAAATAAGCTGATTTCTGCCAATTGCAGCAAAATACTGAAAGGAAAGTGGGTTTGCCTTCATATTTGAGCCAGAACAACTCAGTTCAGCATGGAAATATCATTGCAACAGCTTTTATTTAGCCAGAAATCAAGACTGTAAGTTTTTATGTGCTTAAAAGCATTTTCAGGCCAAATAAGCTGATTTCTGCCAATTGCAGCAAAATACTGAAAGGAAAGTGGGTTTGCCTTCATATTTGAGCCAGAACAACTCGGTTCAGCATGGAAATATCATTGCAACAGCTTTTATTTAGCCAGAAATCAAGAGTGTAAGTTTTTATGTGCTTAAAAGCATTTTCAGGCCAAATAAGGTGATTTCTGCCAATTGCAGCAAAATACTGAAAGGAAAGTGGGTTTGCCTTCATATTTGAGCCAAAACAACTCAGTTCAGCATGGAAATATCATTGCAACAGCTTTTATTTAGCCAGAAATCAAGAGTGTAAGTTTTTATGCGCTTAAAAGCATTTTCAGGCCGAATGAGCAAATATGCTTGTTTCTGCCAATTGCAGCAAAATACTGAAAGGAAAGTGGGTTTGCCTTCATATTTGACCCAGAACAACTCAGTTCAGCATGGAAATATCATTGCAACAGCTTTTATTTAGCCAGAAATCAAGAGTGTACGTTTTTATGCGCTTAAAAGCATTTTCAGGCCGAATGAGCAAATATGCTTGTTTCTGCCAATTGCAGCAAAATACTGAAAGGAAAGTGGGTTTGCCTTCATATTTGAGCCAGAACAACTCAATTCAGCATGGAAATATCATTGCAACAGCTTTTATTTAGCCAGAAATCAAGACTGTAAGCTTTTATGTGCTTAAAAGCATTTTCAGGCCAAATAAGCTGATTTCTGCCAATTGCAGCAAAATACTGAAAGGAAAGTGGGTTTGCCTTCATATTTGAGCCAGAACAACTCGGTTCAGCATGGAAATATCATTGCAACAGCTTTTATTTAGCCAGAAATCAAGAGTGTAAGTTTTTATGTGCTTAAAAGCATTTTCAGGCCAAATAAGCTGATTTCTGCCAATTGCAGCAAAATACTGAAAGGAAAGTGGGTTTGCCTTCATATTTGAGCCAAAACAACTCAGTTCAGCATGGAAATATCATTGCAACAGCTTTTATTTAGCCAGAAATCAAGAGTGTAAGTTTTTATGCGCTTAAAAGCATTTTCAGGCCGAATGAGCAAATATGCTTGTTTCTGCCAATTGCAGCAAAATACTGAAAGGAAAGTGGGTTTGCCTTCATATTTGAGCCAGAACAACTCAGTTCAGCATGGAAATATCATTGCAACAGCTTTTATTTAGCCAGAAATCAAGACTGTAAGTTTTTATGTGCTTAAAAGCATTTTCAGGCCAAATAAGCTGATTTCTGCCAATTGCAGCAAAATACTGAAAGGAAAGTGGATTTGCCTTCATATTTGAGCCAAAACAACTCAGTTCAGCATGGAAATATCATTGCAACAGCTTTTATTTAGCCACAAATCAAGAGTGTAAGTTTTTATGCGCTTAAAAGCATTTTCATGCCGAATGAGCAAATATGCTTGTTTCTGCCAATTGCTGCAAAATACTGAAAGGAAAGTGGGTTTTCCTTCATATTTGAGCCAAAACAACTCAGTTCAGCATGGAAATATCATTGCAACAGCTTTTATTTAGCCAGAAATCAAGAGTGTAAGTTTTTATGCGCTTAAAAGCATTTTCAGGTCGAATGAGCAAATATGCTTGTTTCTGCCAATTGCAGCAAAATACTGAAAGGAAAGTGGGTTTGCCTTCATATTTGAGCCAGAACAACTCAGTTCAGCATGGAAATATCATTGCAACAGCTTTTATTTAGCCAGAAATCAAGACTGTAAGTTTTTATGTGCTTAAAAGCATTTTCAGGCCAAATAAGCTGATTTCTGCCAATTGCAGCAAAATACTGAAAGGAAAGTGGATTTGCCTTCATATTTGAGCCAAAACAACTCAGTTCAGCATGGAAATATCATTGCAACAGCTTTTATTTAGCCACAAATCAAGAGTGTAAGTTTTTATGCGCTTAAAAGCATTTTCATGCCGAATGAGCAAATATGCTTGTTTCTGCCAATTGCTGCAAAATACTGAAAGGAAAGTGGGTTTTCCTTCATATTTGAGCCAGAACAACTCAGTTCAGCATGGAAATATCATTGCAACAGCTTTTATTTAGCCAGAAATCAAGAGTGTAAGTTTTTATGCGCTTAAAAGCATTTTCAGGTCGAATGAGCAAATATGCTTGTTTCTGCCAATTGCAGCAAAATACTGAAAGGAAAGTGGGTTTGCCTTCATATTTGAGCCAGAACAACTCAGTTCAGCATGGAAATATCATTGCAACAGCTTTTATTTAGCCAGAAATCAAGAGTGTAAGTTTTTATGCGCTTAAAAGCATTTTCAGGTCGAATGAGCAAATATGCTTGTTTCTGCCAATTGCAGCAAAATACTGAAAGGAAAGTGGGTTTGCCTTCATATTTGAGCCAGAACAACTCAGTTCAGCATGGAAATATCATTGCAACAGCTTTTATTTAGCCAGAAATCAAGAGTGTACGTTTTTATGCGCTTAAAAGCATTTTCAGGCCGAATGAGCAAATATGCTTGTTTCTGCCAATTGCAGCAAAATACTGAAAGGAAAGTGGGTTTGCCTTCATATTTGAGCCAGAACAACTCAGTTCAGCATGGAAATATCATTGCAACAGCTTTTATTTAGCCAGAAATCAAGAGTGTACGTTTTTATGCGCTTAAAAGCATTTTCAGGCCGAATGAGCTGATTTCTGCCAATTGCAGCAAAATTAGGAAAGGAAAGTGGGTTTGGCTTCATATTTGACCCAGAACAACTCAGTTCAGAATAGAAATATCATTGCAACAGCTTTTATTTAGCCAGAAATCAAGAGTGTAAGTTTTTATGCGCTTAAAAGCATTTTCAGTCCGAATGAGCAAATATGCTTGTTTCTGCCAATTGCAGCAAAATACTGAAAGGAAAGTGGGTTTGCCTTCATATATGAGCCAGAACAACTCAGTTCAGCATGGAAATATCATTGCAACAGCTTTTATTTAGCCAGAAATCAAGACTGTAAGTTTTTATGTGCTTAAAAGCATTTTCAGGCCAAATAAGCTGATTTCTGCCAATTGCAGCAAAATACTGAAAGGAAAGTGGATTTGCCTTCATATTTGAGCCAGAACAACTCATTTCAGCATGGAAATATCATTGCAACAGCTTTTATTTAGCCAGAAATCAAGAGTGTAAGTTTTTATGCGCTTAAAAGCATTTTCAGGCCGAATGAGCAAATATGCTTGTTTCTGCCAATTGCAGCAAAATACTGAAAGGAAAGTGGGTTTGTCTTCATATTGGACCCAGAACAACTCAGTTCAGCATGGAAATATCATTGCAACAGCTTTTATTTAGCCAGAAATCAAGAGTGTAAGTTTTTATGCGCTTAAAAGCATTTTCAGGCCGAATGAGCAAATATGCTTGTTTCTGCCAATTGCAGCAAAATACTGAAAGGAAAGTGGGTTTGCCTTCATATTTGAGCCAGAACAACTCAGTTCAGCATGGAAATATCATTGCAACAGCTTTTATTTAGCCAGAAATCAAGAGTTTGAGTTTTTATGCGCTTAAAAGCATTTTCAGGCCGAATGAGCAAATATGCTTGTTTCTGCCAATTGCAGCAAAATACTGAAAGGAAAGTGGGTTTGCCTTCATATTTGACCCAGAACAACTCAGTTCAGCATGGAAATATCATTGCAACAGCTTTTATTTAGCCAGAAATCAAGAGTGTAAGTTTTTATGCGCTTAAAAGCATTTTCAGGCCGAATGAGCAAATATGCTTGTTTCTGCCAATTGCAGCAAAATACTGAAAGGAAAGTGGGTTTGCCTTCATATTTGAGCCAGAACAACTCAGTTCAGCATGGAAATATCATTGCAACAGCTTTTATTTAGCCAGAAATCAAGAGTGTAAGTTTTTATGCGCTTAAAAGCATTTTCAGGCCGAATGAGCTGATTTCTGCCAATTGCAGCAAAATTAGGAAAGGAAAGTGGGTTTGGCTTCATATTTGACCCAGAACAACTCAGTTCAGAATAGAAATATCATTGCAACAGCTTTTATTTAGCCAGAAATCAAGAGTGTAAGTTTTTATGCGCTTAAAAGCATTTTCAGGCCGAATGAGCAAATATGCTTGTTTCTGCCAATTGCAGCAAAATACTGAAAGGAAAGTGGGTTTGCCTTCATATTTGACCCAGAACAACTCAGTTCAGCATGGAAATATCATTGCAACAGCTTTTATTTAGCCAGAAATCAAGAGTGTACGTTTTTATGCGCTTAAAAGCATTTTCAGGTCGAATGAGCAAATATGCTTGTTTCTGCCAATTGCAGCAAAATACTGAAAGGAAAGTGGGTTTGCCTTCATATTTGACCCAGAACAACTCAGTTCAGCATGGAAATATCATTGCAACAGCTTTTATTTAGCCAGAAATCAAGAGTGTACGTTTTTATGCGCTTAAAAGCATTTTCAGGCCGAATGAGCAAATATGCTTGTTTCTGCCAATTGCAGCAAAATACTGAAAGGAAAGTGGGTTTGCCTACATATTTGACCCAGAACAACTCAGTTCAGCATGAAAATATCATTGCAACAGCTTTTATTTAGCCAGAAATCAATACTGTAAGTTTTTATGCGCTTAAAAGCATTTACAGGCCGAATAAGCTGATTTCTGCCAATTGCAGCAAAATACTGAAAGGAAAGTGGGTTTTCCTTCATATTTGACCCAGAACAACTCAGTTCAGCATGGAAATATCATTGCAAAAGCTTTTATTTAGCCAGAAATCAAGAGTGTAAGTTTTTATGTGCTTAAAAGCATTTTCAGGCCGAATGAGCAAATATGCTTGTTTTTGCCAATTGCAGCAAAATACTGAAAGGAAAGTGGGTTTGCTTTCATATTTGACCCAGAAAAACTCAGTTTAGCATGGAAATATCATTGCAACAACTTTTAATTAGCCAAAAATCAAAACTGTAAGTTTTTATGCGCTTAAAAGCATTTTCAGGCTGAATGAGCTGATTTCTGCCAATTGCAGCAAAATACTGAAATGAAAGTGGGTTTGCCTTCATATTTGAGCCAGAACAACTCAGTTCAGCATGGAAATATCATTGCAACAGCTTTTATTTAGCCAGAAATCAAGACTGTAAGTTTTTATGTGCTTAAAAGCATTTTCAGGCCAAATAAGCTGATTTCTGCCAATTGCAGCAAAATACTGAAAGGAAAGTGGATTTGCCTTCATATTTGAGCCAGAACAACTCAGTTCAGCATGGAAATATCATTGCAACAGCTTTTATTTAGCCAGAAATCAAGAGTGTACGTTTTTATGCGCTTAAAAGCATTTTCAGGCCGAATGAGCAAATATGCTTGTTTCTGCCAATTGCAGCAAAATACTGAAAGGAAAGTGGGTTTGCCTTCATATATGAGCCAGAACAACTCAGTTCAGCATGGAAATATCATTGCAACAGCTTTTATTTAGCCAGAAATCAAGACTGTAAGTTTTTATGTGCTTAAAAGCATTTTCAGGCCAAATAAGCTGATTTCTGCCAATTGCAGCAAAATACTGAAAGGAAAGTGGATTTGCCTTCATATTTGAGCCAGAACAACTCAGTTTAGCATGGAAATATCATTGCAACAGCTTTTATTTAGCCAGAAATCAAGAGTGTACGTTTTTATGCGCTTAAAAGCATTTTCAGGCCGAATGAGCAAATATGCTTGTTTCTGCCAATTGCAGCAGAATACTGAAAGGAAAGTGGGTTTGCCTTCATATTTGAGCCAAAACAACTCAGTTCAGCATGGAAATATCATTGCAACAGCTTTTATTTAGCCACAAATCAAGAGTGTAAGTTTTTATGCGCTTAAAAGCATTTTCAGGCCGAATGAGCAAATATGCTTGTTTCTGCCAATTGCAGCAAAATACTGAAAGGAAAGTGGGTTTGCCTTCATATTTGAGCCAGAACAACTCAGTTCAGCATGGAAATATCATTGCAACAGCTTTTATTTAGCCAGAAATCAAGACTGTAAGTTTTTATGTGCTTAAAAGCATTTTCAGGCCAAATAAGCTGATTTCTGCCAATTGCAGCAAAATACTGAAAGGAAAGTGGATTTGCCTTCATATTTGAGCCAGAACAACTCAGTTCAGCATGGAAATATCATTGCAACAGCTTTTATTTAGCCAGAAATCAAGAGTGTAAGTTTTAATGCGCTTAAAAGCATTTTCAGGCCGAATGAGCAAATATGCTTGTTTCTGCCAATTGCAGCAAAATACTGAAAGGAAAGTGGGTTTGCCTTCATATTTGACCCAGAACAACTCAGTTCAGCATGGAAATATCATTGCAACAGCTTTTATTTAGCCAGAAATCAAGAGTTTAAGTTTTTATGCGCTTAAAAGCATTTTCAGGCCGAATGAGCAAATATGCTTGTTTCTGCCAATTGCAGCAAAATACTGAAAGGAAAGTGGGTTTGCCTTCATATTTGAGCCAGAACAACTCAGTTCAGCATGGAAATATCCTTGCAACAGCTTTTATTTAGCCAGAAATCAAGAGTGTAAGTTTTAATGCGCCTAAAAGCATTTTCAGGCCGAATGAGCAAATAGGCTTGTTTCTGCAAATTGCAGCAAAATACTGAAAGGAAAGTGGGTTTGCCTTCATATTTGAGCCAGAACAACTCAGTTCAGCATGGAAATATCATTGCAACAGCTTTTATTTAGCCAGAAATCAAGACTGTAAGTTTTTATGTGCTTAAAAGCATTTTCAGGCCGAATGAGCAAATATGCTTGTTTTTGCCAATTGCAGCAAAATACTGAAAGGAAAGTGGGTTTGCTTTCATATTTGACCCAGAAAAACTCAGTTTAGCATGGAAATATCATTGCAACAACTTTTAATTAGCCAAAAATCAAAACTGTAAGTTTTTATGCGCTTAAAAGCATTTTCAGGCTGAATGAGCTGATTTCTGCCAATTGCAGCAAAATACTGAAATGAAAGTGGGTTTGCCTTCATATTTGAGCCAGAACAACTCAGTTCAGCATGGAAATATCATTGCAACAGCTTTTATTTAGCCAGAAATCAAGACTGTAAGTTTTTATGTGCTTAAAAGCATTTTCAGGCCAAATAAGCTGATTTCTGCCAATTGCAGCAAAATACTGAAAGGAAAGTGGATTTGCCTTCATATTTGAGCCAGAACAACTCAGTTCAGCATGGAAATATCATTGCAACAGCTTTTATTTAGCCAGAAATCAAGAGTGTACGTTTTTATGCGCTTAAAAGCATTTTCAGGCCGAATGAGCAAATATGCTTGTTTCTGCCAATTGCAGCAAAATACTGAAAGGAAAGTGGGTTTGCCTTCATATATGAGCCAGAACAACTCAGTTCAGCATGGAAATATCATTGCAACAGCTTTTATTTAGCCAGAAATCAAGACTGTAAGTTTTTATGTGCTTAAAAGCATTTTCAGGCCAAATAAGCTGATTTCTGCCAATTGCAGCAAAATACTGAAAGGAAAGTGGGTTTGCCTTCATATTTGAGCCAGAACAACTCAGTTCAGCATGGAAATATCCTTGCAACAGCTTTTATTTAGCCAGAAATCAAGAGTGTAAGTTTTAATGCGCCTAAAAGCATTTTCAGGCCGAATGAGCAAATAGGCTTGTTTCTGCAAATTGCAGCAAAATACTGAAAGGAAAGTGGGTTTGCCTTCATATTTGAGCCAGAACAACTCAGTTCAGCATGGAAATATCATTGCAACAGCTTTTATTTAGCCAGAAATCAAGACTGTAAGTTTTTATGTGCTTAAAAGCATTTTCAGGCCGAATGAGCAAATATGCTTGTTTTTGCCAATTGCAGCAAAATACTGAAAGGAAAGTGGGTTTGCTTTCATATTTGACCCAGAAAAACTCAGTTTAGCATGGAAATATCATTGCAACAACTTTTAATTAGCCAAAAATCAAAACTGTAAGTTTTTATGCGCTTAAAAGCATTTTCAGGCTGAATGAGCTGATTTCTGCCAATTGCAGCAAAATACTGAAATGAAAGTGGGTTTGCCTTCATATTTGAGCCAGAACAACTCAGTTCAGCATGGAAATATCATTGCAACAGCTTTTATTTAGCCAGAAATCAAGACTGTAAGTTTTTATGTGCTTAAAAGCATTTTCAGGCCAAATAAGCTGATTTCTGCCAATTGCAGCAAAATACTGAAAGGAAAGTGGATTTGCCTTCATATTTGAGCCAGAACAACTCAGTTCAGCATGGAAATATCATTGCAACAGCTTTTATTTAGCCAGAAATCAAGAGTGTACGTTTTTATGCGCTTAAAAGCATTTTCAGGCCGAATGAGCAAATATGCTTGTTTCTGCCAATTGCAGCAAAATACTGAAAGGAAAGTGGGTTTGCCTTCATATATGAGCCAGAACAACTCAGTTCAGCATGGAAATATCATTGCAACAGCTTTTATTTAGCCAGAAATCAAGAGTGTACGTTTTTATGCGCTTAAAAGCATTTTCAGGCCGAATGAGCAAATATGCTTGTTTCTGCCAATTGCAGCAGAATACTGAAAGGAAAGTGGGTTTGCCTTCATATTTGAGCCAAAACAACTCAGTTCAGCATGGAAATATCATTGCAACAGCTTTTATTTAGCCACAAATCAAGAGTGTAAGTTTTTATGCGCTTAAAAGCATTTTCAGGCCGAATGAGCAAATATGCTTGTTTCTGCCAATTGCAGCAAAATACTGAAAGGAAAGTGGGTTTGCCTTCATATTTGACCCAGAACAACTCAGTTCAGCATGGAAATATCATTGCAACAGCTTTTATTTAGCCAGAAATCAAGAGTGTAAGTTTTTATGTGCTTAAAAGCATTTTCAGGCCAAATAAGCTGATTTCTGCCAATTGCAGCAAAATACTGAAAGGAAAGTGGATTTGCCTTCATATTTGAGCCAGAACAACTCATTTCAGCATGGAAATATCATTGCAACAGCTTTTATTTAGCCAGAAATCAAGACTGTAAGTTTTTATGCGCTTAAAAGCATTTTCAGGCCGAATGAGCAAAAATGCTTGTTTCTGCCAATTGCAGCAAAATACTGAAAGGAAAGTGGGTTTGTCTTCATATTGGACCCAGAACAACTCAGTTCAGCATGGAAATATCATTGCAACAGCTTTTATTTAGCCAGAAATCAAGAGTGTAAGTTTTTATGCGCTTAAAAGCATTTTCAGGCCGAATGAGCAAATATGCTTGTTTCTGCCAATTGCAGCAAAATACTGAAAGGAAAGTGGGTTTGCCTTCATATTTGAGCCAGAACAACTCAGTTCAGCATGGAAATATCCTTGCAACAGCTTTTATTTAGCCAGAAATCAAGAGTGTAAGTTTTAATGCGCCTAAAAGCATTTTCAGGCCGAATGAGCAAATAGGCTTGTTTCTGCAAATTGCAGCAAAATACTGAAAGGAAAGTGGGTTTGCCTTCATATTTGAGCCAGAACAACTCAGTTCAGCATGGAAATATCATTGCAACAGCTTTTATTTAGCCAGAAATCAAGACTGTAAGTTTTTATGTGCTTAAAAGCATTTTCAGGCCAAATAAGCTGATTTCTGCCAATTGCAGCAAAATACTGAAAGGAAAGTGGGTTTGCCTTCATATTTGAGCCAGAACAACTCAGTTCAGCATGGAAATATCATTGCAACAGCTTTTATTTAGCCAGAAATCAAGACTGTAAGTTTTTATGTGCTTAAAAGCATTTTCAGGCCAAATAAGCTGATTTCTGCCAATTGCAGCAAAATACTGAAAGGAAAGTGGGTTTGCCTTCATATTTGAGCCAGAACAACTCAGTTCAGCATGGAAATATCATTGCAACAGCTTTTATTTAGCCAGAAATCAAGACTGTAAGTTTTTATGTGCTTAAAAGCATTTTCAGGCCAAATAAGCTGATTTCTGCCAATTGCAGCAAAATACTGAAAGGAAAGTGGGTTTGCCTTCATATTTGAGCCAGAACAACTCGGTTCAGCATGGAAATATCATTGCAACAGCTTTTATTTAGCCAGAAATCAAGAGTGTAAGTTTTTATGCGCTTAAAAGCATTTTCAGGCCGAATGAGCAAATATGCTTGTTTCTGCCAATTGCAGCAAAATACTGAAAGGAAAGTGGGTTTGCCTTCATATTTGAGCCAGAACAACTCAGTTCAGCATGGAAATATCATTGCAACAGCTTTTATTTAGCCAGAAATCAAGAGTGTAAGTTTTAATGCGCTTAAAAGCATTTTCAGGCCGAATGAGCAAATATGCTTGTTTCTGCCAATTGCAGCAAAATACTGAAAGGAAAGTGGGTTTGCCTTCATATTTGACCCAGAACAACTCAGTTCAGCATGGAAATATCATTGCAACAGCTTTTATTTAGCCAGAAATCAAGAGTGTACGTTTTTATGCGCTTAAAAGCATTTTCAGGCCGAATGAGCAAATATGCTTGTTTCTGCCAATTGCAGCAAAATACTGAAAGGAAAGTGGGTTTGCCTTCATATTTGAGCCAGAACAACTCAGTTCAGCATGGAAATATCATTGCAACAGCTTTTATTTAGCCTGAAATCAAGAGTGTAAGTTTTAATGCGCCTAAAAGCATTTTCAGGCCGAATGAGCAAATATGCTTGTTTCTGCCAATTGCAGCAAAATACTGAAAGGAAAGTGGGTTTGCCTTCATATTTGAGCCAGAACAACTCAGTTCAGCATGGAAATATCATTGCAACAGCTTTTATTTAGCCAGAAATCAAGACTGTAAGTTTTTATGTGCTTAAAAGCATTTTCAGGCCAAATAAGCTGATTTCTGCCAATTGCAGCAAAATACTGAAAGGAAAGTGGGTTTGCCTTCATATTTGAGCCAGAACAACTCAGTTCAGCATGGAAATATCATTGCAACAGCTTTTATTTAGCCAGAAATCAAGAGTGTAAGTTTTTATGCGCTTAAAAGCATTTTCAGGCCGAATGAGCAAATATGCTTGTTTCTGCCAATTGCAGCAAAATACTGAAAGGAAAGTGGGTTTGCCTTCATATTTGAGCCAGAACAACTCAGTTCAGCATGGAAATATCATTGCAACAGCTTTTATTTAGCCAGAAATCAAGAGTGTAAGTTTTAATGCGCTTAAAAGCATTTTCAGGCCGAATGAGCAAATATGCTTGTTTCTGCCAATTGCAGCAAAATACTGAAAGGAAAGTGGGTTTGCCTTCATATTTGACCCAGAACAACTCAGTTCAGCATGGAAATATCATTGCAACAGCTTTTATTTAGCCAGAAATCAAGAGTGTACGTTTTTATGCGCTTAAAAGCATTTTCAGGCCGAATGAGCAAATATGCTTGTTTCTGCCAATTGCAGCAAAATACTGAAAGGAAAGTGGGTTTGCCTTCATATTTGAGCCAGAACAACTCAGTTCAGCATGGAAATATCATTGCAACAGCTTTTATTTAGCCTGAAATCAAGAGTGTAAGTTTTAATGCGCCTAAAAGCATTTTCAGGCCGAATGAGCAAATATGCTTGTTTCTGCCAATTGCAGCAAAATACTGAAAGGAAAGTGGGTTTGCCTTCATATTTGAGCCAGAACAACTCAATTCAGCATGGAAATATCATTGCAACAGCTTTTATTTAGCCAGAAATCAAGACTGTAAGCTTTTATGTGCTTAAAAGCATTTTCAGGCCAAATAAGCTGATTTCTGCCAATTGCAGCAAAATACTGAAAGGAAAGTGGGTTTGCCTTCATATTTGAGCCAGAACAACTCAGTTCAGCATGGAAATATCATTGCAACAGCTTTTATTTAGCCAGAAATCAAGACTGTAAGTTTTTATGTGCTTAAAAGCATTTTCAGGCCAAATAAGCTGATTTCTGCCAATTGCAGCAAAATACTGAAAGGAAAGTGGATTTGCCTTCATATTTGAGCCAAAACAACTCAGTTCAGCATGGAAATATCATTGCAACAGCTTTTATTTAGCCACAAATCAAGAGTGTAAGTTTTTATGCGCTTAAAAGCATTTTCATGCCGAATGAGCAAATATGCTTGTTTCTGCCAATTGCTGCAAAATACTGAAAGGAAAGTGGGTTTTCCTTCATATTTGAGCCAAAACAACTCAGTTCAGCATGGAAATATCATTGCAACAGCTTTTATTTAGCCAGAAATCAAGAGTGTAAGTTTTTATGCGCTTAAAAGCATTTTCAGGTCGAATGAGCAAATATGCTTGTTTCTGCCAATTGCAGCAAAATACTGAAAGGAAAGTGGGTTTGCCTTCATATTTGAGCCAGAACAACTCAGTTCAGCATGGAAATATCATTGCAACAGCTTTTATTTAGCCAGAAATCAAGAGTGTACGTTTTTATGCGCTTAAAAGCATTTTCAGGCCGAATGAGCAAATATGCTTGTTTCTGCCAATTGCAGCAAAATACTGAAAGGAAAGTGGGTTTGCCTTCATATTTGAGCCAGAACAACTCAGTTCAGCATGGAAATATCATTGCAACAGCTTTTATTTAGCCAGAAATCAAGAGTGTACGTTTTTATGCGCTTAAAAGCATTTTCAGGCCGAATGAGCAAATATGCTTGTTTCTGCCAATTGCAGCAAAATACTGAAAGGAAAGTGGGTTTGCCTTCATATTTGAGCTAGAACAACTCAGTTCAGCATGGAAATATCATTGCAACAGCTTTTATTTAGCCAGAAATCAAGAGTGTAAGTTTTTATGCGCTTAAAAGCATTTTCAGGCAGAATGAGCTGATTTCTGCCAATTGCAGCAAAATTAGGAAAGGAAAGTGGGTTTGGCTTCATATTTGACCCAGAACAACTCAGTTCAGAATAGAAATATCATTGCAACAGCTTTTATTTAGCCAGAAATCAAGAGTGTACGTTTTTATGCGCTTAAAAGCATTTTCAGGCCGAATGAGCAAATATGCTTGTTTCTGCCAATTGCAGCAAAATACTGAAAGGAAAGTGGGTTTGCCTTCATATATGAGCCAGAACAACTCAGTTCAGCATGGAAATATCATTGCAACAGCTTTTATTTAGCCAGAAATCAAGACTGTAAGTTTTTATGTGCTTAAAAGCATTTTCAGGCCAAATAAGCTGATTTCTGCCAATTGCAGCAAAATACTGAAAGGAAAGTGGATTTGCCTTCATATTTGAGCCAGAACAACTCAGTTCAGCATGGAAATATCATTGCAACAGCTTTTATTTAGCCAGAAATCAAGAGTGTAAGTTTTTATGCGCTTAAAAGCATTTTCAGGCCGAATGAGCAAATATGCTTGTTTCTGCCAATTGCAGCAAAATACTGAAAGGAAAGTGGGTTTGCCTTCATATTTGACCCAGAAAAACTCAGTTCAGCATGGAAATATCATTGCAACAGCTTTTATTTAGCCAGAAATCAAGAGTTTGAGTTTTTATGCGCTTAAAAGCATTTTCAGGCCGAATGAGCAAATATGCTTGTTTCTGCCAATTGCAGCAAAATACTGAAAGGAAAGTGGGTTTGCCTTCATATTTGACCCAGAACAACTCAGTTCAGCATGGAAATATCATTGCAACAGCTTTTATTTAGCCAGAAATCAAGAGTGTAAGTTTTTATGCGCTTAAAAGCATTTTCAGGCCGAATGAGCAAATATGCTTGTTTCTGCCAATTGCAGAAAAATACTGAAAGGAAAGTGGGTTTGCCTTCATATTTGAGCCAGAACAACTCAGTTCAGCATGGAAATATCATTGCAACAGCTTTTATTTAGCCAGAAATCAAGACTGTAAGTTTTTATGTGCTTAAAAGCATTTTCAGGCCAAATAAGCTGATTTCTGCCAATTGCAGCAAAATACTGAAAGGAAAGTGGGTTTGCCTTCATATGTGAGCCAGAACAACTCAGTTCAGCATGGAAATATCATTGCAACAGCTTTTATTTAGCCAGAAATCAAGAGTGTAAGTTTTTATGCGCTTAAAAGCATTTTCAGGCCGAATGAGCTGATTTCTGCCAATTGCAGCAAAATTAGGAAAGGAAAGTGGGTTTGGCTTCATATTTGACCCAGAACAACTCAGTTCAGAATAGAAATATCATTGCAACAGCTTTTATTTAGCCAGAAATCAAGAGTGTAAGTTTTTATGCGCTTAAAAGCATTTTCAGGCCGAATGAGCAAATATGCTTGTTTCTGCCAATTGCAGCAAAATACTGAAAGGAAAGTGGGTTTGCCTTCATATTTGACCCAGAACAACTCAGTTCAGCATGGAAATATCATTGCAACAGCTTTTATTTAGCCAGAAATCAAGAGTGTACGTTTTTATGCGCTTAAAAGCATTTTCAGGTCGAATGAGCAAATATGCTTGTTTCTGCCAATTGCAGCAAAATACTGAAAGGAAAGTGGGTTTGCCTTCATATTTGACCCAGAACAACTCAGTTCAGCATGGAAATATCATTGCAACAGCTTTTATTTAGCCAGAAATCAAGAGTGTACGTTTTTATGCGCTTAAAAGCATTTTCAGGCCGAATGAGCAAATATGCTTGTTTCTGCCAATTGCAGCAAAATACTGAAAGGAAAGTGGGTTTGCCTACATATTTGACCCAGAACAACTCAGTTCAGCATGAAAATATCATTGCAACAGCTTTTATTTAGCCAGAAATCAATACTGTAAGTTTTTATGCGCTTAAAAGCATTTACAGGCCGAATAAGCTGATTTCTGCCAATTGCAGCAAAATACTGAAAGGAAAGTGGGTTTTCCTTCATATTTGACCCAGAACAACTCAGTTCAGCATGGAAATATCATTGCAAAAGCTTTTATTTAGCCAGAAATCAAGAGTGTAAGTTTTTATGTGCTTAAAAGCATTTTCAGGCCGAATGAGCAAATATGCTTGTTTTTGCCAATTGCAGCAAAATACTGAAAGGAAAGTGGGTTTGCCTTCATATTTGAGCCAGAACAACTCAGTTCAGCATGGAAATATCATTGCAACAGCTTTTATTTAGCCAGAAATCAAGACTGTAAGTTTTTATGTGCTTAAAAGCATTTTCAGGCCAAATAAGCTGATTTCTGCCAATTGCAGCAAAATACTGAAAGGAAAGTGGATTTGCCTTCATATTTGAGCCAGAACAACTCAGTTCAGCATGGAAATATCATTGCAACAGCTTTTATTTAGCCAGAAATCAAGAGTGTACGTTTTTATGCGCTTAAAAGCATTTTCAGGCCGAATGAGCAAATATGCTTGTTTCTGCCAATTGCAGCAAAATACTGAAAGGAAAGTGGGTTTGCCTTCATATATGAGCCAGAACAACTCAGTTCAGCATGGAAATATCATTGCAACAGCTTTTATTTAGCCAGAAATCAAGACTGTAAGTTTTTATGTGCTTAAAAGCATTTTCAGGCCAAATAAGCTGATTTCTGCCAATTGCAGCAAAATACTGAAAGGAAAGTGGATTTGCCTTCATATTTGAGCCAGAACAACTCAGTTCAGCATGGAAATATCATTGCAACAGCTTTTATTTAGCCAGAAATCAAGAGTGTACGTTTTTATGCGCTTAAAAGCATTTTCAGGCCGAATGAGCAAATATGCTTGTTTCTGCCAATTGCAGCAGAATACTGAAAGGAAAGTGGGTTTGCCTTCATATTTGAGCCAAAACAACTCAGTTCAGCATGGAAATATCATTGCAACAGCTTTTATTTAGCCACAAATCAAGAGTGTAAGTTTTTATGCGCTTAAAAGCATTTTCAGGCCGAATGAGCAAATATGCTTGTTTCTGCCAATTGCAGCAAAATACTGAAAGGAAAGTGGGTTTGCCTTCATATTTGACCCAGAACAACTCAGTTCAGCATGGAAATATCATTGCAACAGCTTTTATTTAGCCAGAAATCAAGAGTGTAAGTTTTTATGCGCTTAAAAGCATTTTCAGGCCGAATGAGCAAATATGCTTGTTTCTGCCAATTGCAGCAAAATTAGGAAAGGAAAGTGGGTTTGGCTTCATATTTGACCCAGAACAACTCAGTTCAGAATAGAAATATCATTGCAACAGCTTTTATTTAGCCAGAAATCAAGAGTGTAAGTTTTTATGCGCTTAAAAGCATTTTCAGGCCGAATGAGCAAATATGCTTGTTTCTGCCAATTGCAGCAAAATACTGAAAGGAAAGTGGGTTTGCCTTCATATTTGAGCCAGAACAACTCAGTTCAGCATGGAAATATCATTGCAACAGCTTTTATTTAGCCAGAAATCAAGACTGTAAGTTTTTATGTGCTTAAAAGCATTTTCAGGCCGAATGAGCAAATATGCTTGTTTCTGCCAATTGCAGCAAAATACTGAAATGAAAGTGGGTTTGCCTTCATATTTGAGCCAGAACAACTCAGTTCAGCATGGAAATATCATTGCAACAGCTTTTATTTAGCCAGAAATCAAGACTGTAAGTTTTTATGTGCTTAAAAGCATTTTCAGGCCAAATAAGCTGATTTCTGCCAATTGCAGCAAAATACTGAAAGGAAAGTGGGTTTGCCTTCATATTTGACCCAGAACAACTCAGTTCAGCATGGAAATATCATTGCAAAAGCTTTTATTTAGCCAGAAATCAAGAGTGTAAGTTTTTATGTGCTTAAAAGCATTTTCAGGCCGAATGAGCAAATATGCTTGTTTTTGCCAATTGCAGCAAAATACTGAAAGGAAAGTGGGTTTGCTTTCATATTTGACCCAGAAAAACTCAGTTTAGCATGGAAATATCATTGCAACAACTTTTAATTAGCCAAAAATCAAAACTGTAAGTTTTTATGCGCTTAAAAGCATTTTCAGGCTGAATGAGCTGATTTCTGCCAATTGCAGCAAAATACTGAAATGAAAGTGGGTTTGCCTTCATATTTGAGCCAGAACAACTCAGTTCAGCATGGAAATATCATTGCAACAGCTTTTATTTAGCCAGAAATCAAGACTGTAAGTTTTTATGTGCTTAAAAGCATTTTCAGGCCAAATAAGCTGATTTCTGCCAATTGCAGCAAAATACTGAAAGGAAAGTGGATTTGCCTTCATATTTGAGCCAGAACAACTCAGTTCAGCATGGAAATATCATTGCAACAGCTTTTATTTAGCCAGAAATCAAGAGTGTACGTTTTTATGCGCTTAAAAGCATTTTCAGGCCGAATGAGCAAATATGCTTGTTTCTGCCAATTGCAGCAAAATACTGAAAGGAAAGTGGGTTTGCCTTCATATATGAGCCAGAACAACTCAGTTCAGCATGGAAATATCATTGCAACAGCTTTTATTTAGCCAGAAATCAAGACTGTAAGTTTTTATGTGCTTAAAAGCATTTTCAGGCCAAATAAGCTGATTTCTGCCAATTGCAGCAAAATACTGAAAGGAAAGTGGGTTTGCCTTCATATATGAGCCAGAACAACTCAGTTCAGCATGGAAATATCATTGCAACAGCTTTTATTTAGCCAGAAATCAAGAGTGTACGTTTTTATGCGCTTAAAAGCATTTTCAGGCCGAATGAGCAAATATGCTTGTTTCTGCCAATTGCAGCAGAATACTGAAAGGAAAGTGGGTTTGCCTTCATATTTGAGCCAAAACAACTCAGTTCAGCATGGAAATATCATTGCAACAGCTTTTATTTAGCCACAAATCAAGAGTGTAAGTTTTTATGCGCTTAAAAGCATTTTCAGGCCGAATGAGCAAATATGCTTGTTTCTGCCAATTGCAGCAAAATACTGAAAGGAAAGTGGGTTTGCCTTCATATTTGACCCAGAACAACTCAGTTCAGCATGGAAATATCATTGCAACAGCTTTTATTTAGCCAGAAATCAAGAGTGTAAGTTTTTATGTGCTTAAAAGCATTTTCAGGCCAAATAAGCTGATTTCTGCCAATTGCAGCAAAATACTGAAAGGAAAGTGGATTTGCCTTCATATTTGAGCCAGAACAACTCATTTCAGCATGGAAATATCATTGCAACAGCTTTTATTTAGCCAGAAATCAAGACTGTAAGTTTTTATGCGCTTAAAAGCATTTTCAGGCCGAATGAGCAAAAATGCTTGTTTCTGCCAATTGCAGCAAAATACTGAAAGGAAAGTGGGTTTGTCTTCATATTGGACCCAGAACAACTCAGTTCAGCATGGAAATATCATTGCAACAGCTTTTATTTAGCCAGAAATCAAGAGTGTAAGTTTTTATGCGCTTAAAAGCATTTTCAGGCCGAATGAGCAAATATGCTTGTTTCTGCCAATTGCAGCAAAATACTGAAAGGAAAGTGGGTTTGCCTTCATATTTGAGCCAGAACAACTCAGTTCAGCATGGAAATATCATTGCAACAGCTTTTATTTAGCCAGAAATCAAGACTGTAAGTTTTTATGTGCTTAAAAGCATTTTCAGGCCAAATAAGCTGATTTCTGCCAATTGCAGCAAAATACTGAAAGGAAAGTGGATTTGCCTTCATATTTGAGCCAGAACAACTCAGTTCAGCATGGAAATATCATTGCAACAGCTTTTATTTAGCCAGAAATCAAGAGTGTAAGTTTTAATGCGCTTAAAAGCATTTTCAGGCCGAATGAGCAAATATGCTTGTTTCTGCCAATTGCAGCAAAATACTGAAAGGAAAGTGGGTTTGCCTTCATATTTGAGCCAGAACAACTCAGTTCAGCATGGAAATATCATTGCAACAGCTTTTATTTAGCCAGAAATCAAGACTGTAAGTTTTTATGCGCTTAAAAGCATTTTCAGGCCGAATGAGCAAATATGCTTGTTTCTGCCAATTGCAGCAAAATACTGAAAGGAAAGTGGGTTTGCCTTCATATTTGAGCCAGAACAACTCAGTTCAGCATGGAAATATCCTTGCAACAGCTTTTATTTAGCCAGAAATCAAGAGTGTAAGTTTTAATGCGCCTAAAAGCATTTTCAGGCCGAATGAGCAAATAGGCTTGTTTCTGCAAATTGCAGCAAAATACTGAAAGGAAAGTGGGTTTGCCTTCATATTTGAGCCAGAACAACTCAGTTCAGCGTGGAAATATCATTGCAACAGCTTTTATTTAGCCAGAAATCAAGACTGTAAGTTTTTATGTGCTTAAAAGCATTTTCAGGCCGAATGAGCAAATATGCTTGTTTTTGCCAATTGCAGCAAAATACTGAAAGGAAAGTGGGTTTGCTTTCATATTTGACCCAGAAAAACTCAGTTTAGCATGGAAATATCATTGCAACAACTTTTAATTAGCCAAAAATCAAAACTGTAAGTTTTTATGCGCTTAAAAGCATTTTCAGGCTGAATGAGCTGATTTCTGCCAATTGCAGCAAAATACTGAAATGAAAGTGGGTTTGCCTTCATATTTGAGCCAGAACAACTCAGTTCAGCATGGAAATATCATTGCAACAGCTTTTATTTAGCCAGAAATCAAGACTGTAAGTTTTTATGTGCTTAAAAGCATTTTCAGGCCAAATAAGCTGATTTCTGCCAATTGCAGCAAAATACTGAAAGGAAAGTGGATTTGCCTTCATATTTGAGCCAGAACAACTCAGTTCAGCATGGAAATATCATTGCAACAGCTTTTATTTAGCCAGAAATCAAGAGTGTACGTTTTTATGCGCTTAAAAGCATTTTCAGGCCGAATGAGCAAATATGCTTGTTTCTGCCAATTGCAGCAAAATACTGAAAGGAAAGTGGGTTTGCCTTCATATATGAGCCAGAACAACTCAGTTCAGCATGGAAATATCATTGCAACAGCTTTTATTTAGCCAGAAATCAAGACTGTAAGTTTTTATGTGCTTAAAAGCATTTTCAGGCCAAATAAGCTGATTTCTGCCAATTGCAGCAAAATACTGAAAGGAAAGTGGATTTGCCTTCATATTTGAGCCAGAACAACTCAGTTCAGCATGGAAATATCATTGCAACAGCTTTTATTTAGCCAGAAATCAAGAGTGTACGTTTTTATGCGCTTAAAAGCATTTTCAGGCCGAATGAGCAAATATGCTTGTTTCTGCCAATTGCAGCAGAATACTGAAAGGAAAGTGGGTTTGCCTTCATATTTGAGCCAAAACAACTCAGTTCAGCATGGAAATATCATTGCAACAGCTTTTATTTAGCCACAAATCAAGAGTGTAAGTTTTTATGCGCTTAAAAGCATTTTCAGGCCGAATGAGCAAATATGCTTGTTTCTGCCAATTGCAGCAAAATACTGAAAGGAAAGTGGGTTTGCCTTCATATTTGACCCAGAACAACTCAGTTCAGCATGGAAATATCATTGCAACAGCTTTTATTTAGCCAGAAATCAAGAGTGTAAGTTTTTATGTGCTTAAAAGCATTTTCAGGCCAAATAAGCTGATTTCTGCCAATTGCAGCAAAATACTGAAAGGAAAGTGGATTTGCCTTCATATTTGAGCCAGAACAACTCATTTCAGCATGGAAATATCATTGCAACAGCTTTTATTTAGCCAGAAATCAAGACTGTAAGTTTTTATGCGCTTAAAAGCATTTTCAGGCCGAATGAGCAAAAATGCTTGTTTCTGCCAATTGCAGCAAAATACTGAAAGGAAAGTGGGTTTGTCTTCATATTGGACCCAGAACAACTCAGTTCAGCATGGAAATATCATTGCAACAGCTTTTATTTAGCCAGAAATCAAGAGTGTAAGTTTTTATGCGCTTAAAAGCATTTTCAGGCCGAATGAGCAAATATGCTTGTTTCTGCCAATTGCAGCAAAATACTGAAAGGAAAGTGGGTTTGCCTTCATATTTGAGCCAGAACAACTCAGTTCAGCATGGAAATATCATTGCAACAGCTTTTATTTAGCCAGAAATCAAGACTGTAAGTTTTTATGTGCTTAAAAGCATTTTCAGGCCAAATAAGCTGATTTCTGCCAATTGCAGCAAAATACTGAAAGGAAAGTGGATTTGCCTTCATATTTGAGCCAGAACAACTCAGTTCAGCATGGAAATATCATTGCAACAGCTTTTATTTAGCCAGAAATCAAGAGTGTAAGTTTTAATGCGCTTAAAAGCATTTTCAGGCCGAATGAGCAAATATGCTTGTTTCTGCCAATTGCAGCAAAATACTGAAAGGAAAGTGGGTTTGCCTTCATATTTGACCCAGAACAACTCAGTTCAGCATGGAAATATCATTGCAACAGCTTTTATTTAGCCAGAAATCAAGAGTTTAAGTTTTTATGCGCTTAAAAGCATTTTCAGGCCGAATGAGCAAATATGCTTGTTTCTGCCAATTGCAGCAAAATACTGAAAGGAAAGTGGGTTTGCCTTCATATTTGAGCCAGAACAACTCAGTTCAGCATGGAAATATCCTTGCAACAGCTTTTATTTAGCCAGAAATCAAGAGTGTAAGTTTTAATGCGCCTAAAAGCATTTTCAGGCCGAATGAGCAAATAGGCTTGTTTCTGCAAATTGCAGCAAAATACTGAAAGGAAAGTGGGTTTGCCTTCATATTTGAGCCAGAACAACTCAGTTCAGCATGGAAATATCATTGCAACAGCTTTTATTTAGCCAGAAATCAAGACTGTAAGTTTTTATGTGCTTAAAAGCATTTTCAGGCCAAATAAGCTGATTTCTGCCAATTGCAGCAAAATACTGAAAGGAAAGTGGGTTTGCCTTCATATTTGAGCCAGAACAACTCAGTTCAGCATGGAAATATCATTGCAACAGCTTTTATTTAGCCAGAAATCAAGACTGTAAGTTTTTATGTGCTTAAAAGCATTTTCAGGCCAAATAAGCTGATTTCTGCCAATTGCAGCAAAATACTGAAAGGAAAGTGGGTTTGCCTTCATATTTGAGCCAGAACAACTCAGTTCAGCATGGAAATATCATTGCAACAGCTTTTATTTAGCCAGAAATCAAGACTGTAAGTTTTTATGTGCTTAAAAGCATTTTCAGGCCAAATAAGCTGATTTCTGCCAATTGCAGCAAAATACTGAAAGGAAAGTGGGTTTGCCTTCATATTTGAGCCAGAACAACTCGGTTCAGCATGGAAATATCATTGCAACAGCTTTTATTTAGCCAGAAATCAAGAGTGTAAGTTTTTATGCGCTTAAAAGCATTTTCAGGCCGAATGAGCAAATATGCTTGTTTCTGCCAATTGCAGCAAAATACTGAAAGGAAAGTGGGTTTGCCTTCATATTTGAGCCAGAACAACTCAGTTCAGCATGGAAATATCATTGCAACAGCTTTTATTTAGCCAGAAATCAAGAGTGTAAGTTTTAATGCGCTTAAAAGCATTTTCAGGCCGAATGAGCAAATATGCTTGTTTCTGCCAATTGCAGCAAAATACTGAAAGGAAAGTGGGTTTGCCTTCATATTTGACCCAGAACAACTCAGTTCAGCATGGAAATATCATTGCAACAGCTTTTATTTAGCCAGAAATCAAGAGTGTACGTTTTTATGCGCTTAAAAGCATTTTCAGGCCGAATGAGCAAATATGCTTGTTTCTGCCAATTGCAGCAAAATACTGAAAGGAAAGTGGGTTTGCCTTCATATTTGAGCCAGAACAACTCAGTTCAGCATGGAAATATCATTGCAACAGCTTTTATTTAGCCTGAAATCAAGAGTGTAAGTTTTAATGCGCCTAAAAGCATTTTCAGGCCGAATGAGCAAATATGCTTGTTTCTGCCAATTGCAGCAAAATACTGAAAGGAAAGTGGGTTTGCCTTCATATTTGAGCCAGAACAACTCAGTTCAGCATGGAAATATCATTGCAACAGCTTTTATTTAGCCAGAAATCAAGACTGTAAGTTTTTATGTGCTTAAAAGCATTTTCAGGCCAAATAAGCTGATTTCTGCCAATTGCAGCAAAATACTGAAAGGAAAGTGGGTTTGCCTTCATATTTGAGCCAGAACAACTCAGTTCAGCATGGAAATATCATTGCAACAGCTTTTATTTAGCCAGAAATCAAGAGTGTAAGTTTTTATGCGCTTAAAAGCATTTTCAGGCCGAATGAGCAAATATGCTTGTTTCTGCCAATTGCAGCAAAATACTGAAAGGAAAGTGGGTTTGCCTTCATATTTGAGCCAGAACAACTCAGTTCAGCATGGAAATATCATTGCAACAGCTTTTATTTAGCCAGAAATCAAGAGTGTAAGTTTTAATGCGCTTAAAAGCATTTTCAGGCCGAATGAGCAAATATGCTTGTTTCTGCCAATTGCAGCAAAATACTGAAAGGAAAGTGGGTTTGCCTTCATATTTGACCCAGAACAACTCAGTTCAGCATGGAAATATCATTGCAACAGCTTTTATTTAGCCAGAAATCAAGAGTGTACGTTTTTATGCGCTTAAAAGCATTTTCAGGCCGAATGAGCAAATATGCTTGTTTCTGCCAATTGCAGCAAAATACTGAAAGGAAAGTGGGTTTGCCTTCATATTTGAGCCAGAACAACTCAGTTCAGCATGGAAATATCATTGCAACAGCTTTTATTTAGCCTGAAATCAAGAGTGTAAGTTTTAATGCGCCTAAAAGCATTTTCAGGCCGAATGAGCAAATATGCTTGTTTCTGCCAATTGCAGCAAAATACTGAAAGGAAAGTGGGTTTGCCTTCATATTTGAGCCAGAACAACTCAATTCAGCATGGAAATATCATTGCAACAGCTTTTATTTAGCCAGAAATCAAGACTGTAAGCTTTTATGTGCTTAAAAGCATTTTCAGGCCAAATAAGCTGATTTCTGCCAATTGCAGCAAAATACTGAAAGGAAAGTGGGTTTGCCTTCATATTTGAGCCAGAACAACTCAGTTCAGCATGGAAATATCATTGCAACAGCTTTTATTTAGCCAGAAATCAAGACTGTAAGTTTTTATGTGCTTAAAAGCATTTTCAGGCCAAATAAGCTGATTTCTGCCAATTGCAGCAAAATACTGAAAGGAAAGTGGATTTGCCTTCATATTTGAGCCAAAACAACTCAGTTCAGCATGGAAATATCATTGCAACAGCTTTTATTTAGCCACAAATCAAGAGTGTAAGTTTTTATGCGCTTAAAAGCATTTTCATGCCGAATGAGCAAATATGCTTGTTTCTGCCAATTGCTGCAAAATACTGAAAGGAAAGTGGGTTTTCCTTCATATTTGAGCCAAAACAACTCAGTTCAGCATGGAAATATCATTGCAACAGCTTTTATTTAGCCAGAAATCAAGAGTGTAAGTTTTTATGCGCTTAAAAGCATTTTCAGGTCGAATGAGCAAATATGCTTGTTTCTGCCAATTGCAGCAAAATACTGAAAGGAAAGTGGGTTTGCCTTCATATTTGAGCCAGAACAACTCAGTTCAGCATGGAAATATCATTGCAACAGCTTTTATTTAGCCAGAAATCAAGAGTGTACGTTTTTATGCGCTTAAAAGCATTTTCAGGCCGAATGAGCAAATATGCTTGTTTCTGCCAATTGCAGCAAAATACTGAAAGGAAAGTGGGTTTGCCTTCATATTTGAGCTAGAACAACTCAGTTCAGCATGGAAATATCATTGCAACAGCTTTTATTTAGCCAGAAATCAAGAGTGTAAGTTTTTATGCGCTTAAAAGCATTTTCAGGCAGAATGAGCTGATTTCTGCCAATTGCAGCAAAATTAGAAAAGGAAAGTGGGTTTGGCTTCATATTTGACCCAGAACAACTCAGTTCAGAATAGAAATATCATTGCAACAGCTTTTATTTAGCCAGAAATCAAGAGTGTACGTTTTTATGCGCTTAAAAGCATTTTCAGGCCGAATGAGCAAATATGCTTGTTTCTGCCAATTGCAGCAAAATACTGAAAGGAAAGTGGGTTTGCCTTCATATATGAGCCAGAACAACTCAGTTCAGCATGGAAATATCATTGCAACAGCTTTTATTTAGCCAGAAATCAAGACTGTAAGTTTTTATGTGCTTAAAAGCATTTTCAGGCCAAATAAGCTGATTTCTGCCAATTGCAGCAAAATACTGAAAGGAAAGTGGATTTGCCTTCATATTTGAGCCAGAACAACTCAGTTCAGCATGGAAATATCATTGCAACAGCTTTTATTTAGCCAGAAATCAAGAGTGTAAGTTTTTATGCGCTTAAAAGCATTTTCAGGCCGAATGAGCAAATATGCTTGTTTCTGCCAATTGCAGCAAAATACTGAAAGGAAAGTGGGTTTGCCTTCATATTTGACCCAGAAAAACTCAGTTCAGCATGGAAATATCATTGCAACAGCTTTTATTTAGCCAGAAATCAAGAGTTTGAGTTTTTATGCGCTTAAAAGCATTTTCAGGCCGAATGAGCAAATATGCTTGTTTCTGCCAATTGCAGCAAAATACTGAAAGGAAAGTGGGTTTGCCTTCATATTTGACCCAGAACAACTCAGTTCAGCATGGAAATATCATTGCAACAGCTTTTATTTAGCCAGAAATCAAGAGTGTAAGTTTTTATGCGCTTAAAAGCATTTTCAGGCCGAATGAGCAAATATGCTTGTTTCTGCCAATTGCAGAAAAATACTGAAAGGAAAGTGGGTTTGCCTTCATATTTGAGCCAGAACAACTCAGTTCAGCATGGAAATATCATTGCAACAGCTTTTATTTAGCCAGAAATCAAGACTGTAAGTTTTTATGTGCTTAAAAGCATTTTCAGGCCAAATAAGCTGATTTCTGCCAATTGCAGCAAAATACTGAAAGGAAAGTGGGTTTGCCTTCATATGTGAGCCAGAACAACTCAGTTCAGCATGGAAATATCATTGCAACAGCTTTTATTTAGCCAGAAATCAAGAGTGTAAGTTTTTATGCGCTTAAAAGCATTTTCAGGCCGAATGAGCTGATTTCTGCCAATTGCAGCAAAATTAGGAAAGGAAAGTGGGTTTGGCTTCATATTTGACCCAGAACAACTCAGTTCAGAATAGAAATATCATTGCAACAGCTTTTATTTAGCCAGAAATCAAGAGTGTAAGTTTTTATGCGCTTAAAAGCATTTTCAGGCCGAATGAGCAAATATGCTTGTTTCTGCCAATTGCAGCAAAATACTGAAAGGAAAGTGGGTTTGCCTTCATATTTGACCCAGAACAACTCAGTTCAGCATGGAAATATCATTGCAACAGCTTTTATTTAGCCAGAAATCAAGAGTGTACGTTTTTATGCGCTTAAAAGCATTTTCAGGTCGAATGAGCAAATATGCTTGTTTCTGCCAATTGCAGCAAAATACTGAAAGGAAAGTGGGTTTGCCTTCATATTTGACCCAGAACAACTCAGTTCAGCATGGAAATATCATTGCAACAGCTTTTATTTAGCCAGAAATCAAGAGTGTACGTTTTTATGCGCTTAAAAGCATTTTCAGGCCGAATGAGCAAATATGCTTGTTTCTGCCAATTGCAGCAAAATACTGAAAGGAAAGTGGGTTTGCCTACATATTTGACCCAGAACAACTCAGTTCAGCATGAAAATATCATTGCAACAGCTTTTATTTAGCCAGAAATCAATACTGTAAGTTTTTATGCGCTTAAAAGCATTTACAGGCCGAATAAGCTGATTTCTGCCAATTGCAGCAAAATACTGAAAGGAAAGTGGGTTTTCCTTCATATTTGACCCAGAACAACTCAGTTCAGCATGGAAATATCATTGCAAAAGCTTTTATTTAGCCAGAAATCAAGAGTGTAAGTTTTTATGTGCTTAAAAGCATTTTCAGGCCGAATGAGCAAATATGCTTGTTTTTGCCAATTGCAGCAAAATACTGAAAGGAAAGTGGGTTTGCCTTCATATTTGAGCCAGAACAACTCAGTTCAGCATGGAAATATCATTGCAACAGCTTTTATTTAGCCAGAAATCAAGACTGTAAGTTTTTATGTGCTTAAAAGCATTTTCAGGCCAAATAAGCTGATTTCTGCCAATTGCAGCAAAATACTGAAAGGAAAGTGGATTTGCCTTCATATTTGAGCCAGAACAACTCAGTTCAGCATGGAAATATCATTGCAACAGCTTTTATTTAGCCAGAAATCAAGAGTGTACGTTTTTATGCGCTTAAAAGCATTTTCAGGCCGAATGAGCAAATATGCTTGTTTCTGCCAATTGCAGCAAAATACTGAAAGGAAAGTGGGTTTGCCTTCATATATGAGCCAGAACAACTCAGTTCAGCATGGAAATATCATTGCAACAGCTTTTATTTAGCCAGAAATCAAGACTGTAAGTTTTTATGTGCTTAAAAGCATTTTCAGGCCAAATAAGCTGATTTCTGCCAATTGCAGCAAAATACTGAAAGGAAAGTGGATTTGCCTTCATATTTGAGCCAGAACAACTCAGTTCAGCATGGAAATATCATTGCAACAGCTTTTATTTAGCCAGAAATCAAGAGTGTACGTTTTTATGCGCTTAAAAGCATTTTCAGGCCGAATGAGCAAATATGCTTGTTTCTGCCAATTGCAGCAGAATACTGAAAGGAAAGTGGGTTTGCCTTCATATTTGAGCCAAAACAACTCAGTTCAGCATGGAAATATCATTGCAACAGCTTTTATTTAGCCACAAATCAAGAGTGTAAGTTTTTATGCGCTTAAAAGCATTTTCAGGCCGAATGAGCAAATATGCTTGTTTCTGCCAATTGCAGCAAAATACTGAAAGGAAAGTGGGTTTGCCTTCATATTTGACCCAGAACAACTCAGTTCAGCATGGAAATATCATTGCAACAGCTTTTATTTAGCCAGAAATCAAGAGTGTAAGTTTTTATGCGCTTAAAAGCATTTTCAGGCCGAATGAGCAAATATGCTTGTTTCTGCCAATTGCAGCAAAATTAGGAAAGGAAAGTGGGTTTGGCTTCATATTTGACCCAGAACAACTCAGTTCAGAATAGAAATATCATTGCAACAGCTTTTATTTAGCCAGAAATCAAGAGTGTAAGTTTTTATGCGCTTAAAAGCATTTTCAGGCCGAATGAGCAAATATGCTTGTTTCTGCCAATTGCAGCAAAATACTGAAAGGAAAGTGGGTTTGCCTTCATATTTGAGCCAGAACAACTCAGTTCAGCATGGAAATATCATTGCAACAGCTTTTATTTAGCCAGAAATCAAGACTGTAAGTTTTTATGTGCTTAAAAGCATTTTCAGGCCGAATGAGCAAATATGCTTGTTTCTGCCAATTGCAGCAAAATACTGAAATGAAAGTGGGTTTGCCTTCATATTTGAGCCAGAACAACTCAGTTCAGCATGGAAATATCATTGCAACAGCTTTTATTTAGCCAGAAATCAAGACTGTAAGTTTTTATGTGCTTAAAAGCATTTTCAGGCCAAATAAGCTGATTTCTGCCAATTGCAGCAAAATACTGAAAGGAAAGTGGGTTTGCCTTCATATGTGAGCCAGAACAACTCAGTTCAGCATGGAAATATCATTGCAACAGCTTTTATTTAGCCAGAAATCAAGAGTGTAAGTTTTTATGCGCTTAAAAGCATTTTCAGGCCGAATGAGCTGATTTCTGCCAATTGCAGCAAAATTATGAAAGGAAAGTGGGTTTGGCTTCATATTTGACGCAGAACAACTCAGTTCAGAATAGAAATATCATTGCAACAGCTTTTATTTAGCCAGAAATCAAGAGTGTACGTTTTTATGCGCTTAAAAGCATTTTCAGGCCGAATGAGCAAATATGCTTGTTTCTGCCAATTGCAGCAAAATACTGAAAGGAAAGTGGGTTTGCCTTCATATATGAGCCAGAACAACTCAGTTCAGCATGGAAATATCATTGCAACAGCTTTTATTTAGCCAGAAATCAAGACTGTAAGTTTTTATGTGCTTAAAAGCATTTTCAGGCCAAATAAGCTGATTTCTGCCAATTGCAGCAAAATACTGAAAGGAAAGTGGATTTGCCTTCATATTTGAGCCAGAACAACTCAGTTCAGCATGGAAATATCATTGCAACAGCTTTTATTTAGCCAGAAATCAAGAGTGTAAGTTTTAATGCGCTTAAAAGCATTTTCAGGCCGAATGAGCAAATATGCTTGTTTCTGCCAATTGCAGCAAAATACTGAAAGGAAAGTGGGTTTGCCTTCATATTTGACCCAGAACAACTCAGTTCAGCATGGAAATATCATTGCAACAGCTTTTATTTAGCCAGAAATCAAGAGTTTAAGTTTTTATGCGCTTAAAAGCATTTTCAGGCCGAATGAGCAAATATGCTTGTTTCTGCCAATTGCAGCAAAATACTGAAAGGAAAGTGGGTTTGCCTTCATATTTGAGCCAGAACAACTCAGTTCAGCATGGAAATATCCTTGCAACAGCTTTTATTTAGCCAGAAATCAAGAGTGTAAGTTTTAATGCGCCTAAAAGCATTTTCAGGCCGAATGAGCAAATAGGCTTGTTTCTGCAAATTGCAGCAAAATACTGAAAGGAAAGTGGGTTTGCCTTCATATTTGAGCCAGAACAACTCAGTTCAGCATGGAAATATCATTGCAACAGCTTTTATTTAGCCAGAAATCAAGACTGTAAGTTTTTATGTGCTTAAAAGCATTTTCAGGCCAAATAAGCTGATTTCTGCCAATTGCAGCAAAATACTGAAAGGAAAGTGGGTTTGCCTTCATATTTGAGCCAGAACAACTCAGTTCAGCATGGAAATATCATTGCAACAGCTTTTATTTAGCCAGAAATCAAGAGTGTAAGTTTTTATGCGCTTAAAAGCATTTTCAGGCCGAATGAGCAAATATGCTTGTTTCTGCCAATTGCAGCAGAATACTGAAAGGAAAGTGGGTTTGCCTTCATATTTGAGCCAGAACAACTCAGTTCAGCATGGAAATATCATTGCAACAGCTTTTATTTAGCCAGAAATCAAGACTGTAAGTTTTTATGTGCTTAAAAGCATTTTCAGGCCAAATAAGCTGATTTCTGCCAATTGCAGCAAAATACTGAAAGGAAAGTGGGTTTGCCTTCATATTTGAGCCAGAACAACTCAGTTCAGCATGGAAATATCATTGCAACAGCTTTTATTTAGCCAGAAATCAAGACTGTAAGTTTTTATGTGCTTAAAAGCATTTTCAGGCCAAATAAGCTGATTTCTGCCAATTGCAGCAAAATACTGAAAGGAAAGTGGGTTTGCCTTCATATTTGAGCCAGAACAACTCGGTTCAGCATGGAAATATCATTGCAACAGCTTTTATTTAGCCAGAAATCAAGAGTGTAAGTTTTTATGCGCTTAAAAGCATTTTCAGGCCGAATGAGCAAATATGCTTGTTTCTGCCAATTGCAGCAAAATACTGAAAGGAAAGTGGGTTTGCCTTCATATTTGAGCCAGAACAACTCAGTTCAGCATGGAAATATCATTGCAACAGCTTTTATTTAGCCAGAAATCAAGAGTGTACGTTTTAATGCGCTTAAAAGCATTTTCAGGCCGAATGAGCAAATATGCTTGTTTCTGCCAATTGCAGCAAAATACTGAAAGGAAAGTGGGTTTGCCTTCATATTTGACCCAGAACAACTCAGTTCAGCATGGAAATATCATTGCAACAGCTTTTATTTAGCCAGAAATCAAGAGTGTACGTTTTTATGCGCTTAAAAGCATTTTCAGGCCGAATGAGCAAATATGCTTGTTTCTGCCAATTGCAGCAAAATACTGAAAGGAAAGTGGGTTTGCCTTCATATTTGAGCCAGAACAACTCAGTTCAGCATGGAAATATCATTGCAACAGCTTTTATTTAGCCTGAAATCAAGAGTGTAAGTTTTAATGCGCCTAAAAGCATTTTCAGGCCGAATGAGCAAATATGCTTGTTTCTGCCAATTGCAGCAAAATACTGAAAGGAAAGTGGGTTTGCCTTCATATTTGAGCCAGAACAACTCAGTTCAGCATGGAAATATCATTGCAACAGCTTTTATTTAGCCAGAAATCAAGACTGTAAGTTTTTATGTGCTTAAAAGCATTTTCAGGCCAAATAAGCTGATTTCTGCCAATTGCAGCAAAATACTGAAAGGAAAGTGGGTTTGCCTTCATATTTGAGCCAGAACAACTCAGTTCAGCATGGAAATATCATTGCAACAGCTTTTATTTAGCCAGAAATCAAGAGTGTAAGTTTTTATGCGCTTAAAAGCATTTTCAGGCCGAATGAGCAAATATGCTTGTTTCTGCCAATTGCAGCAGAATACTGAAAGGAAAGTGGGTTTGCCTTCATATTTGAGCCAGAACAACTCAGTTCAGCATGGAAATATCATTGCAACAGCTTTTATTTAGCCAGAAATCAAAACTGTAAGTTTTTATGTGCTTAAAAGCATTTTCAGGCCAAATAAGCTGATTTCTGCCAATTGCAGCAAAATACTGAAAGGAAAGTGGGTTTGCCTTCATATTTGAGCCAGAACAACTCGGTTCAGCATGGAAATATCATTGCAACAGCTTTTATTTAGCCAGAAATCAAGAGTGTAAGTTTTTATGTGCTTAAAAGCATTTTCAGGCCAAATAAGCTGATTTCTGCCAATTGCAGCAAAATACTGAAAGGAAAGTGGGTTTGCCTTCATATTTGAGCCAAAACAACTCAGTTCAGCATGGAAATATCATTGCAACAGCTTTTATTTAGCCAGAAATCAAGAGTGTAAGTTTTTATGCGCTTAAAAGCATTTTCAGGCCGAATGAGCAAATATGCTTGTTTCTGCCAATTGCAGCAAAATACTGAAAGGAAAGTGGGTTTGCCTTCATATTTGAGCCAGAACAACTCAGTTCAGCATGGAAATATCATTGCAACAGCTTTTATTTAGCCAGAAATCAAGAGTGTAAGTTTTAATGCGCTTAAAAGCATTTTCAGGCCGAATGAGCAAATATGCTTGTTTCTGCCAATTGCAGCAAAATACTGAAAGGAAAGTGGGTTTGCCTTCATATTTGACCCAGAACAACTCAGTTCAGCATGGAAATATCATTGCAACAGCTTTTATTTAGCCAGAAATCAAGAGTGTACGTTTTTATGCGCTTAAAAGCATTTTCAGGCCGAATGAGCAAATATGCTTGTTTCTGCCAATTGCAGCAAAATACTGAAAGGAAAGTGGGTTTGCCTTCATATTTGAGCCAGAACAACTCAGTTCAGCATGGAAATATCATTGCAACAGCTTTTATTTAGCCAGAAATCAAGAGTGTAAGTTTTTATGCGCTTAAAAGCATTTTCAGGCCGAATGAGCAAATATGCTTGTTTCTGCCAATTGCAGCAAAATACTGAAAGGAAAGTGGGTTTGCCTTCATATTTGAGCCAGAACAACTCAGTTCAGCATGGAAATATCATTGCAACAGCTTTTATTTAGCCAGAAATCAAGACTGTAAGTTTTTATGTGCTTAAAAGCATTTTCAGGCCAAATAAGCTGATTTCTGCCAATTGCAGCAAAATACTGAAAGGAAAGTGGGTTTGCCTTCATATTTGAGCCAGAACAACTCAGTTCAGCATGGAAATATCATTGCAACAGCTTTTATTTAGCCAGAAATCAAGACTGTAAGTTTTTATGTGCTTAAAAGCATTTTCAGGCCAAATAAGCTGATTTCTGCCAATTGCAGCAAAATACTGAAAGGAAAGTGGGTTTGCCTTCATATTTGAGCCAGAACAACTCGGTTCAGCATGGAAATATCATTGCAACAGCTTTTATTTAGCCAGAAATCAAGAGTGTAAGTTTTTATGCGCTTAAAAGCATTTTCAGGCCGAATGAGCAAATATGCTTGTTTCTGCCAATTGCAGCAAAATACTGAAAGGAAAGTGGGTTTGCCTTCATATTTGAGCCAGAACAACTCAGTTCAGCATGGAAATATCATTGCAACAGCTTTTATTTAGCCAGAAATCAAGAGTGTAAGTTTTAATGCGCTTAAAAGCATTTTCAGGCCGAATGAGCAAATATGCTTGTTTCTGCCAATTGCAGCAAAATACTGAAAGGAAAGTGGGTTTGCCTTCATATTTGACCCAGAACAACTCAGTTCAGCATAGAAATATCATTGCAACAGCTTTTATTTAGCCAGAAATCAAGAGTGTACGTTTTTATGCGCTTAAAAGCATTTTCAGGCCGAATGAGCAAATATGCTTGTTTCTGCCAATTGCAGCAAAATACTGAAAGGAAAGTGGGTTTGCCTTCATATTTGAGCCAGAACAACTCAGTTCAGCATGGAAATATCATTGCAACAGCTTTTATTTAGCCTGAAATCAAGAGTGTAAGTTTTAATGCGCCTAAAAGCATTTTCAGGCCGAATGAGCAAATATGCTTGTTTCTGCCAATTGCAGCAAAATACTGAAAGGAAAGTGGGTTTGCCTTCATATTTGAGCCAGAACAACTCAGTTCAGCATGGAAATATCATTGCAACAGCTTTTATTTAGCCAGAAATCAAGACTGTAAGTTTTTATGTGCTTAAAAGCATTTTCAGGCCAAATAAGCTGATTTCTGCCAATTGCAGCAAAATACTGAAAGGAAAGTGGGTTTGCCTTCATATTTGAGCCAGAACAACTCAGTTCAGCATGGAAATATCATTGCAACAGCTTTTATTTAGCCAGAAATCAAGAGTGTAAGTTTTTATGCGCTTAAAAGCATTTTCAGGCCGAATGAGCAAATATGCTTGTTTCTGCCAATTGCAGCAGAATACTGAAAGGAAAGTGGGTTTGCCTTCATATTTGAGCCAGAACAACTCAGTTCAGCATGGAAATATCATTGCAACAGCTTTTATTTAGCCAGAAATCAAGACTGTAAGTTTTTATGTGCTTAAAAGCATTTTCAGGCCAAATAAGCTGATTTCTGCCAATTGCAGCAAAATACTGAAAGGAAAGTGGGTTTGCCTTCATATTTGAGCCAGAACAACTCAGTTCAGCATGGAAATATCATTGCAACAGCTTTTATTTAGCCAGAAATCAAAACTGTAAGTTTTTATGTGCTTAAAAGCATTTTCAGGCCAAATAAGCTGATTTCTGCCAATTGCAGCAAAATACTGAAAGGAAAGTGGGTTTGCCTTCATATTTGAGCCAGAACAACTCGGTTCAGCATGGAAATATCATTGCAACAGCTTTTATTTAGCCAGAAATCAAGAGTGTAAGTTTTTATGTGCTTAAAAGCATTTTCAGGCCAAATAAGCTGATTTCTGCCAATTGCAGCAAAATACTGAAAGGAAAGTGGGTTTGCCTTCATATTTGAGCCAAAACAACTCAGTTCAGCATGGAAATATCATTGCAACAGCTTTTATTTAGCCAGAAATCAAGAGTGTAAGTTTTTATGCGCTTAAAAGCATTTTCAGGCCGAATGAGCAAATATGCTTGTTTCTGCCAATTGCAGCAAAATACTGAAAGGAAAGTGGGTTTGCCTTCATATTTGAGCCAGAACAACTCAGTTCAGCATGGAAATATCATTGCAACAGCTTTTATTTAGCCAGAAATCAAGAGTGTAAGTTTTAATGCGCTTAAAAGCATTTTCAGGCCGAATGAGCAAATATGCTTGTTTCTGCCAATTGCAGCAAAATACTGAAAGGAAAGTGGGTTTGCCTTCATATTTGACCCAGAACAACTCAGTTCAGCATGGAAATATCATTGCAACAGCTTTTATTTAGCCAGAAATCAAGAGTGTACGTTTTTATGCGCTTAAAAGCATTTTCAGGCCGAATGAGCAAATATGCTTGTTTCTGCCAATTGCAGCAAAATACTGAAAGGAAAGTGGGTTTGCCTTCATATTTGAGCCAGAACAACTCAGTTCAGCATGGAAATATCATTGCAACAGCTTTTATTTAGCCTGAAATCAAGAGTGTAAGTTTTAATGCGCCTAAAAGCATTTTCAGGCCGAATGAGCAAATATGCTTGTTTCTGCCAATTGCAGCAAAATACTGAAAGGAAAGTGGGTTTGCCTTCATATTTGAGCCAGAACAACTCAATTCAGCATGGAAAAATCATTGCAACAGCTTTTATTTAGCCAGAAATCAAGACTGTAAGCTTTTATGTGCTTAAAAGCATTTTTAGGCCAAATAAGCTGATTTCTGCCAATTGCAGCAAAATACTGAAAGGAAAGTGGGTTTGCCTTCATATTTGAGCCAGAACAACTCAGCTCAGCATGGAAATATCATTGCAACAGCTTTTATTTAGCCAGAAATCAAGACTGTAAGTTTTTATGTGCTTAAAAGCATTTTCAGGCCAAATAAGCTGATTTCTGCCAATTGCAGCAAAATACTGAAAGGAAAGTGGGTTTGCCTTCATATTTGAGCCAGAACAACTCAGTTCAGCATGGAAATATCATTGCAACAGCTTTTATTTAGCCAGAAATCAAGACTGTAAGTTTTTATGTGCTTAAAAGCATTTTCAGGCCAAATAAGCTGATTTCTGCCAATTGCAGCAAAATACTGAAAGGAAAGTGGGTTTGCCTTCATATTTGAGCCAGAACAACTCGGTTCAGCATGGAAATATCATTGCAACAGCTTTTATTTAGCCAGAAATCAAGAGTGTAAGTTTTTATGTGCTTAAAAGCATTTTCAGGCCAAATAAGCTGATTTCTGCCAATTGCAGCAAAATACTGAAAGGAAAGTGGGTTTGCCTTCATATTTGAGCCAGAACAACTCAGTTCAGCATGGAAATATCATTGCAACAGCTTTTATTTAGCCAGAAATCAAGAGTGTAAGTTTTAATGCGCTTAAAAGCATTTTCAGGCCGAATGAGCAAATATGCTTGTTTCTGCCAATTGCAGCAAAATACTGAAAGGAAAGTGGGTTTGCCTTCATATTTGACCCAGAACAACTCAGTTCAGCATGGAAATATCATTGCAACAGCTTTTATTTAGCCAGAAATCAAGAGTGTACGTTTTTATGCGCTTAAAAGCATTTTCAGGCCGAATGAGCAAATATGCTTGTTTCTGCCAATTGCAGCAAAATACTGAAAGGAAAGTGGGTTTGCCTTCATATTTGAGCCAGAACAACTCAGTTCAGCATGGAAATATCATTGCAACAGCTTTT
Source organism: Channa argus (assembly GCF_033026475.1). Lineage (NCBI taxonomy): Eukaryota > Metazoa > Chordata > Actinopteri > Anabantiformes > Channidae > Channa > Channa argus. The sequence goes on along the minus strand of NW_027125234.1, from coordinate 495,791 downwards.
ATTTAGCCTGAAATCAAGAGTGTAAGTTTTAATGCGCCTAAAAGCATTTTCAGGCCGAATGAGCAAATATGCTTGTTTCTGCCAATTGCAGCAAAATACTGAAAGGAAAGTGGGTTTGCCTTCATATTTGAGCCAGAACAACTCAATTCAGCATGGAAATATCATTGCAACAGCTTTTATTTAGCCAGAAATCAAGAGTGTACGTTTTTATGCGCTTAAAAGCATTTTCAGGCCGAATGAGCAAATATGCTTGTTTCTGCCAATTGCAGCAAAATACTGAAAGGAAAGTGGGTTTGCCTTCATATTTGAGCCAGAACAACTCAGTTCAGCATGGAAATATCATTGCAACAGCTTTTATTTAGCCAGAAATCAAGAGTGTAAGTTTTTATGCGCTTAAAAGCATTTTCAGGCCGAATGAGCAAATATGCTTGTTTCTGCCAATTGCAGCAGAATACTGAAAGGAAAGTGGGTTTGCCTTCATATTTGAGCCAGAACAACTCAGTTCAGCATGGAAATATCATTGCAACAGCTTTTATTTAGCCAGAAATCAAGACTGTAAGTTTTTATGTGCTTAAAAGCATTTTCAGGCCAAATAAGCTGATTTCTGCCAATTGCAGCAAAATACTGAAAGGAAAGTGGGTTTGCCTTCATATTTGAGCCAGAACAACTCAGTTCAGCATGGAAATATCATTGCAACAGCTTTTATTTAGCCAGAAATCAAGACTGTAAGTTTTTATGTGCTTAAAAGCATTTTCAGGCCAAATAAGCTGATTTCTGCCAATTGCAGCAAAATACTGAAAGGAAAGTGGGTTTGCCTTCATATTTGAGCTAGAACAACTCAGTTCAGCATGGAAATATCATTGCAACAGCTTTTATTTAGCCAGAAATCAAGAGTGTAAGTTTTAATGCGCTTAAAAGCATTTTCAGGCCGAATGAGCAAATATGCTTGTTTCTGCCAATTGCAGCAAAATACTGAAAGGAAAGTGGGTTTGCCTTCATATTTGAGCCAGAACAACTCAGTTCAGCATGGAAATATCATTGCAACAGCTTTTATTTAGCCTGAAATCAAGAGTGTAAGTTTTAATGCGCCTAAAAGCATTTTCAGGCCGAATGAGCAAATATGCTTGTTTCTGCCAATTGCAGCAAAATACTGAAAGGAAAGTGGGTTTGCCTTCATATTTGAGCCAGAACAACTCAGTTCAGCATGGAAATATCATTGCAACAGCTTTTATTTAGCCTGAAATCAAGAGTGTAAGTTTTAATGCGCCTAAAAGCATTTTCAGGCCGAATGAGCAAATATGCTTGTTTCTGCCAATTGCAGCAAAATACTGAAAGGAAAGTGGGTTTGCCTTCATATTTGAGCCAGAACAACTCAATTCAGCATGGAAATATCATTGCAACAGCTTTTATTTAGCCAGAAATCAAGACTGTAAGCTTTTATGTGCTTAAAAGCATTTTCAGGCCAAATAAGCTGATTTCTGCCAATTGCAGCAAAATACTGAAAGGAAAGTGGGTTTGCCTTCATATTTGAGCCAGAACAACTCAGTTCAGCATGGAAATATCATTGCAACAGCTTTTATTTAGCCAGAAATCAAGACTGTAAGTTTTTATGTGCTTAAAAGCATTTTCAGGCCAAATAAGCTGATTTCTGCCAATTGCAGCAAAATACTGAAAGGAAAGTGGGTTTGCCTTCATATTTGAGCCAGAACAACTCAGTTCAGCATGGAAATATCATTGCAACAGCTTTTATTTAGCCAGAAATCAAGACTGTAAGTTTTTATGTGCTTAAAAGCATTTTCAGGCCAAATAAGCTGATTTCTGCCAATTGCAGCAAAATACTGAAAGGAAAGTGGGTTTGCCTTCATATTTGAGCCAGAACAACTCGGTTCAGCATGGAAATATCATTGCAACAGCTTTTATTTAGCCAGAAATTAAGAGTGTAAGTTTTTATGTGCTTAAAAGCTTTTTCAGGCCAAATAAGCTGATTTCTGCCAATTGCAGCAAAATACTGAAAGGAAAGTGGGTTTGCCTTCATATTTGAGCCAGAACAACTCAGTTCAGCATGGAAATATCATTGCAACAGCTTTTATTTAGCCAGAAATCAAGAGTGTAAGTTTTAATGCGCTTAAAAGCATTTTCAGGCCGAATGAGCAAATATGCTTGTTTCTGCCAATTGCAGCAAAATACTGAAAGGAAAGTGGGTTTGCCTTCATATTTGACCCAGAACAACTCAGTTCAGCATGGAAATATCATTGCAACAGCTTTTATTTAGCCAGAAATCAAGAGTGTACGTTTTTATGCGCTTAAAAGCATTTTCAGGCCGAATGAGCAAATATGCTTGTTTCTGCCAATTGCAGCAAAATACTGAAAGGAAAGTGGGTTTGCCTTCATATTTGAGCCAGAACAACTCAGTTCAGCATGGAAATATCATTGCAACAGCTTTTATTTAGCCTGAAATCAAGAGTGTAAGTTTTAATGCGCCTAAAAGCATTTTCAGGCCGAATGAGCAAATATGCTTGTTTCTGCCAATTGCAGCAAAATACTGAAAGGAAAGTGGGTTTGCCTTCATATTTGAGCCAGAACAACTCAATTCAGCATGGAAATATCATTGCAACAGCTTTTATTTAGCCAGAAATCAAGAGTGTACGTTTTTATGCGCTTAAAAGCATTTTCAGGCCGAATGAGCAAATATGCTTGTTTCTGCCAATTGCAGCAAAATACTGAAAGGAAAGTGGGTTTGCCTTCATATTTGAGCCAGAACAACTCAGTTCAGCATGGAAATATCATTGCAACAGCTTTTATTTAGCCAGAAATCAAGAGTGTAAGTTTTTATGCGCTTAAAAGCATTTTCAGGCCGAATGAGCAAATATGCTTGTTTCTGCCAATTGCAGCAGAATACTGAAAGGAAAGTGGGTTTGCCTTCATATTTGAGCCAGAACAACTCAGTTCAGCATGGAAATATCATTGCAACAGCTTTTATTTAGCCAGAAATCAAGACTGTAAGTTTTTATGTGCTTAAAAGCATTTTCAGGCCAAATAAGCTGATTTCTGCCAATTGCAGCAAAATACTGAAAGGAAAGTGGGTTTGCCTTCATATTTGAGCCAGAACAACTCAGTTCAGCATGGAAATATCATTGCAACAGCTTTACATTTAGCCAGAAATCAAGACTGTAAGTTTTTATGTGCTTAAAAGCATTTTCAGGCCAAATAAGCTGATTTCTGCCAATTGCAGCAAAATACTGAAAGGAAAGTAGGTTTGCCTTCATATTTGAGCCAGAACAACTCGGTTCAGCATGGAAATATCATTGCAACAGCTTTTATTTAGCCAGAAATCAAGAGTGTAAGTTTTTATGCGCTTAAAAGCATTTTCAGGCCGAATGAGCAAATATGCTTGTTTCTGCCAATTGCAGCAAAATACTGAAAGGAAAGTGGGTTTGCCTTCATATTTGAGCCAGAACAACTCAGTTCAGCATGGAAATATCATTGCAACAGCTTTTATTTAGCCAGAAATCAAGAGTGTAAGTTTTAATGCGCTTAAAAGCATTTTCAGGCCGAATGAGCAAATATGCTTGTTTCTGCCAATTGCAGCAAAATACTGAAAGGAAAGTGGGTTTGCCTTCATATTTGACCCAGAACAACTCAGTTCAGCATAGAAATATCATTGCAACAGCTTTTATTTAGCCAGAAATCAAGAGTGTACGTTTTTATGCGCTTAAAAGCATTTTCAGGCCGAATGAGCAAATATGCTTGTTTCTGCCAATTGCAGCAAAATACTGAAAGGAAAGTGGGTTTGCCTTCATATTTGAGCCAGAACAACTCAGTTCAGCATGGAAATATCATTGCAACAGCTTTTATTTAGCCTGAAATCAAGAGTGTAAGTTTTAATGCGCCTAAAAGCATTTTCAGGCCGAATGAGCAAATATGCTTGTTTCTGCCAATTGCAGCAAAATACTGAAAGGAAAGTGGGTTTGCCTTCATATTTGAGCCAGAACAACTCAGTTCAGCATGGAAATATCATTGCAACAGCTTTTATTTAGCCAGAAATCAAGACTGTAAGTTTTTATGTGCTTAAAAGCATTTTCAGGCCAAATAAGCTGATTTCTGCCAATTGCAGCAAAATACTGAAAGGAAAGTGGGTTTGCCTTCATATTTGAGCCAGAACAACTCAGTTCAGCATGGAAATATCATTGCAACAGCTTTTATTTAGCCAGAAATCAAGAGTGTAAGTTTTAATGCGCTTAAAAGCATTTTCAGGCCGAATGAGCAAATATGCTTGTTTCTGCCAATTGCAGCAAAATACTGAAAGGAAAGTGGGTTTGCCTTCATATTTGACCCAGAACAACTCAGTTCAGCATGGAAATATCATTGCAACAGCTTTTATTTAGCCAGAAATCAAGAGTGTACGTTTTTATGCGCTTAAAAGCATTTTCAGGCCGAATGAGCAAATATGCTTGTTTCTGCCAATTGCAGCAAAATACTGAAAGGAAAGTGGGTTTGCCTTCATATTTGAGCCAGAACAACTCAGTTCAGCATGGAAATATCATTGCAACAGCTTTTATTTAGCCTGAAATCAAGAGTGTAAGTTTTAATGCGCCTAAAAGCATTTTCAGGCCGAATGAGCAAATATGCTTGTTTCTGCCAATTGCAGCAAAATACTGAAAGGAAAGTGGGTTTGCCTTCATATTTGAGCCAGAACAACTCAATTCAGCATGGAAATATCATTGCAACAGCTTTTATTTAGCCAGAAATCAAGACTGTAAGCTTTTATGTGCTTAAAAGCATTTTCAGGCCAAATAAGCTGATTTCTGCCAATTGCAGCAAAATACTGAAAGGAAAGTGGGTTTGCCTTCATATTTGAGCCAGAACAACTCAGTTCAGCATGGAAATATCATTGCAACAGCTTTTATTTAGCCAGAAATCAAGACTGTAAGTTTTTATGTGCTTAAAAGCATTTTCAGGCCAAATAAGCTGATTTCTGCCAATTGCAGCAAAATACTGAAAGGAAAGTGGGTTTGCCTTCATATTTGAGCCAGAACAACTCAGTTCAGCATGGAAATATCATTGCAACAGCTTTTATTTAGCCAGAAATCAAGACTGTAAGTTTTTATGTGCTTAAAAGCATTTTCAGGCCAAATAAGCTGATTTCTGCCAATTGCAGCAAAATACTGAAAGGAAAGTGGGTTTGCCTTCATATTTGAGCCAGAACAACTCGGTTCAGCATGGAAATATCATTGCAACAGCTTTTATTTAGCCAGAAATCAAGAGTGTAAGTTTTTATGTGCTTAAAAGCATTTTCAGGCCAAATAAGCTGATTTCTGCCAATTGCAGCAAAATACTGAAAGGAAAGTGGGTTTGCCTTCATATTTGAGCCAGAACAACTCAGTTCAGCATGGAAATATCATTGCAACAGCTTTTATTTAGCCAGAAATCAAGAGTGTAAGTTTTAATGCGCTTAAAAGCATTTTCAGGCCGAATGAGCAAATATGCTTGTTTCTGCCAATTGCAGCAAAATACTGAAAGGAAAGTGGGTTTGCCTTCATATTTGACCCAGAACAACTCAGTTCAGCATGGAAATATCATTGCAACAGCTTTTATTTAGCCAGAAATCAAGAGTGTACGTTTTTATGCGCTTAAAAGCATTTTCAGGCCGAATGAGCAAATATGCTTGTTTCTGCCAATTGCAGCAAAATACTGAAAGGAAAGTGGGTTTGCCTTCATATTTGAGCCAGAACAACTCAGTTCAGCATGGAAATATCATTGCAACAGCTTTTATTTAGCCTGAAATCAAGAGTGTAAGTTTTAATGCGCCTAAAAGCATTTTCAGGCCGAATGAGCAAATATGCTTGTTTCTGCCAATTGCAGCAAAATACTGAAAGGAAAGTGGGTTTGCCTTCATATTTGAGCCAGAACAACTCAATTCAGCATGGAAATATCATTGCAACAGCTTTTATTTAGCCAGAAATCAAGAGTGTACGTTTTTATGCGCTTAAAAGCATTTTCAGGCCGAATGAGCAAATATGCTTGTTTCTGCCAATTGCAGCAAAATACTGAAAGGAAAGTGGGTTTGCCTTCATATTTGAGCCAGAACAACTCAGTTCAGCATGGAAATATCATTGCAACAGCTTTTATTTAGCCAGAAATCAAGAGTGTAAGTTTTTATGCGCTTAAAAGCATTTTCAGGCCGAATGAGCAAATATGCTTGTTTCTGCCAATTGCAGCAGAATACTGAAAGGAAAGTGGGTTTGCCTTCATATTTGAGCCAGAACAACTCAATTCAGCATGGAAAAATCATTGCAACAGCTTTTATTTAGCCAGAAATCAAGACTGTAAGCTTTTATGTGCTTAAAAGCATTTTTAGGCCAAATAAGCTGATTTCTGCCAATTGCAGCAAAATACTGAAAGGAAAGTGGGTTTGCCTTCATATTTGAGCCAGAACAACTCAGCTCAGCATGGAAATATCATTGCAACAGCTTTTATTTAGCCAGAAATCAAGACTGTAAGTTTTTATGTGCTTAAAAGCATTTTCAGGCCAAATAAGCTGATTTCTGCCAATTGCAGCAAAATACTGAAAGGAAAGTGGGTTTGCCTTCATATTTGAGCCAGAACAACTCAGTTCAGCATGGAAATATCATTGCAACAGCTTTTATTTAGCCAGAAATCAAGACTGTAAGTTTTTATGTGCTTAAAAGCATTTTCAGGCCAAATAAGCTGATTTCTGCCAATTGCAGCAAAATACTGAAAGGAAAGTGGGTTTGCCTTCATATTTGAGCCAGAACAACTCGGTTCAGCATGGAAATATCATTGCAACAGCTTTTATTTAGCCAGAAATCAAGAGTGTAAGTTTTTATGTGCTTAAAAGCATTTTCAGGCCAAATAAGCTGATTTCTGCCAATTGCAGCAAAATACTGAAAGGAAAGTGGGTTTGCCTTCATATTTGAGCCAGAACAACTCAGTTCAGCATGGAAATATCATTGCAACAGCTTTTATTTAGCCAGAAATCAAGAGTGTAAGTTTTAATGCGCTTAAAAGCATTTTCAGGCCGAATGAGCAAATATGCTTGTTTCTGCCAATTGCAGCAAAATACTGAAAGGAAAGTGGGTTTGCCTTCATATTTGACCCAGAACAACTCAGTTCAGCATGGAAATATCATTGCAACAGCTTTTATTTAGCCAGAAATCAAGAGTGTACGTTTTTATGCGCTTAAAAGCATTTTCAGGCCGAATGAGCAAATATGCTTGTTTCTGCCAATTGCAGCAAAATACTGAAAGGAAAGTGGGTTTGCCTTCATATTTGAGCCAGAACAACTCAGTTCAGCATGGAAATATCATTGCAACAGCTTTTATTTAGCCTGAAATCAAGAGTGTAAGTTTTAATGCGCCTAAAAGCATTTTCAGGCCGAATGAGCAAATATGCTTGTTTCTGCCAATTGCAGCAAAATACTGAAAGGAAAGTGGGTTTGCCTTCATATTTGAGCCAGAACAACTCAATTCAGCATGGAAATATCATTGCAACAGCTTTTATTTAGCCAGAAATCAAGAGTGTACGTTTTTATGCGCTTAAAAGCATTTTCAGGCCGAATGAGCAAATATGCTTGTTTCTGCCAATTGCAGCAAAATACTGAAAGGAAAGTGGGTTTGCCTTCATATTTGAGCCAGAACAACTCAGTTCAGCATGGAAATATCATTGCAACAGCTTTTATTTAGCCAGAAATCAAGAGTGTAAGTTTTTATGCGCTTAAAAGCATTTTCAGGCCGAATGAGCAAATATGCTTGTTTCTGCCAATTGCAGCAGAATACTGAAAGGAAAGTGGGTTTGCCTTCATATTTGAGCCAGAACAACTCAGTTCAGCATGGAAATATCATTGCAACAGCTTTTATTTAGCCAGAAATCAAGACTGTAAGTTTTTATGTGCTTAAAAGCATTTTCAGGCCAAATAAGCTGATTTCTGCCAATTGCAGCAAAATACTGAAAGGAAAGTGGGTTTGCCTTCATATTTGAGCCAGAACAACTCAGTTCAGCATGGAAATATCATTGCAACAGCTTTTATTTAGCCAGAAATCAAGACTGTAAGTTTTTATGTGCTTAAAAGCATTTTCAGGCCAAATAAGCTGATTTCTGCCAATTGCAGCAAAATACTGAAAGGAAAGTGGGTTTGCCTTCATATTTGAGCCAGAACAACTCGGTTCAGCATGGAAATATCATTGCAACAGCTTTTATTTAGCCAGAAATCAAGAGTGTAAGTTTTTATGCGCTTAAAAGCATTTTCAGGCCGAATGAGCAAATATGCTTGTTTCTGCCAATTGCAGCAAAATACTGAAAGGAAAGTGGGTTTGCCTTCATATTTGAGCTAGAACAACTCAGTTCAGCATGGAAATATCATTGCAACAGCTTTTATTTAGCCAGAAATCAAGAGTGTAAGTTTTAATGCGCTTAAAAGCATTTTCAGGCCGAATGAGCAAATATGCTTGTTTCTGCCAATTGCAGCAAAATACTGAAAGGAAAGTGGGTTTGCCTTCATATTTGAGCCAGAACAACTCAGTTCAGCATGGAAATATCATTGCAACAGCTTTTATTTAGCCTGAAATCAAGAGTGTAAGTTTTAATGCGCCTAAAAGCATTTTCAGGCCGAATGAGCAAATATGCTTGTTTCTGCCAATTGCAGCAAAATACTGAAAGGAAAGTGGGTTTGCCTTCATATTTGAGCCAGAACAACTCAGTTCAGCATGGAAATATCATTGCAACAGCTTTTATTTAGCCTGAAATCAAGAGTGTAAGTTTTAATGCGCCTAAAAGCATTTTCAGGCCGAATGAGCAAATATGCTTGTTTCTGCCAATTGCAGCAAAATACTGAAAGGAAAGTGGGTTTGCCTTCATATTTGAGCCAGAACAACTCAATTCAGCATGGAAATATCATTGCAACAGCTTTTATTTAGCCAGAAATCAAGACTGTAAGCTTTTATGTGCTTAAAAGCATTTTCAGGCCAAATAAGCTGATTTCTGCCAATTGCAGCAAAATACTGAAAGGAAAGTGGGTTTGCCTTCATATTTGAGCCAGAACAACTCAGTTCAGCATGGAAATATCATTGCAACAGCTTTTATTTAGCCAGAAATCAAGACTGTAAGTTTTTATGTGCTTAAAAGCATTTTCAGGCCAAATAAGCTGATTTCTGCCAATTGCAGCAAAATACTGAAAGGAAAGTGGGTTTGCCTTCATATTTGAGCCAGAACAACTCAGTTCAGCATGGAAATATCATTGCAACAGCTTTTATTTAGCCAGAAATCAAGACTGTAAGTTTTTATGTGCTTAAAAGCATTTTCAGGCCAAATAAGCTGATTTCTGCCAATTGCAGCAAAATACTGAAAGGAAAGTGGGTTTGCCTTCATATTTGAGCCAGAACAACTCGGTTCAGCATGGAAATATCATTGCAACAGCTTTTATTTAGCCAGAAATTAAGAGTGTAAGTTTTTATGTGCTTAAAAGCTTTTTCAGGCCAAATAAGCTGATTTCTGCCAATTGCAGCAAAATACTGAAAGGAAAGTGGGTTTGCCTTCATATTTGAGCCAGAACAACTCAGTTCAGCATGGAAATATCATTGCAACAGCTTTTATTTAGCCAGAAATCAAGAGTGTAAGTTTTAATGCGCTTAAAAGCATTTTCAGGCCGAATGAGCAAATATGCTTGTTTCTGCCAATTGCAGCAAAATACTGAAAGGAAAGTGGGTTTGCCTTCATATTTGACCCAGAACAACTCAGTTCAGCATGGAAATATCATTGCAACAGCTTTTATTTAGCCAGAAATCAAGAGTGTACGTTTTTATGCGCTTAAAAGCATTTTCAGGCCGAATGAGCAAATATGCTTGTTTCTGCCAATTGCAGCAAAATACTGAAAGGAAAGTGGGTTTGCCTTCATATTTGAGCCAGAACAACTCAGTTCAGCATGGAAATATCATTGCAACAGCTTTTATTTAGCCTGAAATCAAGAGTGTAAGTTTTAATGCGCCTAAAAGCATTTTCAGGCCGAATGAGCAAATATGCTTGTTTCTGCCAATTGCAGCAAAATACTGAAAGGAAAGTGGGTTTGCCTTCATATTTGAGCCAGAACAACTCAATTCAGCATGGAAATATCATTGCAACAGCTTTTATTTAGCCAGAAATCAAGAGTGTACGTTTTTATGCGCTTAAAAGCATTTTCAGGCCGAATGAGCAAATATGCTTGTTTCTGCCAATTGCAGCAAAATACTGAAAGGAAAGTGGGTTTGCCTTCATATTTGAGCCAGAACAACTCAGTTCAGCATGGAAATATCATTGCAACAGCTTTTATTTAGCCAGAAATCAAGAGTGTAAGTTTTTATGCGCTTAAAAGCATTTTCAGGCCGAATGAGCAAATATGCTTGTTTCTGCCAATTGCAGCAGAATACTGAAAGGAAAGTGGGTTTGCCTTCATATTTGAGCCAGAACAACTCAGTTCAGCATGGAAATATCATTGCAACAGCTTTTATTTAGCCAGAAATCAAGACTGTAAGTTTTTATGTGCTTAAAAGCATTTTCAGGCCAAATAAGCTGATTTCTGCCAATTGCAGCAAAATACTGAAAGGAAAGTGGGTTTGCCTTCATATTTGAGCCAGAACAACTCAGTTCAGCATGGAAATATCATTGCAACAGCTTTTATTTAGCCAGAAATCAAGACTGTAAGTTTTTATGTGCTTAAAAGCATTTTCAGGCCAAATAAGCTGATTTCTGCCAATTGCAGCAAAATACTGAAAGGAAAGTGGGTTTGCCTTCATATTTGAGCCAGAACAACTCGGTTCAGCATGGAAATATCATTGCAACAGCTTTTATTTAGCCAGAAATCAAGAGTGTAAGTTTTTATGCGCTTAAAAGCATTTTCAGGCCGAATGAGCAAATATGCTTGTTTCTGCCAATTGCAGCAAAATACTGAAAGGAAAGTGGGTTTGCCTTCATATTTGAGCCAGAACAACTCAGTTCAGCATGGAAATATCATTGCAACAGCTTTTATTTAGCCAGAAATCAAGAGTGTAAGTTTTAATGCGCTTAAAAGCATTTTCAGGCCGAATGAGCAAATATGCTTGTTTCTGCCAATTGCAGCAAAATACTGAAAGGAAAGTGGGTTTGCCTTCATATTTGACCCAGAACAACTCAGTTCAGCATAGAAATATCATTGCAACAGCTTTTATTTAGCCAGAAATCAAGAGTGTACGTTTTTATGCGCTTAAAAGCATTTTCAGGCCGAATGAGCAAATATGCTTGTTTCTGCCAATTGCAGCAAAATACTGAAAGGAAAGTGGGTTTGCCTTCATATTTGAGCCAGAACAACTCAGTTCAGCATGGAAATATCATTGCAACAGCTTTTATTTAGCCTGAAATCAAGAGTGTAAGTTTTAATGCGCCTAAAAGCATTTTCAGGCCGAATGAGCAAATATGCTTGTTTCTGCCAATTGCAGCAAAATACTGAAAGGAAAGTGGGTTTGCCTTCATATTTGAGCCAGAACAACTCAGTTCAGCATGGAAATATCATTGCAACAGCTTTTATTTAGCCAGAAATCAAGACTGTAAGTTTTTATGTGCTTAAAAGCATTTTCAGGCCAAATAAGCTGATTTCTGCCAATTGCAGCAAAATACTGAAAGGAAAGTGGGTTTGCCTTCATATTTGAGCCAGAACAACTCAGTTCAGCATGGAAATATCATTGCAACAGCTTTTATTTAGCCAGAAATCAAGAGTGTAAGTTTTAATGCGCTTAAAAGCATTTTCAGGCCGAATGAGCAAATATGCTTGTTTCTGCCAATTGCAGCAAAATACTGAAAGGAAAGTGGGTTTGCCTTCATATTTGACCCAGAACAACTCAGTTCAGCATGGAAATATCATTGCAACAGCTTTTATTTAGCCAGAAATCAAGAGTGTACGTTTTTATGCGCTTAAAAGCATTTTCAGGCCGAATGAGCAAATATGCTTGTTTCTGCCAATTGCAGCAAAATACTGAAAGGAAAGTGGGTTTGCCTTCATATTTGAGCCAGAACAACTCAGTTCAGCATGGAAATATCATTGCAACAGCTTTTATTTAGCCTGAAATCAAGAGTGTAAGTTTTAATGCGCCTAAAAGCATTTTCAGGCCGAATGAGCAAATATGCTTGTTTCTGCCAATTGCAGCAAAATACTGAAAGGAAAGTGGGTTTGCCTTCATATTTGAGCCAGAACAACTCAATTCAGCATGGAAATATCATTGCAACAGCTTTTATTTAGCCAGAAATCAAGACTGTAAGCTTTTATGTGCTTAAAAGCATTTTCAGGCCAAATAAGCTGATTTCTGCCAATTGCAGCAAAATACTGAAAGGAAAGTGGGTTTGCCTTCATATTTGAGCCAGAACAACTCAGTTCAGCATGGAAATATCATTGCAACAGCTTTTATTTAGCCAGAAATCAAGACTGTAAGTTTTTATGTGCTTAAAAGCATTTTCAGGCCAAATAAGCTGATTTCTGCCAATTGCAGCAAAATACTGAAAGGAAAGTGGGTTTGCCTTCATATTTGAGCCAGAACAACTCAGTTCAGCATGGAAATATCATTGCAACAGCTTTTATTTAGCCAGAAATCAAGACTGTAAGTTTTTATGTGCTTAAAAGCATTTTCAGGCCAAATAAGCTGATTTCTGCCAATTGCAGCAAAATACTGAAAGGAAAGTGGGTTTGCCTTCATATTTGAGCCAGAACAACTCGGTTCAGCATGGAAATATCATTGCAACAGCTTTTATTTAGCCAGAAATCAAGAGTGTAAGTTTTTATGTGCTTAAAAGCATTTTCAGGCCAAATAAGCTGATTTCTGCCAATTGCAGCAAAATACTGAAAGGAAAGTGGGTTTGCCTTCATATTTGAGCCAGAACAACTCAGTTCAGCATGGAAATATCATTGCAACAGCTTTTATTTAGCCAGAAATCAAGAGTGTAAGTTTTAATGCGCTTAAAAGCATTTTCAGGCCGAATGAGCAAATATGCTTGTTTCTGCCAATTGCAGCAAAATACTGAAAGGAAAGTGGGTTTGCCTTCATATTTGACCCAGAACAACTCAGTTCAGCATGGAAATATCATTGCAACAGCTTTTATTTAGCCAGAAATCAAGAGTGTACGTTTTTATGCGCTTAAAAGCATTTTCAGGCCGAATGAGCAAATATGCTTGTTTCTGCCAATTGCAGCAAAATACTGAAAGGAAAGTGGGTTTGCCTTCATATTTGAGCCAGAACAACTCAGTTCAGCATGGAAATATCATTGCAACAGCTTTTATTTAGCCTGAAATCAAGAGTGTAAGTTTTAATGCGCCTAAAAGCATTTTCAGGCCGAATGAGCAAATATGCTTGTTTCTGCCAATTGCAGCAAAATACTGAAAGGAAAGTGGGTTTGCCTTCATATTTGAGCCAGAACAACTCAATTCAGCATGGAAATATCATTGCAACAGCTTTTATTTAGCCAGAAATCAAGAGTGTACGTTTTTATGCGCTTAAAAGCATTTTCAGGCCGAATGAGCAAATATGCTTGTTTCTGCCAATTGCAGCAAAATACTGAAAGGAAAGTGGGTTTGCCTTCATATTTGAGCCAGAACAACTCAGTTCAGCATGGAAATATCATTGCAACAGCTTTTATTTAGCCAGAAATCAAGAGTGTAAGTTTTTATGCGCTTAAAAGCATTTTCAGGCCGAATGAGCAAATATGCTTGTTTCTGCCAATTGCAGCAGAATACTGAAAGGAAAGTGGGTTTGCCTTCATATTTGAGCCAGAACAACTCAGTTCAGCATGGAAATATCATTGCAACAGCTTTTATTTAGCCAGAAATCAAGACTGTAAGTTTTTATGTGCTTAAAAGCATTTTCAGGCCAAATAAGCTGATTTCTGCCAATTGCAGCAAAATACTGAAAGGAAAGTGGGTTTGCCTTCATATTTGAGCCAGAACAACTCAGTTCAGCATGGAAATATCATTGCAACAGCTTTTATTTAGCCAGAAATCAAGACTGTAAGTTTTTATGTGCTTAAAAGCATTTTCAGGCCAAATAAGCTGATTTCTGCCAATTGCAGCAAAATACTGAAAGGAAAGTGGGTTTGCCTTCATATTTGAGCCAGAACAACTCGGTTCAGCATGGAAATATCATTGCAACAGCTTTTATTTAGCCAGAAATCAAGAGTGTAAGTTTTTATGCGCTTAAAAGCATTTTCAGGCCGAATGAGCAAATATGCTTGTTTCTGCCAATTGCAGCAAAATACTGAAAGGAAAGTGGGTTTGCCTTCATATTTGAGCCAGAACAACTCAGTTCAGCATGGAAATATCATTGCAACAGCTTTTATTTAGCCAGAAATCAAGAGTGTAAGTTTTAATGCGCTTAAAAGCATTTTCAGGCCGAATGAGCAAATATGCTTGTTTCTGCCAATTGCAGCAAAATACTGAAAGGAAAGTGGGTTTGCCTTCATATTTGACCCAGAACAACTCAGTTCAGCATGGAAATATCATTGCAACAGCTTTTATTTAGCCAGAAATCAAGAGTGTACGTTTTTATGCGCTTAAAAGCATTTTCAGGCCGAATGAGCAAATATGCTTGTTTCTGCCAATTGCAGCAAAATACTGAAAGGAAAGTGGGTTTGCCTTCATATTTGAGCCAGAACAACTCAGTTCAGCATGGAAATATCATTGCAACAGCTTTTATTTAGCCTGAAATCAAGAGTGTAAGTTTTAATGCGCCTAAAAGCATTTTCAGGCCGAATGAGCAAATATGCTTGTTTCTGCCAATTGCAGCAAAATACTGAAAGGAAAGTGGGTTTGCCTTCATATTTGAGCCAGAACAACTCAATTCAGCATGGAAATATCATTGCAACAGCTTTTATTTAGCCAGAAATCAAGACTGTAAGCTTTTATGTGCTTAAAAGCATTTTCAGGCCAAATAAGCTGATTTCTGCCAATTGCAGCAAAATACTGAAAGGAAAGTGGGTTTGCCTTCATATTTGAGCCAGAACAACTCAGTTCAGCATGGAAATATCATTGCAACAGCTTTTATTTAGCCAGAAATCAAGACTGTAAGTTTTTATGTGCTTAAAAGCATTTTCAGGCCAAATAAGCTGATTTCTGCCAATTGCAGCAAAATACTGAAAGGAAAGTGGGTTTGCCTTCATATTTGAGCCAGAACAACTCAGTTCAGCATGGAAATATCATTGCAACAGCTTTTATTTAGCCAGAAATCAAGACTGTAAGTTTTTATGTGCTTAAAAGCATTTTCAGGCCAAATAAGCTGATTTCTGCCAATTGCAGCAAAATACTGAAAGGAAAGTGGGTTTGCCTTCATATTTGAGCCAGAACAACTCGGTTCAGCATGGAAATATCATTGCAACAGCTTTTATTTAGCCAGAAATCAAGAGTGTAAGTTTTTATGTGCTTAAAAGCATTTTCAGGCCAAATAAGCTGATTTCTGCCAATTGCAGCAAAATACTGAAAGGAAAGTGGGTTTGCCTTCATATTTGAGCCAGAACAACTCAGTTCAGCATGGAAATATCATTGCAACAGCTTTTATTTAGCCAGAAATCAAGAGTGTAAGTTTTAATGCGCTTAAAAGCATTTTCAGGCCGAATGAGCAAATATGCTTGTTTCTGCCAATTGCAGCAAAATACTGAAAGGAAAGTGGGTTTGCCTTCATATTTGACCCAGAACAACTCAGTTCAGCATGGAAATATCATTGCAACAGCTTTTATTTAGCCAGAAATCAAGAGTGTACGTTTTTATGCGCTTAAAAGCATTTTCAGGCCGAATGAGCAAATATGCTTGTTTCTGCCAATTGCAGCAAAATACTGAAAGGAAAGTGGGTTTGCCTTCATATTTGAGCCAGAACAACTCAGTTCAGCATGGAAATATCATTGCAACAGCTTTTATTTAGCCTGAAATCAAGAGTGTAAGTTTTAATGCGCCTAAAAGCATTTTCAGGCCGAATGAGCAAATATGCTTGTTTCTGCCAATTGCAGCAAAATACTGAAAGGAAAGTGGGTTTGCCTTCATATTTGAGCCAGAACAACTCAATTCAGCATGGAAATATCATTGCAACAGCTTTTATTTAGCCAGAAATCAAGAGTGTACGTTTTTATGCGCTTAAAAGCATTTTCAGGCCGAATGAGCAAATATGCTTGTTTCTGCCAATTGCAGCAAAATACTGAAAGGAAAGTGGGTTTGCCTTCATATTTGAGCCAGAACAACTCAGTTCAGCATGGAAATATCATTGCAACAGCTTTTATTTAGCCAGAAATCAAGAGTGTAAGTTTTTATGCGCTTAAAAGCATTTTCAGGCCGAATGAGCAAATATGCTTGTTTCTGCCAATTGCAGCAGAATACTGAAAGGAAAGTGGGTTTGCCTTCATATTTGAGCCAGAACAACTCAGTTCAGCATGGAAATATCATTGCAACAGCTTTTATTTAGCCAGAAATCAAGACTGTAAGTTTTTATGTGCTTAAAAGCATTTTCAGGCCAAATAAGCTGATTTCTGCCAATTGCAGCAAAATACTGAAAGGAAAGTGGGTTTGCCTTCATATTTGAGCCAGAACAACTCAGTTCAGCATGGAAATATCATTGCAACAGCTTTTATTTAGCCAGAAATCAAGACTGTAAGTTTTTATGTGCTTAAAAGCATTTTCAGGCCAAATAAGCTGATTTCTGCCAATTGCAGCAAAATACTGAAAGGAAAGTGGGTTTGCCTTCATATTTGAGCCAGAACAACTCGGTTCAGCATGGAAATATCATTGCAACAGCTTTTATTTAGCCAGAAATCAAGAGTGTAAGTTTTTATGCGCTTAAAAGCATTTTCAGGCCGAATGAGCAAATATGCTTGTTTCTGCCAATTGCAGCAAAATACTGAAAGGAAAGTGGGTTTGCCTTCATATTTGAGCCAGAACAACTCAGTTCAGCATGGAAATATCATTGCAACAGCTTTTATTTAGCCAGAAATCAAGAGTGTAAGTTTTAATGCGCTTAAAAGCATTTTCAGGCCGAATGAGCAAATATGCTTGTTTCTGCCAATTGCAGCAAAATACTGAAAGGAAAGTGGGTTTGCCTTCATATTTGACCCAGAACAACTCAGTTCAGCATAGAAATATCATTGCAACAGCTTTTATTTAGCCAGAAATCAAGAGTGTACGTTTTTATGCGCTTAAAAGCATTTTCAGGCCGAATGAGCAAATATGCTTGTTTCTGCCAATTGCAGCAAAATACTGAAAGGAAAGTGGGTTTGCCTTCATATTTGAGCCAGAACAACTCAGTTCAGCATGGAAATATCATTGCAACAGCTTTTATTTAGCCTGAAATCAAGAGTGTAAGTTTTAATGCGCCTAAAAGCATTTTCAGGCCGAATGAGCAAATATGCTTGTTTCTGCCAATTGCAGCAAAATACTGAAAGGAAAGTGGGTTTGCCTTCATATTTGAGCCAGAACAACTCAGTTCAGCATGGAAATATCATTGCAACAGCTTTTATTTAGCCAGAAATCAAGACTGTAAGTTTTTATGTGCTTAAAAGCATTTTCAGGCCAAATAAGCTGATTTCTGCCAATTGCAGCAAAATACTGAAAGGAAAGTGGGTTTGCCTTCATATTTGAGCCAGAACAACTCAGTTCAGCATGGAAATATCATTGCAACAGCTTTTATTTAGCCAGAAATCAAGAGTGTAAGTTTTAATGCGCTTAAAAGCATTTTCAGGCCGAATGAGCAAATATGCTTGTTTCTGCCAATTGCAGCAAAATACTGAAAGGAAAGTGGGTTTGCCTTCATATTTGACCCAGAACAACTCAGTTCAGCATGGAAATATCATTGCAACAGCTTTTATTTAGCCAGAAATCAAGAGTGTACGTTTTTATGCGCTTAAAAGCATTTTCAGGCCGAATGAGCAAATATGCTTGTTTCTGCCAATTGCAGCAAAATACTGAAAGGAAAGTGGGTTTGCCTTCATATTTGAGCCAGAACAACTCAGTTCAGCATGGAAATATCATTGCAACAGCTTTTATTTAGCCTGAAATCAAGAGTGTAAGTTTTAATGCGCCTAAAAGCATTTTCAGGCCGAATGAGCAAATATGCTTGTTTCTGCCAATTGCAGCAAAATACTGAAAGGAAAGTGGGTTTGCCTTCATATTTGAGCCAGAACAACTCAATTCAGCATGGAAATATCATTGCAACAGCTTTTATTTAGCCAGAAATCAAGACTGTAAGCTTTTATGTGCTTAAAAGCATTTTCAGGCCAAATAAGCTGATTTCTGCCAATTGCAGCAAAATACTGAAAGGAAAGTGGGTTTGCCTTCATATTTGAGCCAGAACAACTCAGTTCAGCATGGAAATATCATTGCAACAGCTTTTATTTAGCCAGAAATCAAGACTGTAAGTTTTTATGTGCTTAAAAGCATTTTCAGGCCAAATAAGCTGATTTCTGCCAATTGCAGCAAAATACTGAAAGGAAAGTGGGTTTGCCTTCATATTTGAGCCAGAACAACTCAGTTCAGCATGGAAATATCATTGCAACAGCTTTTATTTAGCCAGAAATCAAGACTGTAAGTTTTTATGTGCTTAAAAGCATTTTCAGGCCAAATAAGCTGATTTCTGCCAATTGCAGCAAAATACTGAAAGGAAAGTGGGTTTGCCTTCATATGTGAGCCAGAACAACTCAGTTCAGCATGGAAATATCATTGCAACAGCTTTTATTTAGCCAGAAATCAAGACTGTAAGTTTTTATGTGCTTAAAAGCATTTTCAGGCCGAATAAGCTGATTTCTGCCAATTGCAGCAAAATACTGAAAGGAAAGTGGATTTGCCTTCATATTTGAGCCAGAACAACTCATTTCAGTATGGAAATATCATTGCAACAGCTTTTATTTAGCCAGAAATCAAGAGTGTAAGTTTTTATGCGCTTAAAAGCATTTTCAGGCCGAATGAGCAAATATGCTTGTTTCTGCCAATTGCAGCAAAATACTGAAAGGAAAGTGGGTTTGTCTTCATATTGGACACAGAACAACTCAGTTCAGCATGGAAATATCATTGCAACAGCTTTTATTTAGCCAGAAATCAAGAGTGTAAGTTTTTATGCGCTTAAAAGCATTTTCCGGCCGAATGAGCAAATATGCTTGTTTCTGCCAATTGCAGCAAAATACTGAAAGGAAAGTGGGTTTGCCTTCATATTTGAGCCAGAACAACTCAGTTCAGCATGGAAATATCATTGCAACAGCTTTTATTTAGCCAGAAATCAAGACTGTAAGTTTTTATGTGCTTAAAAGCATTTTCAGGCCAAATAAGCTGATTTCTGCCAATTGCAGCAAAATACTGAAAGGAAAGTGGATTTGCCTTCATATTTGAGCCAGAACAACTCAGTTTAGCATGGAAATATCATTGCAACAGCTTTTATTTAGCCAGAAATCAAGACTGTAAGTTTTTATGTGCTTAAAAGCATTTTCAGGCCAAATAAGCTGATTTCTGCCAATTGCAGCAAAATACTGAAAGGAAAGTGGGTTTGCCTTCATATTTGAGCCAGAACAACTCAGTTCAGCATGGAAATATCATTGCAACAGCTTTTATTTAGCCAGAAATCAAGAGTGTAAGTTTTTATGCGCTTAAAAGCATTTTCAGGCCGAATGAGCAAATATGCTTGTTTCTGCCAATTGCAGCAGAATACTGAAAGGAAAGTGGGTTTGCCTTCATATTTGAGCCAGAACAACTCAGTTCAGCATGGAAATATCATTGCAACAGCTTTTATTTAGCCAGAAATCAAGACTGTAAGTTTTTATGTGCTTAAAAGCATTTTCAGGCCAAATAAGCTGATTTCTGCCAATTGCAGCAAAATACTGAAAGGAAAGTGGGTTTGCCTTCATATTTGAGCCAGAACAACTCAGTTCAGCATGGAAATATCATTGCAACAGCTTTTATTTAGCCAGAAATCAAGACTGTAAGTTTTTATGTGCTTAAAAGCATTTTCAGGCCAAATAAGCTGATTTCTGCCAATTGCAGCAAAATACTGAAAGGAAAGTGGATTTGCCTTCATATTTGAGCCAGAACAACTCAGTTCAGCATGGAAATATCATTGCAACAGCTTTTATTTAGCCAGAAATCAAGAGTGTAAGTTTTTATGCGCTTAAAAGCATTTTCAGGCCGAATGAGCAAATATGCTTGTTTCTGCCAATTGCAGCAAAATACTGAAAGGAAAGTGGGTTTGCCTTCATATTTGAGCCAGAACAACTCAGTTCAGCATGGAAATATCATTGCAACAGCTTTTATTTAGCCAGAAATCAAGAGTTTGAGTTTTTATGCGCTTAAAAGCATTTTCAGGCCGAATGAGCAAATATGCTTGTTTCTGCCAATTGCAGCAAAATACTGAAAGGAAAGTGGGTTTGCCTTCATATTTGACCCAGAACAACTCAGTTCAGCATGGAAATATCATTGCAACAGCTTTTATTTAGCCAGAAATCAAGAGTGTAAGTTTTTATGCGCTTAAAAGCATTTTCAGGCCGAATGAGCAAATATGCTTGTTTCTGCCAATTGCAGCAAAATACTGAAAGGAAAGTGGGTTTGCCTTCATATTTTTCAGGCCAAATAAGCTGATTTCTGCCAATTGCAGCAAAATACTGAAAGGAAAGTGGGTTTGCCTTCATATGTGAGCCAGAACAACTCAGTTCAGCATGGAAATATCATTGCAACAGCTTTTATTTAGCCAGAAATCAAGAGTGTAAGTTTTTATGCGCTTAAAAGCATTTTCAGGCCGAATGAGCTGATTTCTGCCAATTGCAGCAAAATACTAAAAGGAAAGTGGATTTGCCCTCATATTTGAGCCAGAACAACTCAGTTCAGCATGGAAATATCATTGCAACAGCTTTTATTTAGCCAGAAATCAAGAGTGTAAGTTTTTATGCGCTTAAAAGCATTTTCAGGCCGAATGAGCAAATATGCTTGTTTCTGCCAATTGCAGCAAAATACTGAAAGGAAAGTGGGTTTGCCTTCATATTTGACCCAGAACAACTCAGTTCAGCATGGAAATATCATTGCAACAGCTTTTATTTAGCCAGAAATCAAGAGTTTGAGTTTTTATGCGCTTAAAAGCATTTTCAGGCCGAATGAGCAAATATGCTTGTTTCTGCAAATTGCAGCAAAATACTGAAAGGAAAGTGGGTTTGCCTTCATATTTGACCCAGAACAACTCAGTTCAGCATGGAAATATCATTGCAACAGCTTTTATTTAGCCAGAAATCAAGAGTTTGAGTTTTTATGCGCTTAAAAGCATTTTCAGGCCGAATGAGCAAATATGCTTGTTTCTGCCAATTGCAGCAAAATACTGAAAGGAAAGTGGGTTTGCCTTCATATTTGACCCAGAACAACTCAGTTCAGCATGGAAATATCATTGCAACAGCTTTTATTTAGCCAGAAATCAAGAGTGTACGTTTTTATGCGCTTAAAAGCATTTTCGGGCGGAATGAGCAAATATGCTTGTTTCTGCCAATTGCAGCAAAATACTGAAAAAAAAGTGGGTTTGCCTACATATTTGACCCAGAACAACTCAGTTCAGCATGAAAATATCATTGCAACAGCTTTTATTTAGCCAGAAATCAATACTGTAAGTTTTTATGTGCTTAAAAGCATTAACAGGCCGAATAAGCTGATTTCTGCCAATTGCAGCAAAATACTGAAAGGAAAGTGGGTTTTCCTTCATATTTGACCCAGAACAACTCAGTTCAGCATGGAAATATCATTGCAACAGTTTTTTTTAACCAGAAATCAAGAGTGTACGTTTTTACGCGTTTAAAAGCATTTTCAGGCCGGATGAGCAAATATGCTTGTTTCTGCCAATTGCAACAAAATACTGAAAGGAAAGTGGGGTTGTCTTCATATTTTCCCCAGAACAACTCAGTTCAGCATGGAAATATCATTGCAAAAGCTTTTATTTAGCCAGAAATCAAGAGTGTAAGTTTTTATGTGCTTAAAAGCATTTTCAGGCCGAATGAGCAAATATGCTTGTTTTTGCCAATTGCAGCAAAATACTGAAAGGAAAGTGGGTTTGCCTTCATATTTGAGCCAGAACAACTCAGTTCAGCATGGAAATATCATTGCAACAGCTTTTATTTAGCCAGAAATCAAGACTGTAAGTTTTTATGTGCTTAAAAGCATTTTCAGGCCAAATAAGCTGATTTCTGCCAATTGCAGCAAAATACTGAAAGGAAAGTGGATTTGCCTTCATATTTGAGCCAGAACAACTCAGTTCAGCATGGAAATATCATTGCAACAGCTTTTATTTAGCCAGAAATCAAGAGTGTAAGTTTTTATGCGCTTAAAAGCATTTTCAGGCTGAATGAGCTGATTTCTGCCAATTGCAGCAAAATACTGAAATGAAAGTGGGTTTGCCTTCATATTTGAGCCAGAACAACTCAGTTCAGCATGGAAATATCATTGCAACAGCTTTTATTTAGCCAGAAATCAAGACTGTAAGTTTTTATGTGCTTAAAAGCATTTTCAGGCCAAATAAGCTGATTTCTGCCAATTGCAGCAAAATACTGAAAGGAAAGTGGATTTGCCTTCATATTTGAGCCAGAACAACTCAGTTCAGCATGGAAATATCATTGCAACAGCTTTTATTTAGCCAGAAATCAAGAGTGTAAGTTTTTATGCGCTTAAAAGCATTTTCAGGCCGAATGAGCTGATTTCTGCCAATTGCAGCAAAATTATGAAAGGAAAGTGGGTTTGGCTTCATATTTGACCCAGAACAACTCAGTTCAGCATGGAAATATCATTGCAACAGCTTTTATTTAGCCAGAAATCAAGAGTGTAAGTTTTTATGCGCTTAAAAGCATTTTCAGGCCGAATGAGCTGATTTCTGCCAATTGCAGCAAAATTATGAAAGGAAAGTGGGTTTGGCTTCATATTTGACCCAGAACAACTCAGTTCAGATTAGAAATATCATTGCAACAGCTTTTATTTAGCCAGAAATAAAGAGTGTACGTTTTTATGCGCTTAAAAGCATTTTCAGGCCGAATGAGCAAATATGCTTGTTTCTGCCAATTGCAGCAAAATACTGAAAGGAAAGTGGGTTTGCCTTCATATATGAGCCAGAACAACTCAGTTCAGCATGGAAATATCATTGCAACAGCTTTTATTTAGCCAGAAATCAAGACTGTAAGTTTTTATGTGCTTAAAAGCATTTTCAGGCCGAATAAGCTGATTTCTGCCAATTGCAGCAAAATACTGAAAGGAAAGTGGATTTGCCTTCATATTTGAGCCAGAACAACTCATTTCAGTATGGAAATATCATTGCAACAGCTTTTATTTAGCCAGAAATCAAGAGTGTAAGTTTTTATGCGCTTAAAAGCATTTTCAGGCCGAATGAGCAAATATGCTTGTTTCTGCCAATTGCAGCAAAATACTGAAAGGAAAGTGGGTTTGTCTTCATATTGGACCCAGAACAACTCAGTTCAGCATGGAAATATCATTGCAACAGCTTTTATTTAGCCAGAAATCAAGAGTGTACGTTTTTATGCGCTTAAAAGCATTTTCAGGCCGAATGAGCAAATATGCTTGTTTCTGCCAATTGCAGCAAAATACTGAAAGGAAAGTGGGTTTGCCTTCATATTTGAGCCAGAACAACTCAGTTCAGCATGGAAATATCATTGCAACAGCTTTTATTTAGCCAGAAATCAAGACTGTAAGTTTTTATGTGCTTAAAAGCATTTTCAGGCCAAATAAGCTGATTTCTGCCAATTGCAGCAAAATACTGAAAGGAAAGTGGATTTGCCTTCATATTTGAGCCAGAACAACTCAGTTCAGCATGGAAATATCATTGCAACAGCTTTTATTTAGCCAGAAATCAAGAGTGTAAGTTTTTATGCGCTTAAAAGCATTTTCAGGCCGAATGAGCAAATATGCTTGTTTCTGCCAATTGCAGCAAAATACTGAAAGGAAAGTGGGTTTGCCTTCATATTTGACCCAGAACAACTCAGTTCAGCATGGAAATATCATTGCAACAGCTTTTATTTAGCCAGAAATCAAGAGTGTAAGTTTTAATGCGCTTAAAAGCATTTTCAGGCCGAATGAGCAAATATGCTTGTTTCTGCCAATTGCAGCAAAATACTGAAAGGAAAGTGGGTTTGCCTTCATATTTGACCCAGAACAACTCAGTTCAGCATGGAAATATCATTGCAACAGCTTTTATTTAGCCAGAAATCAAGAGTGTAAGTTTTAATGCGCTTAAAAGCATTTTCAGGCCGAATGAGCAAATATGCTTGTTTCTGCCAATTGCAGCAAAATACTGAAAGGAAAGTGGGTTTGCCTTCATATTTGACCCAGAACAACTCAGTTCAGCATGGAAATATCATTGCAACAGCTTTTATTTAGCCAGAAATCAAGAGTGTAAGTTTTTATGCGCTTAAAAGCATTTTCAGGCCGAATGAGCAAATATGCTTGTTTCTGCCAATTGCAGCAAAATACTGAAAGGAAAGTGGGTTTGCCTACATATTTGACCCAGAACAACTCAGTTCAGCATGAAAATATCATTGCAACAGCTTTTATTTAGCCAGAAATCAATACTGTAAGTTTTTATGCGCTTAAAAGCATTTACAGGCCGAATAAGCTGATTTCTGCCAATTGCAGCAAAATACTGAAAGGAAAGTGGGTTTGCCTACATATTTTCCCCAGAACAACTCAGTTCAGCATGGAAATATCATTGCAAAAGCTTTTATTGAGCCAGAAATCAAGAGTGTAAGTTTTTATGTGCTTAAAAGCATTTTCAGGCCGAATGAGCAAATATGCTTGTTTTTGCCAATTGCAGCAAAATACTGAAAGGAAAGTGGGTTTGCTTTCATATTTGACCCATAAAAACTCAGTTTAGCATGGAAATATCATTGCAACAACTTTTAATTAGCCAAAAATCAAAACTGTAAGTTTTTATGCGCTTAAAAGCATTTTCAGGCTGAATGAGCTGATTTCTGCCAATTGCAGCAAAATACTGAAAGGAAAGTGGGTTTGCCTTCATATTTGACCCAGAACAACTCAGTTCAATATGGAAATATCATTGCAACAGCTTTTATTTAGCCAGAAATCAAGACTGTACGTTTTTATGCGCTTAAAAGCATTTTCAGGCTGAATGAGCAAATATGCTTGTTTCTGCCAATTGCAGCAAAATACTGAAAGGAAAGTGGGTTTGCCTTCATATTTGACCCAGAACAACTCAGTTCAGCATGGAAATATCATTGCAGTAGCTTTTATTTAGCCAGAAATCAAGAGTGTACGTTTTTATGCGCTTAAAAGCATTTCCAGGCTGAATGAGCAAATATGCTTGTTTCTGCCAATTGCAGCAAAATACTGAAAGGAAAGTGGGTTTGCCTTCATATTTGAACAAAAACAACTCAGTTCAGCATGGAAATATCATTGCAACAGTTTTTTTTAACCAGAAATCAAGAGTGTACGTTTTTACGCGTTTAAAAGCATTTTCAGGCCGGATGAGCAAATATGCTTGTTTCTGCCAATTGCAGCAAAATACTGAAAGGAAAGTGGGTTTGCCTTCATATTTGAGCCAAAACAACTCAGTTCAGCATGGAAATATCATTGCAACAGCTTTTATTAAGCCACAAATCAAGAGTGTAAGTTTTTATGCGCTTAAAAGCATTTTCAAGCCGAATGAGCAAATATGCTTGTTTTTGCCAATTGCAGCAAAATACTGAAAGGAAAGTGGGTTTGCTTTCATATTTGACCCAGAAAAACTCAGTTTAGCATGGAAATATCATTGCAACAACTTTTAATTAGCCAAAAATCAAAACTGTAAGTTTGTATGCGCTTAAAAGCATTTTCAGGCTGAATGAGCTGATTTCTGCCAATTGCAGCAAAATACTGAAATGAAAATGGGTTTGCCTTCATATTTGCCCCAGAACAACTCAGTTCAGAATGGAAATATCATTGCAACTGTTTTTTTTAGCCAGAAATCAAGAGTGTAAGTTTTTATGCGCTTAAAAGCTTTTTCAGGCCGAATGAGCAAATATGCTTGTTTCTGCCAATTGCAGCAAAATACTGAAAGGAAAGTGAGTTTGCCTTCATATTTGAGCCAAAACAACTCAGTTCAGCATGGAAATATCATTGCAACAGCTTTTATTTAGCCAGAAATCAAGATTGTACGTTTTTATGCGCTTAAAAGCATTTTCAGGCTGAATGAGCAAATATGCTTGTTTCTGCCAATTGCAGCAAAATACTGAAAGGAAAGTGGGTTTGCCTTCATATTTGACCCAGAACAACTCAGTTCAGCATGGAAATATCATTGCAACAGCTTTTTATTTAGCCAGAAATCAAGAGTGTAAGTTGTTATGTGCTTAAAAGCATTTTCAGGCCACATAAGCTGATTTCTGCCAATTGCAGCAAAATACTGAAAGGAAAGTGGGTTTGCCTTCATATTTGACCCAGAACAACTCAGTTCAGCATGGAAATATCATTGCAACTGCTTTTATTTAGCCAGAAATCAAGAGTGTACGTTTTTATGCGCTTAAAAGCATTTTCAGGCCGGATGAGCAAATATGCTTGTTTCTGCCAATTGCAGCAAAATACTGAAAGGAAAGTGGGTTTGCCTACATATTTGACCCAGAACAACTCAGTTCAGCATGAAAATATCATTGCAACAGCTTTTATTTAGCCAGAAATCAATAATGTAAGTTTTTATGCGCTTAAAAGCATTTACAGGCCGAATAAGCTGATTTCTGCCAATTGCAGCAAAATACTGAAAGGAAAGTGGGTTTGCCTTCATATTTGACCCAGAACAACTCAGTTCAGCATGGAAATATCATTGCAACTGGTTTTTTTAGCCAGAAATCAAGAGTGTAAGTTTTTATGCGCTTAAAAGCTTTTTCAGGCCGAATGAGCAAATATGCTTGTTTCTGCCAATTGCAGCAAAATACTGAAAGGAAAGTGGGTTTGCCTTCATATTTGAGCCAAAACAACTCAGTTCAGCATGGAAATATCATTGCAACAGCTTTTATTTAGCCAGAAATCAAGATTGTAAGTTTTTATGCGCTTAAAAGCATTTTCAGGCCGAATGAGCAAATATGCTTGTTTCTGCCAAATGCAGCAAAATACTGAAAGGAAAGTGGGTTTGCTTTCATATTTGACCCAGAAAAACTCAGTTTAGCATGGAAATATCATTGCAACAACTTTTAATTAGCCAAAAATCAAAACTGTAAGTTTGTATGCGCTTAAAAGCATTTTCAGGCTGAATGAGCTGATTTCTGCCAATTGCAGCAAAATACTTAAATGAAAATGGGTTTGCCTTCATATTTGCCCCAGAACAACTCAGTTCAGAATGGAAATATCATTGCAACTGTTTTTTTTAGCCAGAAATCAAGAGTGTAAGTTTTTATGCGCTTAAAAGCTTTTTCAGGCCGAATGAGCAAATATGCTTGTTTCTGCCAATTGCAGCAAAATACTGAAAGGAAAGTGAGTTTGCCTTCATATTTGAGCCAAAACAACTCAGTTCAGCATGGAAATATCATTGCAACAGCTTTTATTTAGCCAGAAATCAAGATTGTACGTTTTTATGCGCTTAAAAGCATTTTCAGGCTGAATGAGCAAATATGCTTGTTTCTGCCAATTGCAGCAAAATACTGAAAGGAAAGTGGGTTTGCCTTCATATTTGACCCAGAACAACTCAGTTCAGCATGGAAATATCATTGCAACAGCTTTTTATTTAGCCAGAAATCAAGAGTGTAAGTTGTTATGTGCTTAAAAGCATTTTCAGGCCACATAAGCTGATTTCTGCCAATTGCAGCAAAATACTGAAAGGAAAGTGGGTTTGCCTTCATATTTGACCCAGAACAACTCAGTTCAGCATGGAAATATCATTGCAACTGTTTTTTTTAGCCAGAAATCAAGAGTGTAAGTTTTTATGCGCTTAAAAGCTTTTTCAGGCCGAATGAGCAAATATGCTTGTTTCTGCCAATTGCAGCAAAATACTGAAAGGAAAGTGGGTTTGCCTTCATATTTGAGCCAAAACAACTCAGTTCAGCATGGAAATATCATTGCAACAGCTTTTATTTAGCCAGAAATCAAGATTGTAAGTTTTTATGCGCTTAAAAGCATTTTCAGGCCGAATGAGCAAATATGCTTGTTTCTGCCAAATGCAGCAAAATACTGAAAGGAAAGTGGGTTTGCCTTCATATTTGACCCAGAACAACTCAGTTCAGCATGGAAATATCATTGCAACAGCTTTTATTTAGCCAGAAATCAATACTTTAAGTTTTTTTGGGCTTAAAAGCATTTTCAGGTCAAATAAGCTGATTTCTGACAATTGCAAAAAAATACTGAAAGGAAAGTGGGTTTGCCTTCATATTTGACACAGAACAACTCAGTTCAGCATGGAAATATCATTGCAAAAGCTTTTATTTAGCCAGAAATCAAGAGCGTAAGTTTTTATGCGCTTAAAAGCATTTTCAGGCCGAATTAGCAAATATGCTTGTTTCTGCCAATTGCAGCAAAATACTGAAAGGAAAGTGGGTTTGCCTTCATATTTGAGCCAAAACAACTCAGTTCAGCATGGAAATATCATTGCAACAGCTTTTATTTAGCCAGAAATCAAGAGTGTAAGTTTTTATGCGCTTAAAAGCATTTTCAGGCCGAATGAGCAAATATGCTTGTTTCTGCCAATTGCAGCAAAAGACTGAAAGGAAAGTGGGTTTGCCTTCATATTTAACACAGAACAACTCAGTTCAGCATGGAAATATCATTGCAACAGCTTTTTATTTAGCCAGAAATCAAGAGTGTAAGTTCTTATGCGCTTAAAAGTATTTTCAGGCCACATAAGCTGATTTCTGCCAATTGCAGCAAAATACTGAAAGGAAAGTGGGTTTGCCTTCATATTTGAGCCAGAACAACTCAGTTCAGCATGGAAATATCATTGCAACAGCATTTATTTAGCCAGAAATCAAGAGTGTACGTTTTTTTGCGCTTAAAAGCATTTTCAGGCCGAATGAGCTGCTTTATGCCAATTGCAGCAAAATACTGAAAGGAAAGTGGGTTTGCCTTCATATTTGACCCAGAACAACTCAGTTCAGAATAGAAAGATCATTGCAACAGCTTTTATTTAGCCAGAAATCAAGAGTGTACGTTTTTATGCGCTTAAAAGCATTTTCAGGCCGAATGAGCAAATATGCTTGTTTCTGCCAATTGCAGCAAAATACTGAAAGGAAAGTGGGTTTGCCTTCATATTTGAGCCAAAACAACTCAGTTCAGCATGGAAATATCATTGCAACAGCTTTTATTTAGCCAGAAATCAAGAGTGTAAGTTTTAATGCGCTTAAAAGCATTTTCAGGCCGAATGAGCTGATTTCTGCCAATTGCAGCAAAATACTGAAAGGAAAATGGGTTTTCCTTCATATTTGAACCAGAACTACTGAATTCAGCATGGACATATCATTCCAACAGTTTTTATTTAGCCAGAAATCAAGAGTGTAAGTTTTTATGCGCTTAAAAGCATTTTCAGGCCGAATGAGCAAATATGCTTGTTTCTGCCAATTGCAGCAAAATACTGAAAGGAAAGTGGGTTTGCCTTCATATTTGACCCAGAACAACTCAGTTCAGCATGGAAATATCATTGCAACAGCTTTTATTTAGCCAGAAATCAAGAGTTTGAGTTTTTATGCGCTTAAAAGTATTTTCAGGCCGAATGAGCAAATATGCTTGTTTCTGCCAATTGCAGCAAAATACTGAAAGGAAAGTGGGTTTGCCTTCATATTTGACCCAGAACAACTCAGTTCAGCATGGAAATATCATTGCAACAGCTTTTATTTAGCCAGAAATCAAGAGTGTAAGTTTTAATGCGCTTAAAAGCATTTTCAGGCCGAATGAGCAAATATGCTTGTTTCTGCCAATTGCAGCAAAATACTGAAAGGAAAGTGGGTTTGCCTTCATATTTGACCCAGAACAACTCAGTTCAGCATGGAAATATCATTGCAACAGCTTTTATTTAGCCAGAAATCAAGAGTGTAAGTTTTTATGCGCTTAAAAGCATTTTCAGGCCGAATGAGCAAATATGCTTGTTTCTGCCAATTGCAGCAAAATACTGAAAGGAAAGTGGGTTTGCCTACATATTTGACCCAGAACAACTCAGTTCAGCATGAAAATATCATTGCAACAGCTTTTATTTAGCCAGAAATCAATACTGTAAGTTTTTATGCGCTTAAAAGCATTTACAGGCCGAATAAGCTGATTTCTGCCAATTGCAGCAAAATACTGAAAGGAAAGTGGGTTTGCCTACATATTTGACCCAGAACAACTCAGTTCAGCATGAAAATATCATTGCAACAGCTTTTATTTAGCCAGAAATCAATACTGTAAGTTTTTATGCGCTTAAAAGCATTTACAGGCCGAATAAGCTGATTTCTGCCAATTGCAGCAAAATACTGAAAGGAAAGTGGGTTTTCCTTCATATTTGACCCAGAACAACTCAGTTCAGCATGGAAATATCATTGCAACAGTTTTTTTTAACCAGAAATCAAGAGTGTACGTTTTTACGCGTTTAAAACCATTTTCAGGCCGGATGAGCAAATATGCTTGTTTCTGCCAATTGCAACAAAATACTGAAAGGAAAGTGGGTTTGCCTTCATATTTGAGCCAAAACAACTCAGTTCAGCATGGAAATATCATTGCAACGGCTTTCATTAAGCAAGAAATCAAGAGTGTAAGTTTTTATGCGCTTAAAAGCATTTTCAAGCCGAATGAGCAAATATGCTTGTTTTTGCCAATTGCAGCAAAATACTGAAAGGAAAGTGGGTTTGTCTTCATATTTTCCCCAGAACAACTCAGTTCAGCATGGAAATATCATTGCAAAAGCTTTTATTGAGCCAGAAATCAAGAGTGTAAGTTTTTATGTGCTTAAAAGCATTTTCAGGCCGAATGAGCAAATATGCTTGTTTTTGCCAATTGCAGCAAAATACTGAAAGGAAAGTGGGTTTGCTTTCATATTTGACCCAGAAAAACTCAGTTTAGCATGGAAATATCATTGCAACAACTTTTAATTAGCCAAAAATCAAAACTGTAAGTTTTTATGCGCTTAAAAGCATTTTCAGGCTGAATGAGCTGATTTCTGCCAATTGCAGCAAAATACTGAAATGAAAGTGGGTTTGCCTTCATATTTGAGCCAAAACAACTCAGTTCAGCATGGAAATATCATTGCAACAGCTTTTATTTAGCCAGAAATCAAGATTGTACGTTTTTATGCGCTTAAAAGCATTTTCAGGCCGAATGAGCAAATATGCTTGTTTCTGCCAAATGCAGCAAAATACTGAAAGGAAAGTGGGTTTGCTTTCATATTTGACCCAGAAAAACTCAGTTTAGCATGGAAATATCATTGCAACAACTTTTAATTAGCCAAAAATCAAAACTGTAAGTTTTTATGCGCTTAAAAGCATTTTCAGGCTGAATGAGCTGATTTCTGCCAATTGCAGCAAAATACTGAAATGAAAGTGGGTTTGCCTTCATATTTGAGCCAAAACAACTCAGTTCAGCATGGAAATATCATTGCAACAGCTTTTATTTAGCCAGAAATCAAGATTGTACGTTTTTATGCGCTTAAAAGCATTTTCAGGCCGAATGAGCAAATATGCTTGTTTCTGCCAATTGCAGCAAAATACTGAAAGGAAAGTGGGTTTGCCTTCATATTTGACCCAGAACAACTCAGTTCAGCATGGAAATATCATTGCAACAGCTTTTATTTAGCCAGAAATCAATACTTTAAGTTTTTTTGCGCTTAAAAGCATTTTCAGGTCAAATAAGCTGATTTCTGACAATTGCAAAAAAATACTGAAAGGAAAGTGGGTTTGCCTTCATATTTGACACAGAACAACTCAGTTCAGCATGGAAATATCATTGCAAAAGCTTTTATTTAGCCAGAAATCAAGAGCGTAAGTTTTTATGCGCTTAAAAGCATTTTCAGGCCGAATTAGCAAATATGCTTGTTTCTGCCAATTGCAGCAAAATACTGAAAGGAAAGTGGGTTTGCCTTCATATTTGAGCCAAAACAACTCAGTTCAGCATGGAAATATCATTGCAACAGCTTTTATTTAGCCAGAAATCAAGAGTGTAAGTTTTTATGCGCTTAAAAGCATTTTCAGGCCGAATGAGCAAATATGCTTGTTTCTGCCAATTGCAGCAAAAGACTGAAAGGAAAGTGGGTTTGCCTTCATATTTAACACAGAACAACTCAGTTCAGCATGGAAATATCATTGCAACAGCTTTTTATTTAGCCAGAAATCAAGAGTGTAAGTTTTTATGCGCTTAAAAGTATTTTCAGGCCACATAAGCTGATTTCTGCCAATTGCAGCAAAATACTGAAAGGAAAGTGGGTTTGCCTTCATATTTGAGCCAGAACAACTCAGTTCAGCATGGAAATATCATTGCAACAGCATTTATTTAGCCAGAAATCAAGAGTGTACGTTTTTTTGCGCTTAAAAGCATTTTCAGGCCGAATGAGCTGCTTTATGCCAATTGCAGCAAAATACTGAAAGGAAAGTGGGTTTTCCTTCATATTTGAACCAGAACTACTGAATTCAGCATGGAAATATCATTCCAACAGCTTTTATTTAGCCAGAAATCAAGAGTGTAAGTTTTTATGCGCTTAAAAGCATTTTCAGGCCGAATGAGCTGATTTCTGCCAATTGCAGCAAAATACTGAAAGGAAAGTGGGTTTGCCTTCATATTTGACCCAGAACAACTCAGTTCAGAATAGAAAGATCATTGCAACAGCTTTTATTTAGCCAGAAATCAAGAGTGTACGTTTTTATGCGCTTAAAAGCATTTTCAGGCCGAATGAGCAAATATGCTTGTTTCTGCCAATTGCAGTTAAATACTGAAAGGAAAGTGGGTTTGCCTACATATTTGACCCAGAACAACTCAGTTCAGCATGAAAATATCATTGCAACAGCTTTTATTTAGCCAGAAATCAATACTGTAAGTTTTTATGCGCTTAAAAGCATTTACAGGCCGAATAAGCTGATTTCTGCCAATTGCAGCAAAATACTGAAAGGAAAGTGGGTTTGCCTTCATATTTGACCCAGAACAACTCAGTTCAGCATGGAAATATCAATGCAACAGTTTTTTTTAACCAGAAATCAAGAGTGTACGTTTTTACGCGTTTAAAAGCATTTTCAGGCCGGATGAGCAAATATGCTTGTTTCTGCCAATTGCAGCAAAATACTGAAAGGAAAGTGGGTTTGCCTTCATATTTGAGCCAAAACAACTCAGTTCAGCATGGAAATATCATTGCAACAGCTTTCATTAAGCCAGAAATCAAGAGTGTAAGTTTTTATGCGCTTAAAAGCATTTTCAAGCCGAATGAGCAAATATGCTTGTTTTTGCCAATTGCAGCAAAATACTGAAAGGAAAGTGGGTTTGTCTTCATATTTTCCCCAGAACAACTCAGTTCAGCATGGAAATATCATTGCAACAGCTTTTATTTAGCCAGAAATCAAGAGTGTAAGTTTTTATGCGCTTAAAAGCATTTTCAGGCCGAATGAGCAAATATGCTTGTTTCTGCCAATTGCAGCAAAAGACTGAAAGGAAAGTGGGTTTGCCTACATATTTGACCCAGAACAACTCAGTTCAGCATGAAAATATCATTGCAACAGCTTTTATTTAGCCAGAAATCAATACTGTAAGTTTTTATGTGCTTAAAAGCATTTACAGGCCGAATAAGCTGATTTCTGCCAATTGCAGCAAAATACTGAAATGAAAGTGGGTTTGCCTTCATATTTGACCCAGAACAACTCAGTTCAGCATGGAAATATCATTGCAACAGCATTTATTTAGCCAGAAATCAAGAGTGTAAGTTTTTATGCGCTTAAAAGCATTTTCAGGCCGAATGAGCTGATTTCTGCCAATTGCAGCAAAATACTGAAAGGAAAATGGGTTTTCCTTCATATTTGAACCAGAACTACTGAATTCAGCATGGACAGATCATTCCAACAGTTTTTATTTAGCCAGAAATCAAGAGTGTAAGTTTTTATGCGCTTAAAAGCATTTTCAGGCCGAATGAGCTGATTTCTGCCAATTGCAGCAAAATACTGAAAGGAAAGTGGGTTTGTCTTCATATTTTCCCCAGAACATCTCAGTTCAGCATGGAAATATCATTGCAAAAGCTTTTATTTAGCCAGAAATCAAGAGCGTAAGTTTTTATGCGCTTAAAAGCATTTTCTGGCCGAATTAGCAAATATGCTTGTTTCTGCCAATTGCAGCAAAATACTGAAAGGAAAGTGAGTTTGCCTTCATATTTGAGCCAGACCAACTCAGTTCAGAATAGAAATATCATTGCAACAGCTTTTATTTAGACAGAAATCAAGAGTGTAAGTTTTTATGCGCTTAAAAGCATTTTCAGGCCGAATGAGCAAATATGCTTGTTTCTGCCAAGTGCACCAAAAGACTGAAAGGAAAGTGGGTTTGCCTTCATATTTGAGCCAGAACAACTCAGTTCAGCATGGAAATATCATTGCAACAGCTTTTATTTAGCCAGAAATCAAGAGTGTAAGTTTTTATGCGCTTAAAAGCATTTTCAGGCCGAATGAGCTGATTTCTGCCAATTGCAGCAAAATACTGAAAGGAAAATGGGTTTTCCTTCATATTTGAACCAGAACTACTGTATTCAGCATGGAAATATCATTCCAACAGTTTTTATTTAGCCAGAAATCAAGAGTGTAAGTTTTTATGCGCTTAAAAGCATTTTCAGGCCGAATGAGCTGATTTCTGCCAATTGCAGCAAAATTATAAAAGGAAAGTGGGTTTGCCTTCATATTTGACCCAGACCAACTCAGTTCAGAATAGAAATATCATTGCAACAGCTTTTATTTAGACAGAAATCAAGAGTGTAAGTTTTTATGCGCTTAAAAGCATTTTCAGGCCGAATGAGCTGATTTCTGCCAATTGCAGCAAAATTATGAAAGGAAAGTGGGTTTGCCTTCATGTTTGACCCAGAACAACTCAGTTCAGAATAGAAATATCATTGCAACAGCTTTTATTTAGCCAGAAATCAAGAGTGTACGTTTTTATGCGCTTAAAAGCATTTTCAGGCCGAATGAGCAAATATGCTTGTTTCTGCCAATTGCAGCAAAATACTGAAAGGAAAGTGGGTTTGCCTACATATTTGACCCAGAACAACTCAGTTCAGCATGAAAATATCATTGCAACAGCTTTTATTTAGCCAGAAATCAATACTGTAAGTTTTTATGCGCTTAAAAGCATTTACAGGCCGAATAAGCTGATTTCTGCCAATTGCAGCAAAATACTGAAAGGAAAGTGGGTTTGCCTTTATATTTGACCCAGAACAACTCAGTTCAGCATGGAAATATCATTGCAACAGTTTTTTTTAACCAGAAATCAAGAGTGTACGTTTTTACGCGTTTAAAAGCATTTTCAGGCCAGATGAGCAAATATGCTTGTTTCTGCCAATTGCAGCAAAATACTGAAAGGAAAGTGGGTTTGCCTTCATATTTGAGCCAAAACAACTCAGTTCAGCATGGAAATATCATTGCAACAGCTTTCATTAAGCCAGAAATCAAGAGTGTAAGTTTTTATGCGCTTAAAAGCATTTTCAAGCCGAATGAGCAAATATGCTTGTTTTTCCAATTGCAGCAAAATACTGAAAGGAAAGTGGGTTTGTCTTCATATTTTCCCCAGAACAACTCAGTTCAGCATGGAAATATCATTGCAAAAGCTTTTATTTAGCCTGAAATCAAGAGTGTAAGTTTTTATGCGCTTAAAAGTATTTTCAGGCCGAATGAGCAAATATGCTTGTTTTTGCCAATTGCAGCAAAATACTGAAAGGAAAGTGGGTTTGCTTTCATATTTGACCCAGAAAAACTCAGTTTAGCATGGAAATATCATTGCAACAACTTTTAATTAGCCAA
Source organism: Channa argus (assembly GCF_033026475.1). Taxonomy (NCBI): domain Eukaryota; kingdom Metazoa; phylum Chordata; class Actinopteri; order Anabantiformes; family Channidae; genus Channa; species Channa argus. The sequence continues at coordinate 459,887 of NW_027125234.1, read as the reverse complement.
AAATCAAAACTGTAAGTTTTTATGCGCTTAAAAGCATTTTCAGGCTGAATGAGCTGATTTCTGCCAATTGCAGCAAAATACTGAAATGAAAGTGGGTTTGCCTTCATATTTGCCCCAGAACAACTCAGTTCAGCATGGAAATATCATTGCAACTGTTTTTTTTAGCCAGAAATCAAGAGTGTAAGTTTTTATGAGCTTAAAAGCTTTTTCAGGCCGAATGAGCAAATATGCTTGTTTCTGCCAATTGCAGCAAAATACTGAAAGGAAAGTGAGTTTGCCTTCATATTTGAGCCAAAACAACTCAGTTCAGCATGGAAATATCATTGCAACAGCTTTTATTTAGCCAGAAATCAAGATTGTAAGTTTTTATGCGCTTAAAAGCATTTTCAGGCCGAATGAGCAAATATGCTTGTTTCTGCCAAATGCAGCAAAATACTGAAAGGAAAGTGGGTTTGCCTTCATATTTGACCCAGAACAACTCAGTTCAGCATGGAAATATCATTGCAACAGCTTTTATTTAGCCAGAAATCAAGAGTGTAAGTTTTTATGCGCTTAAAAGCATTTTCAGGCTGAATGAGCTGATTTCTGCCAATTGCAGCAAAATACTGAAATGAAAGTGGGTTTGCCTTCATATTTGCCCCAGAACAACTCAGTTCAGCATGGAAATATCATTGCAACTGTTTTTTTTAGCCAGAAATCAAGAGTGTAAGTTTTTATGAGCTTAAAAGCTTTTTCAGGCCGAATGAGCAAATATGCTTGTTTCTGCCAATTGCAGCAAAATACTGAAAGGAAAGTGAGTTTGCCTTCATATTTGAGCCAAAACAACTCAGTTCAGCATGGAAATATCATTGCAACAGCTTTTATTTAGCCAGAAATCAAGATTGTAAGTTTTTATGCGCTTAAAAGCATTTTCAGGCCGAATGAGCAAATATGCTTGTTTCTGCCAAATGCAGCAAAATACTGAAAGGAAAGTGGGTTTGCCTTCATATTTGACCCAGAACAACTCAGTTCAGCATTCAAATATCATTGCAACAGTTTTTTTTAACCAGAAATCAAGAGTGTACGTTTTTACGCGCTTAAAAGCATTTTCAGGCCGGATGAGCAAATATGCTTGTTTCTGCCAATTGCAGCAAAATACTGAAAGGAAAGTGGGTTTGCCTTCATATTTGAGCCAAAACAACTCAGTTCAGCATGGAAATATCATTGCAACAGCTTTCATTAAGCCAGAAATCAAGAGTGTAAGTTTTTATGCGCTTAAAAGCATTTTCAAGCCGAATGAGCAAATATGCTTGTTTTTGCCAATTGCAGCAAAATACTGAAAGGAAAGTGGGTTTGTCTTCATATTTTCCCCAGAACAACTCAGTTCAGCATGGAAATATCATTGCAAAAGCTTTTATTTAGCCAGAAATCAAGAGTGTACGTTTTTATGCGCTTAAAAGCATTTCCAGGCTGAATGAGCAAATATGCTTGTTTCTGCCAATTGCAGCAAAATACTGAAAGGAAAGTGGGTCTGCCTTCATATTTGAGCTGTAAAACTGTAAGTTTTTATGCGCTTAAAAGCATTTTCAGGCTGATTGAGCTGATTTCTGCCAATTGCAGCAAAATACTGAAATGAAAGTGGGTTTGCCTTCATATTTGACCCAGAACAACTCAGTTCAGCATGGAAATATCATTGCAGTAGCTTTTATTTAGCCAGAAATCAAGAGTGTACGTTTTTATGCGCTTAAAAGCATTTTCAGGTCAAATAAGCTGATTTCTGACAATTGCAAAAAAATACTGAAAGGAAAGTGGGTTTGCCTTCATATTTGACACAGAACAACTCAGTTCAGCATTGAAATATCATTGCAACAGTTTTTTTTAACCAGACATCAAGAGTGTACGTTTTTACGCGTTTAAAAGCATTTTCAGGCCGGATGAGCAAATATGCTGGTTTCTGCCAATTGCAGCAAAATACTGAAAGGAAAGTGGGTTTGCCTTCATATTTGAGCCAAAACAACTCAGTTCAGCATGGAAATATCATTGCAACAGCTTTTATTTAGCCAGAAATCAAGAGTGTAAGTTTTTATGCGCTTAAAAGCATTTTCAAGCCGAATGAGCAAATATGCTTGTTTTTGCCAATTGCAGCAAAATACTGAAAGGAAAGTGGGTTTGCCTTCATATTTGACCCAGAACAACTCAGTTCAGAATAGAAATATCATTGCAACAGCTTTTATTTAGACAGAAATCAAGAGTGTACGTTTTTATGCGCTTAAAAGCATTTTCAGGCCGAATGAGCAAATATGCTTGTTTCTGCCAATTGCAGCAAAATACTGAAAGGAAAGTGGGTTTGCCTTCATATTTGACCCAGAACAACTCAGTTCAGCATGAAAATATCATTGCAACAGCTTTTATTTAGCCAGAAATCAATACTGTAAGTTTTTATGCGCTTAAAAGTATTTTCAGGCCACATAAGCTGATTTCTGCCAATTGCAGCAAAATACTGAAAGGAAAGTGGGTTTGCCTTCATATTTGACCCAGAACAACTCAGTTCAGCATGGAAATATCATTGCAACAGCATTTATTTAGCCAGAAATCAAGAGTGTACGTTTTTTTGCGCTTAAAAGCATTTTCAGGCCGAATGAGCTGATTTATGCCAATTGCAGCAAAATACTGAAAGGAAAGTGGGTTTTCCTTCATATTTGACCCAGAACTACTGAATTCAGCATGGAAATATCATTCCAACAGCTTTTATTTAGCCAGAAATCAAGAGTGTAAGTTTTTATGCGCTTAAAAGCATTTACAGGCCGAATAAGCTGATTTCTGCCAATTGCAGCAAAATACTGAAAGGAAAGTGGGTTTGCCTTCATATTTGAGCGAAAACAACTCAGTTCAGCATGGAAATATCATTGCAACAGCTTTCATTAAGCCAGAAATCAAGAGTGTAAGTTTTTATGCGCTTAAAAGCATTTTCAAGCCGAATGAGCAAATATGCTTGTTTTTGCCAATTGCAGCAAAATACTGAAAGGAAAGTGGGTTTGTCTTCATATTTTCCCCAGAACAACTCAGTTCAGCATGGAAATATCGTTGCAAAAGCTTTTATTTAGCCAGAAATCAAGAGTGTAAGTTTTTATGCGCTTAAAAGCATTTTCAGGCCGAATGAGCAAATATGCTTGTTTCTGCCAATTGCAGCAAAATACTGAAAGGAAAGTGAGTTTGCCTTCATATTTGAGCCAAAACAACTCAGTTCAGCATGGAAATATCATTGCAACAGCTTTTATTTAGCCAGAAATCAAGATTGTAAGTTTTTATGCGCTTAAAAGCATTTTCAGGCCGAATGAGCAAATATGCTTGTTTCTGCCAATTGCAGCAAAATACTGAAAGGAAAGTGGGTTTGCCTTCATATTTGACCCAGAACAACTCAGTTCAGCATGGAAATATCATTGCAACAGCTTTTATTTAGCCAGAAATCAAGAGTGTACGTTTTTTTGCGCTTAAAAGCATTTTCAGGCCGAATGAGCTGATTTATGCCAATTGCAGCAAAATACTGAAAGGAAAGTGGGTTTTCCTTCATATTTGACCCAGAACTACTGAATTCAGCATGGAAATATCATTCCAACAGCTTTTATTTAGCCAGAAATCAAGAGTGTAAGTTTTTATGCGCTTAAAAGCATTTACAGGCCGAATAAGCTGATTTCTGCCAATTGCAGCAAAATACTGAAAGGAAAGTGGGTTTGCCTTCATATTTGAGCGAAAACAACTCAGTTCAGCATGGAAATATCATTGCAACAGCTTTCATTAAGCCAGAAATCAAGAGTGTAAGTTTTTATGCGCTTAAAAGCATTTTCAAGCCGAATGAGCAAATATGCTTGTTTTTGCCAATTGCAGCAAAATACTGAAAGGAAAGTGGGTTTGTCTTCATATTTTCCCCAGAACAACTCAGTTCAGCATGGAAATATCGTTGCAAAAGCTTTTATTTAGCCAGAAATCAAGAGTGTAAGTTTTTATGCGCTTAAAAGCATTTTCAGGCCGAATGAGCAAATATGCTTGTTTCTGCCAATTGCAGCAAAATACTGAAAGGAAAGTGAGTTTGCCTTCATATTTGAGCCAAAACAACTCAGTTCAGCATGGAAATATCATTGCAACAGCTTTTATTTAGCCAGAAATCAAGATTGTAAGTTTTTATGCGCTTAAAAGCATTTTCAGGCCGAATGAGCAAATATGCTTGTTTCTGCCAATTGCAGCAAAATACTGAAAGGAAAGTGGGTTTGCCTTCATATTTGACCCAGAACAACTCAGTTCAGCATGGAAATATCATTGCAACAGCTTTTATTTAGCCAGAAATCAATACTTTAAGTTTTTTTGCGCTTAAAAGCATTTTCAGGTCAAATAAGCTGATTTCTGACAATTGCAAAAAAATACTGAAAGGAAAGTGGGTTTGCCTTCATATTTGACACAGAACAACTCAGTTCAGCATGGAAATATCATTGCAACAGTTTTTTTTAACCAGAAATCAAGAGTGTACGTTTTTACGCGTTTAAAAGCATTTTCAGGCCGGATGAGCAAATATGCTTGTTTCTGCCAATTGCAGCAAAATACTGAAAGGAAAGTGGGTTTGCCTTCATATTTGAGCCAAAACAACTCAGTTCAGCATGGAAATATCATTGCAACAGCTTTTATTTAGCCAGAAATCAAGAGTGTAAGTTTTTATGCGCTTAAAAGCATTTTCAGGCCGAAAGAGCAAAAATGCTTGTTTCTGCCAAGTGCAGCAAAAGACTGAAAGGAAAGTGGGTTTGCCTTCATATTTGACCCAGAAAAACTCAGTTCAGCATGGAAATATCATTGCAACAGCATTTATTTAGCCAGAAATCAAGAGTGTACGTTTTTATGCGCTTAAAAGCATTTTCAGGCCGAATGAGCTGATTTCTGCCAATTGCAGCAAAATACTGGAAGGAAAATGGGTTTTCCTTCATATTTGAACCAGAACTACTGAATTCAGCATGGAAATATCATTCCAACAGCTTTTATTTAGCCAGAAATCAAGAGTGTAAGTTTTTATGCGCTTAAAAGCATTTTCAGGCCGAATGAGCTGATTTCTGCCAATTGCAGCAAAATTATGAAAGGAAAGTGGGTTTGTCTTCATATTTGAGCCAGAACAACTCAGTTCAGAATGGAAATATCATTGCAACAGCTTTTATTTAGCCAGAAATCAAGAGTGTACGTTTTTATGCGCTTAAAAGCATTTTCAGGCCGAATGAGCAAATATGCTTGTTTCTGCCAATTGCAGCAAAATACTGAAAGGAAAGTGGGTTTGTCTTCATATTTTCCCCAGAACAACTCAGTTCAGCATGGAAATATCATTGCAACAGCATTTATTTAGCCAGAAATCAAGAGCGTAAGTTTTTATGCGCTTAATAGCATTTTCAGGCTGAATGAGCTGATTTCTGCCAATTGCAGCAAAATTATAAAAGGAAAGTGGGTTTGCCTTCATATTTGACCCAGAACAACTCAGTTCAGAATGGAAATATCATTGCAACAGCTTTTATTTAGCCAGAAATCAAGAGTGTAAGTTTTTATGCGCTTAAAAGCATTTTCAGGCCGAATGAGCAAATATGCTTGTTTCTGCCAATTGCAGCAAAAGACTGAAAGGAAAGTGGGTTTGCCTTCATATATGACACAGAACAACTCAGTTCAGCATGGAAATATCATTGCAACAGCTTTTTATTTAGCCAGACATCAAGAGTGTAAGTTTTTATGCGCTTAAAAGTATTTTCAGGCCACATAAGCTGATTTCTGCCAATTGCAGCAAAATACTGAAAGGAAAGTGGGTTTGCCTTCATATTTGACCCAGAACAACTCAGTTCAGCATGGAAATATCATTGCAATAGCTTTTATTTAGCCAGAAATCAAGAGTGTAAGTTTTTATGCGCTTAACAGCATTTACAGGCCAAATAAGCTGATTTCTGCCAATTGCACCAAAATACTGAAAGGAAAGTGGGTTTGCCTTCATATTTGAGCCAGAACAACTCAGTTCAGCATGGAAATATCATTGCAACAGCTTTTATTTAGCCAGAAATCAAGAGTGTAAGTTTTTATGCGCTTAACAGCATTTACAGGCCAAATAAGCTGATTTCTGCCAATTGCACCAAAATACTGAAAGGAAAGTGGGTTTGCCTTCATATTTGAGCCAGAACAACTCAGTTCAGCATGGAAATATCATTGCAACAGCTTTTATTTAGCCAGAAATCAAGAGTGTAAGTTTTTATGCGCTTAAAAGCATTTTCAGGCCGAATGAGCAAATATGCTTGTTTCTGCCAATTGCAGCAAAATACTGAAAGGAAAGTGGGTTTGCCTTCATATTTGACCCAGAACAACTCAGTTCAGCATGGAAATATCATTGCAACAGCTTTTATTTAGCCAGAAATCAATACTGTAAGTTTTTATGCGCTTAAAAGCATTTACAGGCCGAATAAGCTGATTTCTGCCAATTGCAGCAAAATACTGAAAGGAAAGTGGGTTTGCCTTCATATTTGAGCCAAAACAACTCAGTTCAGCATGGAAATATCATTGCAACAGCTTTCATTAAGCCAGAAATCAAGAGTGTAAGTTTTTATGCGCTTAAAAGCATTTTCAAGCCGAATGAGCAAATATGCTTGTTTTTGCCAATTGCAGCAAAATACTGAAAGGAAAGGGGGTTTGTCTTCATATTTTCCCCAGAACAACTCAGTTCAGCATGGAAATATCGTTGCAAAAGCTTTTATTTAGCCAGAAATCAAGAGTGTAAGTTTTTATGCGCTTAAAAGCATTTTCAGGCGGAATGAGCAAATATGCTTGTTTCTGCCAATTGCAGCAAAATACTGAAAGGAAAGTGAGTTTGCCTTCATATTTGAGCCAAAACAACTCAGTTCAGCATGGAAATATCATTGCAACAGCTTTTATTTAGCCAGAAATCAAGATTGTAAGTTTTTATGCGCTTAAAAGCATTTTCAGGCCGAATGAGCAAATATGCTTGTTTCTGCCAAATGCAGCAAAATACTGAAAGGAAAGTGGGTTTGCCTTCATATTTGAGCCAGAACAACTCAGTTCAGCATGGAAATATCATTGCAACAGCTTTTATTTAGCCAGAAATCAATACTTTAAGTTTTTTTGCGCTTAAAAGCATTTTCAGGTCAAATAAGCTGATTTCTGATAATTGCAAAAAAATACTGAAAGGAAAGTGGGTTTGCCTTCATATTCGAGCCAAAACAACTCAGTTCAGCAGGGAAATATCATTGCAACAGCTTTTATTTAGCCAGAAATCAAGAGTGTAAGTTTTTATGCGCTTAAAAGCATTTTCAAGCCGAATGAGCAAATATGCTTGTTTTTGCCAATTGCAGCAAAATACTGAAAGGAAAGTGGGTTTGCCTTCATATTTGACCCAGAACAACTCAGTTCAGCATGGAAATATAATTGCAACAGCTTTTATTTAGCCAGAAATCAAGAGTGTAAGTTTTTATGCGCTTAAAAGCATTTTCAGGCCACATAAGCTGATTTCTGCCAATTGCAGCAAAATACTGAAAGGAAAGTGGGTTTGCCTTCATATTTGAGCCAGAACAACTCAGATCAGCATGGAAATATCATTGCAACAGCTTTTATTTAGCCAGAAATCAAGAGTGTAAGTTTTTATGCGCTTAACAGCATTTACAGGCCAAATAAGCTGATTTCTGCCAATTGCACCAAAATACTGAAAGGAAAGTGGGTTTGCCTTCATATTTGAGCCAGAACAACTCAATTCAGCATGGAAATATCATTGCAACAGCTTTTATTTAGCCAGAAATCAAGAGTGTAAGTTTTTATGCGCTTAAAAGCATTTTCAGGCCGAATGAGCAAATATGCTTGTTTCTGCCAATTGCAGCAAAATACTGAAAGGAAAGTGGGTTTGCCTTCATATTTGACCCAGAACAACTCAGTTCAGCATGAAAATATCATTGCAACAGCTTTCATTAAGCCAGAAATCAAGAGTGTAAGTTTTTATGTGCTTAAAAGCATTTACAGGCCGAATAAGCTGATTTCTGCCAATTGCAGCAAAATACTGAAAGGAAAGTGGGTTTGCCTTCATATTTGAGCCAAAACAACTCAGTTCAGCATGGAAATATCATTGCATCAGCTTTCATTAAGCCAGAAATCAAGAGTGTAAGTTTTTATGCGCTTAAAAGCATTTTCAAGCCGAATGAGCAAATATACTTGTTTTTGCCAATTGCAGCAAAATACTGAAAGGAAAGTGGGTTTGTCTTCATATTTTCCCCAGAACAACTCAGTTCAGCATGGAAATATCATTGCAAAAGCTTTTATTTAGCCAGAAATCAAGAGTGTAAGTTTTTATGCGCTTAAAAGCATTTTCAGGCCGAATGACCAAATATGCTTGTTTCTGCCAATTGCAGCAAAATACTGAAAGGAAAGTGAGTTTGCCTTCATATTTGAGCCAAAACAACTCAGTTCAGCATGGAAATATCATTGCAACAGCTTTTATTTAGCCAGAAATCAAGATTGTAAGTTTTTATGCGCTTAAAAGCATTTTCAGGCCGAATGAGCAAATATGCTTGTTTCTGCCAAATGCAGCAAAATACTGAAAGGAAAGTGGGTTTGCCTTCATATTTAACCCAGAACAACTCAGTTCAGCATGGAAATATCATTGCAGTAGCTTTTATTTAGCCAGAAATCAAGACTTTAAGTTTTTTTGCGCTTAAAAGCATTTTCAGGCCACATAAGCTGATTTCTGCCAATTGCAGCAAAATACTGAAAGGAAAGTGGGTTTGCCTTCATATTTGACCCAGAACAACTCAGTTCAGCATGGAAATATCATTGCATCAGCTTTCATTAAGCCAGAAATCAAGAGTGTAAGTTTTTATGCGCTTAAAAGCATTTTCAAGCCGAATGAGCAAATATACTTGTTTTTGCCAATTGCAGCAAAATACTGAAAGGAAAGTGGGTTTGTCTTCATATTTTCCCCAGAACAACTCAGTTCAGCATGGAAATATCATTGCAACAGCTTTTATTTAGCCAGAAATCAAGAGTGTAAGTTTTTATGCGCTTAAAAGCATTTTCAGGCCAAAAAGGCTGATTTCTGCCAATTGCAGCAAAATACTGAAAGGAAAGTGGGTTTGCCTTCATATTTGAGCCAGAACAACTCAGATCAGCATGGAAATATCATTGCAACAGCTTTTATTTAGCCAGAAATCAAGAGTGTAAGTTTTTATGCGCTTAAAAGCATTTTCAGGCCGAATGAGCAAATATGCTTGTTTCTGCCAATTGCAGCAAAATACTGAAAGGAAAGTGAGTTTGCCTTCATATTTGAGCCAAAACAACTCAGTTCAGCATGGAAATATCATTGCAACAGCTTTTATTTAGCCAGAAATCAATACTTTAAGTTTTTTTGCGCTTAAAAGCATTTTCAGGTCAAATAAGCTGATTTCTGACAATTGCAAAAAAATACTGAAAGGAAAGTGGGTTTGCCTTCATATTTGACACAGAACAACTCAGTTCAGCATGAAAATATCATTGCAACAGTTTTTTTTAACCAGAAATCAAGAGTGTAAGTTTTTATGCGCTTAAAAGCATTTTCAGGCCACATAAGCTGATTTCTGCCAATTGCAGCAAAATACTGAAAGGAAAGTGGGTTTGCCTTCATATTTGACCCAGAACAACTCAGTTCAGCATGGAAATATCATTGCAACAGCATTTATTTAGCCAGAAATCAAGAGTGTAAGTTTTTATGCGCTTAAAAGCATTTTCAGGCCGAATGAGCTGATTTCTGCCAATTGCAGCAAAATACTGAAAGGAAAATGGGTTTTCCTTCATATTTGAACCAGAACTACTGAATTCAGCATGGAAATATCATTCCAACAGTTTTTATTTAGCCAGAAATCAAGAGTGTAAGTTTTTATGTGCTTAAAAGCATTTTCAGGCCGAATGAGCTGATTTCTGCCAATTGCAGCAAAATTATAAAAGGAAAGTGGGTTTGCCTTCATATTTGACCCAGAACAACTCAGTTCAGAATGGAAATATCATTGCAACAGCTTTTATTTAGCCAGAAATCAAGAGTGTACGTTTTTATGCGCTTAAAAGCATTTTCAGGCCGAATGAGCAAATATGCTTGTTTCTGCCAATTGCAGCAAAATACTGAAAGGAAAGTGGGTTTGTCTTCATATTTTCCCCAGAACAACTCAGTTCAGCATGGAAATATCATTGCAAAAGCTTTTATTTAGCCAGAAATCAAGAGCGTAAGTTTTTATGCGCTTAAAAGCATTTTCAGGCCGAATTAGCAAATATGCTTGTTTCTGCCAATTGCAGCAAAATACTGAAAGGAAAGTGGGTTTGCCTTCATATTTGAGCCAAAACAACTCAGTTCAGCATGGAAATATCATTGCAACAGCTTTTATTTAGCCAGAAATCAAGAGTGTAAGTTTTTATGCGCTTAAAAGCATTTTCAGGCCGAATGAGCAAATATGCTTGTTTCTGCCAATTGCAGCAAAAGACTGAAAGGAAAGTGGGTTTGCCTTCATATTTGACACAGAACAACTCAGTTCAGCATGGAAATATCATTGCAACAGCTTTTTATTTAGCCAGAAATCAAGAGTGTAAGTTTTTATGCGCTTAAAAGTATTTTCAGGCCACATAAGCTGATTTCTGCCAATTGCAGCAAAATACTGAAAGGAAAGTGGGTTTGCCTTCATATTTGACCCAAAACAACTCAGTTCAGCATGGAAATATCATTGCAAAAGCTTTTATTTAGCCAGAAATCAAGAGTGTAAGTTTTTATGCGCTTAACAGCATTTACAGGCCAAATAAGCTGATTTCTGCCAATTGCAGCAAAATACTGAAAGGAAAGTGGGTTTGCCTTCATATTTGAGCCAGAACAACTCAGTTCAGCATGGAAATATCATTGCAACAGCTTTTATTTAGCCAGAAATCAATACTGTAAGTTTTTATGCGCTTAAAAGCATTTACAGGCCGAATAAGCTGATTTCTGCCAATTGCAGCAAAATACTGAAAGGAAAGTGGGTTTGCCTTCATATTTGAGCCAAAACAACTCAGTTCAGCATGGAAATATCATTGCAACAGCTTTCATTAAGCCAGAAATCAAGAGTGTAAGTTTTTATGCGCTTAAAAGCATTTTCAAGCCGAATGAGCAAACATGCTTGTTTTTGCCAATTGCAGCAAAATACTGAAAGGAAAGTGGGTTTGTCTTCATATTTTCCCCAGAACAACTCAGTTCAGCATGGAAATATCATTGCAACAGCTTTTATTTAGCCAGAAATCAATACTTTAAGTTTTTTTGCGCTTAAAAGCATTTTCAGGTCAAATAAGCTGATTTCTGACAATTGCAAAAAAATACTGAAAGGAAAGTGGGTTTGCCTTCATATTTGACACAGAACAACTCAGTTCAGCATGGAAATATCATTGCAACAGTTTTTTTTAACCAGAAATCAAGAGTGTACGTTTTTACGCGTTTAAATACATTTTCAGGCCGGATGAGCAAATATGCTTGTTTCTGCCAATTGCAGCAAAATACTGAAAGGAAAGTGGGTTTGCTTTCATATTTGAGCCAAAACAACTCAGTTCAGCATGGAAATATCATTGCAACAGCATTTATTTAGCCAGAAATCAAGAGTGTACGTTTTTATGCGCTTAAAAGCATTTTCAAGCCGAATGAGCAAATATGCTTGTTTTTGCCAATTGCAGCAAAATACTGAAAGGAAAGTGGGTTTGCCTTCATATTTGACCCAGAACAACTCAGTTCAGCATGGAAATATCATTGCAACAACTTTTATTTAGCCAGAAATCAAGAGTGTAAGTTTTTATGCGCTTAAAAGCATTTTCAGGCCAAATAAGCTGATTTCTGCCAATTGCAGCAAAATACTGAAAGGAAAGTGGGTTTGCCTTCATATTTGAGCCAAAACAACTCAGTTCAGCATGGAAATATCATTGCAACAGCTTTCATTAAGCCAGAAATCAAGAGTGTAAGTTTTTATGCGCTTAAAAGCATTTTCAAGCCGAATGAGCAAACATGCTTGTTTTTGCCAATTGCAGCAAAATACTGAAAGGAAAGTGGGTTTGTCTTCATATTTTCCCCAGAACAACTCAGTTCAGCATGGAAATATCATTGCAACAGCTTTTATTTAGCCAGAAATCAATACTTTAAGTTTTTTTGCGCTTAAAAGCATTTTCAGGTCAAATAAGCTGATTTCTGACAATTGCAAAAAAATACTGAAAGGAAAGTGGGTTTGCCTTCATATTTGACACAGAACAACTCAGTTCAGCATGGAAATATCATTGCAACAGTTTTTTTTAACCAGAAATCAAGAGTGTACGTTTTTACGCGTTTAAATACATTTTCAGGCCGGATGAGCAAATATGCTTGTTTCTGCCAATTGCAGCAAAATACTGAAAGGAAAGTGGGTTTGCTTTCATATTTGAGCCAAAACAACTCAGTTCAGCATGGAAATATCATTGCAACAGCATTTATTTAGCCAGAAATCAAGAGTGTACGTTTTTATGCGCTTAAAAGCATTTTCAAGCCGAATGAGCAAATATGCTTGTTTTTGCCAATTGCAGCAAAATACTGAAAGGAAAGTGGGTTTGCCTTCATATTTGACCCAGAACAACTCAGTTCAGCATGGAAATATCATTGCAACAACTTTTATTTAGCCAGAAATCAAGAGTGTAAGTTTTTATGCGCTTAAAAGCATTTTCAGGCCAAATAAGCTGATTTCTGCCAATTGCAGCAAAATACTGAAAGGAAAGTGGGTTTGCCTTCATATTTGAGCCAAAACAACTCAGTTCAGCATGGAAATATCATTGCAACAGCTTTTATTTAGCCAGAAATCAAGAGTGTAAGTTTTTATGCGCTTAAAAGCATTTTCAGGCCGAATGAGCAAATATGCTTGTTTCTGCCAAGTGCACCAAAAGACTGAAAGGAAAGTGGGTTTGCCTTCATATTTGACACAGAAAAACTCAGTTCAGCATGGAAATATCATTGCAACAGCTTTTTATTTAGCCAGAAATCAAGAGTGTAAGTTTTTATGCGCTTAAAAGCATTTTCAGGCCGAATGAGCAAATATGCTTGTTTCTGCCAAGTGCACCAAAAGACTGAAAGGAAAGTGGGTTTGCCTTCATATTTGACACAGAAAAACTCAGTTCAGCATGGAAATATCATTGCAACAGCTTTTTATTTAGCCAGAAATCAAGAGTGTAAGTTTTTATGCGCTTAAAAGCATTTTCAGGCCACATAAGCTGATTTCTGCCAATTGCAGCAAAATACTGAAAGGAAAGTGGGTTTGCCTTCATATTTGAGCCAGAACAACTCAGTTCAGCATGGAAATATCATTGCAACAGCATTTATTTAGCCAGAAATCAAGAGTGTACGTTTTTATGCGCTTAAAAGCATTTTCAGGCCGAATGAGCTGATTTCTGCCAATTGCAGCAAAATACTGAAAGGAAAATGGGTTTTCCTTCATATTTGAACCAGAACTACTGAATTCAGTATGGAAATATCATTCCAACAGCTTTTATTTAGCCAGAAATCAAGAGTGTAAGTTTTTATGCGCTTAACAGCATTTTCAGGCCGAATGAGCTGATTTCTGCCAATTGCAGCAAAATTATGAAAGTAAAGTGGGTTTGCCTTCATATTTGAGCCAAAACAACTCAGTTCAGCATGGAAATATCATTGCAACAGCTTTTATTTAGCCAGAAATCAAGATTGTAAGTTTTTATGCGCTTAAAAGCATTTTCAGGCCGAATGAGCAAATATGCTTGTTTCTGCCAAATGCAGCAAAATACTGAAAGGAAAGTGGGTTTGCCTTCATATTTGACCCAGAACAACTCAGTTCAGCATGGAAATATCATTGCAACAGCTTTTATTTAGCCAGAAATCAAGAGTGTAAGTTTTTATGCGCTTAAAAGCATTTTCAGGCTGAATGAGCAAATATGCTTGTTTCTGCCAATTGCAGCAAAATACTGAAAGGAAAGTGGGTTTGCCTTCATATTTGACCCAGAACAACTCAGTTCAGCATGGAAATATCATTGCAGTAGCTTTTATTTAGCCAGAAATCAAGAGTGTACGTTTTTATGCGCTTAAAAGCATTTCCAGGCTGAATGAGCAAATATGCTTGTTTCTGCCAATTGCAGCAAAATACTGAAAGGAAAGTGGGTTTGCCTTCATATTTGAGCCAAAACAACTCAGTTCAGCATGGAAATATCATTGCAACAGCTTTCATTAAGCCAGAAATCAAGAGTGTAAGTTTTTATGCGCTTAAAAGCATTTTCAAGCCGAATGAGCAAATATACTTGTTTTTGCCAATTGCAGCAAAATACTGAAAGGAAAGTGGGTTTGTCTTCATATTTTCCCCAGAACAACTCAGTTCAGCATGGAAATATCATTGCAAAAGCTTTTATTTAGCCAGAAATCAAGAGTGTACGTTTTTATGCGCTTAAAAGCATTTTCAGGCCGAATGAGCAAATATGCTTGTTTCTGCCAATTGCAGCAAAATACTGAAAGGAAAGTGAGTTTGCCTTCATATTTGAGCCAAAACAACTCAGTTCAGCATGGAAATATCATTGCAACAGCTTTTATTTAGCCAGAAATCAAGATTGTAAGTTTTTATGCGCTTAAAAGCATTTTCAGGCCGAATGAGCAAATATGCTTGTTTCTGCCAAATGCAGCAAAATACTGAAAGGAAAGTGGGTTTGCCTTCATATTTGACCCAGAACAACTCAGTTCAGCATGGAAATATCATTGCAACAGCTTTTATTTAGCCAGAAATCAAGACTGTACGTTTTTATGCGCTTAAAAGCATTTTCAGGCTGAATGAGCAAATATGCTTGTTTCTGCCAATTGCAGCAAAATACTGAAAGGAAAGTGGGTTTGCCTTCATATTTGAGCCAAAACAACTCAGTTCAGCATGGAAATATCATTGCAACAGCTTTTATTTAGCCAGAAATCAAGAGTGTAAGTTTTTATGCGCTTAAAAGCATTTTCAAGCCGAATGAGCAAATATGCTTGTTTTTGCCAATTGCAGCAAAATACTGAAAGGAAAGTGGGTTTGCCTTCATATTTTCGCCAGAACAACTCAGTTCAGCATGGAAATATCATTGCAAAAGCTTTTATTTAGCCAGAAATCAAGAGTGTAAGTTTTTATGCGCTTAACAGCATTTACAGGCCAAATAAGCTGATTTCTGCCAATTGCACCAAAATACTGAAAGGAAAGTGGGTTTGCCTTCATATTTGAGCCAGAACAACTCAGTTCAGCATGGAAATATCATTGCAACAGCTTTTATTTAGCCAGAAATCAAGAGTGTAAGTTTTTATGCGCTTAAAAGCATTTACAGGCCGAATAAGCTGATTTCTGCCAATTGCAGCAAAATACTGAAAGGAAAGTGGGTCTGCCTTCATATTTGAGCCAGAACAACTCAGTTCAGCATGGAAATATCATTGCAACAGCTTTTATTTAGCCAGAAATCAATACTTTAAGTTTTTTTGCGCTTAAAAGCATTTTCAGGTCAAATAAGCTGATTTCTGACAATTGCAAAAAAATACTGAAAGGAAAGTGGGTTTGCCTTCATATTTGACACAGAACAACTCAGTTCAGCATGGAAATATCATTGCAACAGTTTTTTTTAACCAGAAATCAAGAGTGTACGTTTTTACGCGTTTAAAAGCATTTTCAGGCCGGATGAGCAAATATGCTTGTTTCTGCCAATTGCAGCAAAATACTGAAAGGAAAGTGGGTTTGCTTTCATATTTGAGCCAAAACAACTCAGTTCAGCATGGAAATATCATTGCAACAGCTTTTATTTAGCCAGAAATCAAGAGTGTAAGTTTTTATGCGCTTAAAAGCATTTTCAAGCCGAATGAGCAAATATGCTTGTTTTTGCCAATTGCAGCAAAATACTGAAAGGAAAGTGGGTTTGCCTTCATATTTTCGCCAGAACAACTCAGTTCAGCATGGAAATATCATTGCAAAAGCTTTTATTTAGCCAGAAATCAAGAGTGTAAGTTTTTATGCGCTTAACAGCATTTACAGGCCAAATAAGCTGATTTCTGCCAATTGCACCAAAATACTGAAAGGAAAGTGGGTTTGCCTTCATATTTGAGCCAGAACAACTCAGTTCAGCATGGAAATATCATTGCAACAGCTTTTATTTAGCCAGAAATCAAGAGTGTAAGTTTTTATGCGCTTAAAAGCATTTACAGGCCGAATAAGCTGATTTCTGCCAATTGCAGCAAAATACTGAAAGGAAAGTGGGTTTGCCTTCATATTTGAGCCAAAACAACTCAGTTCAGCATGGAAATATCATTGCAACAGCTTTCATTAAGCCAGAAATCAAGAGTGTAAGTTTTTATGCGCTTAAAAGCATTTTCAAGCCGAATGAGCAAATATGCTTGTTTTTGCCAATTGCAGCAAAATACTGAAAGGAAAGTGGGTTTGTCTTCATATTTTCCCCAGAACAACTCAGTTCAGCATGGAAATATCGTTGCAAAAGCTTTTATTTAGCCAGAAATCAAGAGTGTAAGTTTTTATGCGCTTAAAAGCATTTTCAGGCCGAATGAGCAAATATGCTTGTTTCTGCCAATTGCAGCAAAATACTGAAAGGAAAGTGAGTTTGCCTTCATATTTGAGCCAAAACAACTCAGTTCAGCATGGAAATATCATTGCAACAGCTTTTATTTAGCCAGAAATCAATACTTTAAGTTTTTTTGCGCTTAAAAGCATTTTCAGGTCAAATAAGCTGATTTCTGACAATTGCAAAAAAATACTGAAAGGAAAGTGGGTTTGCCTTCATATTTGAGCCAGAACAACTCAGTTCAGGATGGAAATATCATTGCAACATCTTTTATTTAGCCAGAAATCAAGAGTTTGACTTTTCATGCGCTTAAAAGCATTTTCAAGCCGAATGAGCAAATATGCTTGTTTCTGCCAATTGCAGCAAAATACTGAAAGGAAAGTGGGTTTGCCTTCATTTTTGACACAGAACAACTCAGTTCAGCATGGAAATATCATTGCAACAGCATATATTTAGCCAGAAATCAAGAGTGTAAGTTTTTATGCGCTTAAAAGCATTTACAGGCCGAATAAGCTGATTTCTGCCAATTGCAGCAAAATACTGAAAGGAAAGTGGGTTTGCCTTCATATTTGAGCCAAAACAACTCAGTTCAGCATGGAAATATCATTGCAACAGCTTTCATTAAGCCAGAAATCAAGAGTGTAAGTTTTTATGCGCTTAAAAGCATTTTCAAGCCGAATGAGCAAATATGCTTGTTTTTGCCAATTGCAGCAAAATACTGAAAGGAAAGTGGGTTTGTCTTCATATTTTCCCCAGAACAACTCAGTTCAGCATGGAAATATCATTGCAACAGCTTTTATTTAGCCAGAAATCAATACTTTAAGTTTTTTTGCGCTTAAAAGCATTTTCAGGTCAAATAAGCTGATTTCTGACAATTGCAAAAAAATACTGAAAGGAAAGTGGGTTTGCCTTCATATTTGACACAGAACAACTCAGTTCAGCATGGAAATATCATTGCAACAGTTTTTTTTAACCAGAAATCAAGAGTGTACGTTTTTACGCGTTTAAATACATTTTCAGGCCGGATGAGCAAATATGCTTGTTTCTGCCAATTGCAGCAAAATATTGAAAGGAAAGTGGGTTTACTTTCATATTTGAGCCAAAACAACTCAGTTCAGCATGGAAATATCATTGCAACAGCTTTTATTTAGCCAGAAATCAAGAGTGTAAGTTTTTATGCGCTTAAAAGCATTTTCAAGCCGAATGAGCAAATATGCTTGTTTTTGCCAATTGCAGCAAAATACTGAAAGGAAAGTGGGTTTGCCTTCATATTTGACCCAGAACAACTCAGTTCAGCATGGAAATATCATTGCAACAGCTTTTATTTAGCCAGAAATCAAGAGTGTAAGTTTTTATGCGCTTAAAAGCATTTTCAGGCCAAATAAGCTGATTTCTGCCAATTGCAGCAAAATACTGAAAGGAAAGTGGGTTTGTCTTCATATTTTCCCCAGAACAACTCAGTTCAGCATGGAAATATCATTGCAACAGCTTTTATTTAGCCAGAAATCAAGAGTGTAAGTTTTTATGCGCTTAAAAGCATTTTCAGGCCGAATTAGCAAATATGCTTGTTTCTGCCAATTGCAGCAAAATACTGAAAGGAAAGTGGGTTTGCCTTCATATTTGAGCCAAAACAACTCAGTTCAGCATGGAAATATCATTGCAACAGCTTTTATTTAGCCAGAAATCAAGAGTGTAAGTTTTTATGCGCTTAAAAGCATTTTCAGGCCGAATGAGCAAATATGCTTGTTTCTGCCAAGTGCACCAAAAGACTGAAAGGAAAGTGGGTTTGCCTTCATATTTGACACAGAAAAACTCAGTTCAGCATGGAAATATCATTGCAACAGCTTTTTATTTAGCCAGAAATCAAGAGTGTAAGTTTTTATGCGCTTAAAAGCATTTTCAGGCCACATAAGCTGATTTCTGCCAATTGCAGCAAAATACTGAAAGGAAAGTGGGTTTGCCTTCATATTTGACCCAGAACAACTCAGTTCAGCATGGAAATATCATTGCAACAGCATTTATTTAGCCAGAAATCAAGAGTGTACGTTTTTATGCGCTTAAAAGCATTTTCAGGCCGAATGAGCTGATTTCTGCCAATTGCAGCAAAATACTGAAAGGAAAATGGGTTTTCCTTCATATTTGAACCAGAACTACTGAATTCAGTATGGAAATATCATTCCAACAGCTTTTATTTAGCCAGAAATCAAGAGTGTAAGTTTTTATGCGCTTAACAGCATTTTCAGGCCGAATGAGCTGATTTCTGCCAATTGCAGCAAAATTATGAAAGGAAAGTGGGTTTGCCTTCATATTTGAGCCAAAACAACTCAGTTCAGCATGGAAATATCATTGCAACAGCTTTTATTTAGCCAGAAATCAAGATTGTAAGTTTTTATGCGCTTAAAAGCATTTTCAGGCCGAATGAGCAAATATGCTTGTTTCTGCCAAATGCAGCAAAATACTGAAAGGAAAGTGGGTTTGCCTTCATATTTGACCCAGAACAACTCAGTTCAGCATGGAAATATCATTGCAACAGCTTTTATTTAGCCAGAAATCAATACTTTAAGTTTTTTTGCGCTTAAAAGCATTTTCAGGTCAAATAAGCTGATTATCATTGCAACAGCTTTTTATTTAGCCAGAAATCAAGAGTGTAAGTTTTTATGCGCTTAAAAGCATTTTCAGGCCACATAAGCTGATTTCTGCCAATTGCAGCAAAATACTGAAAGGAAAGTGGGTTTGCCTTCATATTTGACCCAGAACAACTCAGTTCAGCATGGAAATATCATTGCAACAGCATTTATTTAGCCAGAAATCAAGAGTGTACGTTTTTATGCGCTTAAAAGCATTTTCAGGCCGAATGAGCTGATTTCTGCCAATTGCAGCAAAATACTGAAAGGAAAATGGGTTTTCCTTCATATTTGAACCAGAACTACTGAATTCAGTATGGAAATATCATTCCAACAGCTTTTATTTAGCCAGAAATCAAGAGTGTAAGTTTTTTTGCGCTTAAAAGCATTTTCAGGTCAAATAAGCTGATTTCTGACAATTGCAAAAAAATACTGAAAGGAAAGTGGGTTTGCCTTCATATTTGACACAGAACAACTCAGTTCAGCATGGAAATATCATTGCAACAGTTTTTTTTAACCAGAAATCAAGAGTGTACGTTTTTACGCGTTTAAAAGCATTTTCAGGCCGGATGAGCAAATATGCTTGTTTCTGCCAATTGCAGCAAAATACTGAAAGGAAAATGGGTTTGCCTTCATATTTGAGCCAAAACAACTCAGTTCAGCAGGGAAATATCATTGCAACAGCTTTTATTTAGCCAGAAATCAAGAGTGTAAGTTTTTATGCGCTTAAAAGCATTTTCAAGCCGAATGAGCAAATATGCTTGTTTTTGCCAATTGCAGCAAAATACTGAAAGGAAAGTGGGTTTGCCTTCATATTTGACCCAGAACAACTCAGTTCAGCATGGAAATATCATTGCAACAGCTTTTATTTAGCCAGAAATCAAGAGTGTAAGTTTTTATGCGCTTAAAAGCATTTTCAGGCCACATAAGCTGATTTCTGCCAATTGCAGCAAAATACTGAAAGGAAAGTGGGTTTGCCTTCATATTTGACCCAGAACAACTCAGTTCAGCATGGAAATATCATTGCAACAGCTTTTATTTAGCCAGAAATCAAGAGTGTAAGTTTTTATGTGCTTAAAAGCATTTTCAGGCCGAATAAGCTGATTTCTGCCAATTGCAGCAAAATTATGAAAGGAAAGTGGGTTTGCCTTCATATTTGAGCCAAAACAACTCAGTTCAGCATGGAAATATCATTGCAACAGCTTTTATTTAGCCAGAAATCAAGATTGTAAGTTTTTATGCGCTTAAAAGCATTTTCAGGCCGAATGAGCAAATATGCTTGTTTCTGCCAAATGCAGCAAAATACTGAAAGGAAAGTGGGTTTGCCTTCATATTTGACCCAGAACAACTCAGTTCAGCATGGAAATATCATTGCAACAGCTTTTATTTAGCCAGAAATCAAGATTGTAAGTTTTTATGCGCTTAAAAGCATTTTCAGGCCGAATGAGCAAATATGCTTGTTTCTGCCAAATGCAGCAAAATACTGAAAGGAAAGTGGGTTTGCCTTCATATTTGACCCAGAACAACTCAGTTCAGCATGGAAATATCATTGCAACAGCTTTTATTTAGCCAGAAATCAAGACTGTACGTTTTTATGCGCTTAAAAGCATTTTCAGGCTGAATGAGCAAATATGCTTGTTTCTGCCAATTGCAGCAAAATACTGAAAGGAAAGTGGGTTTGCCTTCATATTTGACACAGAACAACTCAGTTCAGCATGGAAATATCATTGCAACAGTTTTTTTTAACCAGAAATCAAGAGTGTACGTTTTTACGCGTTTAAAAGCATTTTCAGGCCGGATGAGCAAATATGCTTGTTTCTGCCAATTGCAGCAAAATACTGAAAGGAAAGTGGGTTTGCTTTCATATTTGAGCCAAAACAACTCAGTTCAGCATGGAAATATCATTGCAACAGCTTTTATTTAGCCAGAAATCAAGAGTGTAAGTTTTTATGCGCTTAAAAGCATTTTCAAGCCGAATGAGCAAATATGCTTGTTTTTGCCAATTGCAGCAAAATACTGAAAGGAAAGTGGGTTTGCCTTCATATTTTCGCCAGAACAACTCAGTTCAGCATGGAAATATCATTGCAAAAGCTTTTATTTAGCCAGAAATCAAGAGTGTAAGTTTTTATGCGCTTAACAGCATTTACAGGCCAAATAAGCTGATTTCTGCCAATTGCACCAAAATACTGAAAGGAAAGTGGGTTTGCCTTCATATTTGAGCCAGAACAACTCAGTTCAGCATGGAAATATCATTGCAACAGCTTTTATTTAGCCAGAAATCAAGAGTGTAAGTTTTTATGCGCTTAAAAGCATTTACAGGCCGAATAAGCTGATTTCTGCCAATTGCAGCAAAATACTGAAAGGAAAGTGGGTCTGCCTTCATATTTGAGCCAGAACAACTCAGTTCAGCATGGAAATATCATTGCAACAGCTTTTATTTAGCCAGAAATCAATACTTTAAGTTTTTTTGCGCTTAAAAGCATTTTCAGGTCAAATAAGCTGATTTCTGACAATTGCAAAAAAATACTGAAAGGAAAGTGGGTTTGCCTTCATATTTGACACAGAACAACTCAGTTCAGCATGGAAATATCATTGCAACAGTTTTTTTTAACCAGAAATCAAGAGTGTACGTTTTTACGCGTTTAAAAGCATTTTCAGGCCGGATGAGCAAATATGCTTGTTTCTGCCAATTGCAGCAAAATACTGAAAGGAAAGTGGGTTTGCTTTCATATTTGAGCCAAAACAACTCAGTTCAGCATGGAAATATCATTGCAACAGCTTTTATTTAGCCAGAAATCAAGAGTGTAAGTTTTTATGCGCTTAAAAGCATTTTCAAGCCGAATGAGCAAATATGCTTGTTTTTGCCAATTGCAGCAAAATACTGAAAGGAAAGTGGGTTTGCCTTCATATTTTCGCCAGAACAACTCAGTTCAGCATGGAAATATCATTGCAAAAGCTTTTATTTAGCCAGAAATCAAGAGTGTAAGTTTTTATGCGCTTAACAGCATTTACAGGCCAAATAAGCTGATTTCTGCCAATTGCACCAAAATACTGAAAGGAAAGTGGGTTTGCCTTCATATTTGAGCCAGAACAACTCAGTTCAGCATGGAAATATCATTGCAACAGCTTTTATTTAGCCAGAAATCAAGAGTGTAAGTTTTTATGCGCTTAAAAGCATTTACAGGCCGAATAAGCTGATTTCTGCCAATTGCAGCAAAATACTGAAAGGAAAGTGGGTTTGTCTTCATATTTTCCCCAGAACAACTCAGTTCAGCATGGAAATATCGTTGCAAAAGCTTTTATTTAGCCAGAAATCAAGAGTGTAAGTTTTTATGCGCTTAAAAGCATTTTCAGGCCGAATGAGCAAATATGCTTGTTTCTGCCAATTGCAGCAAAATACTGAAAGGAAAGTGAGTTTGCCTTCATATTTGAGCCAAAACAACTCAGTTCAGCATGGAAATATCATTGCAACAGCTTTTATTTAGCCAGAAATCAATACTTTAAGTTTTTTTGCGCTTAAAAGCATTTTCAGGTCAAATAAGCTGATTTCTGACAATTGCAAAAAAATACTGAAAGGAAAGTGGGTTTGCCTTCATATTTGAGCCAGAACAACTCAGTTCAGGATGGAAATATCATTGCAACATCTTTTATTTAGCCAGAAATCAAGAGTTTGACTTTTCATGCGCTTAAAAGCATTTTCAAGCCGAATGAGCAAATATGCTTGTTTCTGCCAATTGCAGCAAAATACTGAAAGGAAAGTGGGTTTGCCTTCATTTTTGACACAGAACAACTCAGTTCAGCATGGAAATATCATTGCAACAGCATATATTTAGCCAGAAATCAAGAGTGTAAGTTTTTATGCGCTTAAAAGCATTTACAGGCCGAATAAGCTGATTTCTGCCAATTGCAGCAAAATACTGAAAGGAAAGTGGGTTTGCCTTCATATTTGAGCCAAAACAACTCAGTTCAGCATGGAAATATCATTGCAACAGCTTTCATTAAGCCAGAAATCAAGAGTGTAAGTTTTTATGCGCTTAAAAGCATTTTCAAGCCGAATGAGCAAATATGCTTGTTTTTGCCAATTGCAGCAAAATACTGAAAGGAAAGTGGGTTTGTCTTCATATTTTCCCCAGAACAACTCAGTTCAGCATGGAAATATCATTGCAACAGCTTTTATTTAGCCAGAAATCAATACTTTAAGTTTTTTTGCGCTTAAAAGCATTTTCAGGTCAAATAAGCTGATTTCTGACAATTGCAAAAAAATACTGAAAGGAAAGTGGGTTTGCCTTCATATTTGACACAGAACAACTCAGTTCAGCATGGAAATATCATTGCAACAGTTTTTTTTAACCAGAAATCAAGAGTGTACGTTTTTACGCGTTTAAATACATTTTCAGGCCGGATGAGCAAATATGCTTGTTTCTGCCAATTGCAGCAAAATATTGAAAGGAAAGTGGGTTTACTTTCATATTTGAGCCAAAACAACTCAGTTCAGCATGGAAATATCATTGCAACAGCTTTTATTTAGCCAGAAATCAAGAGTGTAAGTTTTTATGCGCTTAAAAGCATTTTCAAGCCGAATGAGCAAATATGCTTGTTTTTGCCAATTGCAGCAAAATACTGAAAGGAAAGTGGGTTTGCCTTCATATTTGACCCAGAACAACTCAGTTCAGCATGGAAATATCATTGCAACAGCTTTTATTTAGCCAGAAATCAAGAGTGTAAGTTTTTATGCGCTTAAAAGCATTTTCAGGCCAAATAAGCTGATTTCTGCCAATTGCAGCAAAATACTGAAAGGAAAGTGGGTTTGTCTTCATATTTTCCCCAGAACAACTCAGTTCAGCATGGAAATATCATTGCAACAGCTTTTATTTAGCCAGAAATCAAGAGTGTAAGTTTTTATGCGCTTAAAAGCATTTTCAGGCCGAATTAGCAAATATGCTTGTTTCTGCCAATTGCAGCAAAATACTGAAAGGAAAGTGGGTTTGCCTTCATATTTGAGCCAAAACAACTCAGTTCAGCATGGAAATATCATTGCAACAGCTTTTATTTAGCCAGAAATCAAGAGTGTAAGTTTTTATGCGCTTAAAAGCATTTTCAGGCCGAATGAGCAAATATGCTTGTTTCTGCCAAGTGCACCAAAAGACTGAAAGGAAAGTGGGTTTGCCTTCATATTTGACACAGAAAAACTCAGTTCAGCATGGAAATATCATTGCAACAGCTTTTTATTTAGCCAGAAATCAAGAGTGTAAGTTTTTATGCGCTTAAAAGCATTTTCAGGCCACATAAGCTGATTTCTGCCAATTGCAGCAAAATACTGAAAGGAAAGTGGGTTTGCCTTCATATTTGACCCAGAACAACTCAGTTCAGCATGGAAATATCATTGCAACAGCATTTATTTAGCCAGAAATCAAGAGTGTACGTTTTTATGCGCTTAAAAGCATTTTCAGGCCGAATGAGCTGATTTCTGCCAATTGCAGCAAAATACTGAAAGGAAAATGGGTTTTCCTTCATATTTGAACCAGAACTACTGAATTCAGTATGGAAATATCATTCCAACAGCTTTTATTTAGCCAGAAATCAAGAGTGTAAGTTTTTATGCGCTTAACAGCATTTTCAGGCCGAATGAGCTGATTTCTGCCAATTGCAGCAAAATTATGAAAGGAAAGTGGGTTTGCCTTCATATTTGAGCCAAAACAACTCAGTTCAGCATGGAAATATCATTGCAACAGCTTTTATTTAGCCAGAAATCAAGATTGTAAGTTTTTATGCGCTTAAAAGCATTTTCAGGCCGAATGAGCAAATATGCTTGTTTCTGCCAAATGCAGCAAAATACTGAAAGGAAAGTGGGTTTGCCTTCATATTTGACCCAGAACAACTCAGTTCAGCATGGAAATATCATTGCAACAGCTTTTATTTAGCCAGAAATCAATACTTTAAGTTTTTTTGCGCTTAAAAGCATTTTCAGGTCAAATAAGCTGATTATCATTGCAACAGCTTTTTATTTAGCCAGAAATCAAGAGTGTAAGTTTTTATGCGCTTAAAAGCATTTTCAGGCCACATAAGCTGATTTCTGCCAATTGCAGCAAAATACTGAAAGGAAAGTGGGTTTGCCTTCATATTTGACCCAGAACAACTCAGTTCAGCATGGAAATATCATTGCAACAGCATTTATTTAGCCAGAAATCAAGAGTGTACGTTTTTATGCGCTTAAAAGCATTTTCAGGCCGAATGAGCTGATTTCTGCCAATTGCAGCAAAATACTGAAAGGAAAATGGGTTTTCCTTCATATTTGAACCAGAACAACTCAGTTCAGCATGGAAATATCATTGCAACAGTTTTTTTTAACCAGAAATCAAGAGTGTACGTTTTTACGCGTTTAAAAGCATTTTCAGGCCGGATGAGCAAATATGCTTGTTTCTGCCAATTGCAGCAAAATACTGAAAGGAAAATGGGTTTGCCTTCATATTTGAGCCAAAACAACTCAGTTCAGCAGGGAAATATCATTGCAACAGCTTTTATTTAGCCAGAAATCAAGAGTGTAAGTTTTTATGCGCTTAAAAGCATTTTCAAGCCGAATGAGCAAATATGCTTGTTTTTGCCAATTGCAGCAAAATACTGAAAGGAAAGTGGGTTTGCCTTCATATTTGACCCAGAACAACTCAGTTCAGCATGGAAATATCATTGCAACAGCTTTTATTTAGCCAGAAATCAAGAGTGTAAGTTTTTATGCGCTTAAAAGCATTTTCAGGCCACATAAGCTGATTTCTGCCAATTGCAGCAAAATACTGAAAGGAAAGTGGGTTTGCCTTCATATTTGACCCAGAACAACTCAGTTCAGCATGGAAATATCATTGCAACAGCTTTTATTTAGCCAGAAATCAAGAGTGTAAGTTTTTATGTGCTTAAAAGCATTTACAGGCCGAATAAGCTGATTTCTGCCAATTGCAGCAAAATACTGAAAGGAAAGTGGGTTTGCCTTCATATTTGAGCCAAAACAACTCAGTTCAGCATGGAAATATCATTGCAACAGCTTTTATTTAGCCAGAAATCAAGACTGTACGTTTTTATGCGCTTAAAAGCATTTTCAGGCCGAATGAGCAAATATGCTTGTTTCTGCCAATTGCAGCAAAATACTGAAAGGAAAGTGAGTTTGCCTTCATATTTGAGCCAAAACAACTCAGTTCAGCATGGAAATATCATTGCAACAGCTTTTATTTAGCCAGAAATCAAGACTGTACGTTTTTATGCGCTTAAAAGCATTTTCAGGCTGAATGAGCAAATATGCTTGTTTCTGCCAATTGCAGCAAAATACTGAAAGGAAAGTGGGTTTGCCTTCATATTTGACCCAGAACAACTCAGTTCAGCATGGAAATATCATTGCAGTAGCTTTTATTTAGCCAGAAATCAAGAGTGTACGTTTTTATGCGCTTAAAAGTATTTCCAGGCTGAATGAGCAAATATGCTTGTTTCTGCCAATTGCAGCAAAATACTGAAAGGAAAGTGGGTCTGCCTTCATATTTGAGCCAGAACAACTCAGTTCAGCATGGAAATATCATTGCAGTAGCTTTTATTTAGCCAGAAAGCAAGAGTGTACGTTTTTATGCGCTTAAAAGTATTTCCAGGCTGAATGAGCAAATATGCTTGTTTCTGCCAATTGCAGCAAAATACTGAAAGGAAAGTGGGTCTGCCTTCATATTTGAGCCAGAACAACTCAGTTCAGCATGGAAATATCATTGCAACAGCTTTTATTTTGCCAGAAATCAATACTTTAAGTTTTTTTGCGCTTAAAAGCATTTTCAGGTCAAATAAGCTGATTTCTGACAATTGCAAAAAAATACTGAAAGGAAAGTGGGTTTGCCTTCATATTTGACACAGAACAACTCAGTTCAGCATGGAAATATCATTGCAACAGTTTTTTTTAACCAGAAATCAAGAGTGTACGTTTTTACGCGTTTAAAAGCATTTTCAGGCCGGATGAGCAAATATGCTTGTTTCTGCCAATTGCAGCAAAATACTGAAAGGAAAGTGGGTTTGCTTTCATATTTGAGCCAAAACAACTCAGTTCAGCATGGAAATATCATTGCAAAAGCTTTTATTTAGCCAGAAATCAAGAGTGTAAGTTTTTATGCGCTTAACAGCATTTACAGGCCAAATAAGCTGATTTCTGCCAATTGCACCAAAATACTGAAAGGAAAGTGGGTTTGCCTTCATATTTGAGCCAGAACAACTCAGTTCAGCATGGAAATATCGTTGCAAAAGCTTTTATTTAGCCAGAAATCAAGAGTGTAAGTTTTTATGCGCTTAAAAGCATTTTCAAGCCGAATGAGCAAATATGCTTGTTTTTGCCAATTGCAGCAAAATACTGAAAGGAAAGTGGGTTTGTCTTCATATTTTCCCCAGAACAACTCAGTTCAGCATGGAAATATCGTTGCAAAAGCTTTTATTTAGCCAGAAATCAAGAGTGTAAGTTTTTATGCGCTTAAAAGCATTTTCAGGCCGAATGAGCAAATATGCTTGTTTCTGCCAATTGCAGCAAAATACTGAAAGGAAAGTGAGTTTGCCTTCATATTTGAGCCAAAACAACTCAGTTCAGCATGGAAATATCATTGCAACAGCTTTTATTTAGCCAGAAATCAAGATTGTAAGTTTTTATGCGCTTAAAAGCATTTTCAGGCTGAATGAGCAAATATGCTTGTTTCTGCCAATTGCAGCAAAATACTGAAAGGAAAGTGGGTTTGCCTTCATATTTGACCCAGAACAACTCAGTTCAGCATGGAAATATCATTGCAGTAGCTTTTATTTAGCCAGAAATCAAGAGTGTACGTTTTTATGCGCTTAAAAGCATTTCCAGGCTGAATGAGCAAATATGCTTGTTTCTGCCAATTGCAGCAAAATACTGAAATGTAAGTGGGTCTGCCTTCATATTTGAGCCAGAACAACTCAGTTCAGCATGGAAATATCATTGCAACAGCTTTTATTTAGCCAGAAATCAAGAGTGTAAGTTTTTATGCGCTTAAAAGCATTTTCAGGCCGAATGAGCAAATATGCTTGTTTCTGCCAATTGCAGCAAAATACTGAAAGGAAAGTGGGTTTGCCTTCATATTTGACCCAGAACAACTCAGTTCAGCATGGAAATATCATTGCAGTAGCTTTTATTTAGCCAGAAATCAAGAGTGTACGTTTTTATGCGCTTAAAAGCATTTCCAGGCTGAATGAGCAAATATGCTTGTTTCTGCCAATTGCAGCAAAATACTGAAATGTAAGTGGGTTTGCCTTCATATTTGACCCAGAACAACTCAGTTCAGCATGGAAATATCATTGCAACAGCTTTTATTTAGCCAGAAATCAAGAGTGTAAGTTTTTATGCGCTTAAAAGCATTTTCAGGCCACATAAGCTGATTTCTGCCAATTGCAGCAAAATACTGAAAGGAAAGTGGGTTTGCCTTCATATTTGACCCAGAACAACTCAGTTCAGCATGGAAATATCATTGCAACAGCTTTTATTTAGCCAGAAATCAAGAGTGTAAGTTTTTATGTGCTTAAAAGCATTTACAGGCCGAATAAGCTGATTTCTGCCAATTGCAGCAAAATACTGAAAGGAAAGTGGGTTTGCCTTCATATTTGAGCCAAAACAACTCAGTTCAGCATGGAAATATCATTGCAACAGCTTTTATTTAGCCAGAAATCAAGACTGTACGTTTTTATGCGCTTAAAAGCATTTTCAGGCCGAATGAGCAAATATGCTTGTTTCTGCCAATTGCAGCAAAATACTGAAAGGAAAGTGAGTTTGCCTTCATATTTGAGCCAAAACAACTCAGTTCAGCATGGAAATATCATTGCAACAGCTTTTATTTAGCCAGAAATCAAGACTGTACGTTTTTATGCGCTTAAAAGCATTTTCAGGCTGAATGAGCAAATATGCTTGTTTCTGCCAATTGCAGCAAAATACTGAAAGGAAAGTGGGTTTGCCTTCATATTTGACCCAGAACAACTCAGTTCAGCATGGAAATATCATTGCAGTAGCTTTTATTTAGCCAGAAATCAAGAGTGTACGTTTTTATGCGCTTAAAAGTATTTCCAGGCTGAATGAGCAAATATGCTTGTTTCTGCCAATTGCAGCAAAATACTGAAAGGAAAGTGGGTCTGCCTTCATATTTGAGCCAGAACAACTCAGTTCAGCATGGAAATATCATTGCAGTAGCTTTTATTTAGCCAGAAAGCAAGAGTGTACGTTTTTATGCGCTTAAAAGTATTTCCAGGCTGAATGAGCAAATATGCTTGTTTCTGCCAATTGCAGCAAAATACTGAAAGGAAAGTGGGTCTGCCTTCATATTTGAGCCAGAACAACTCAGTTCAGCATGGAAATATCATTGCAACAGCTTTTATTTTGCCAGAAATCAATACTTTAAGTTTTTTTGCGCTTAAAAGCATTTTCAGGTCAAATAAGCTGATTTCTGACAATTGCAAAAAAATACTGAAAGGAAAGTGGGTTTGCCTTCATATTTGACACAGAACAACTCAGTTCAGCATGGAAATATCATTGCAACAGTTTTTTTTAACCAGAAATCAAGAGTGTACGTTTTTACGCGTTTAAAAGCATTTTCAGGCCGGATGAGCAAATATGCTTGTTTCTGCCAATTGCAGCAAAATACTGAAAGGAAAGTGGGTTTGCTTTCATATTTGAGCCAAAACAACTCAGTTCAGCATGGAAATATCATTGCAAAAGCTTTTATTTAGCCAGAAATCAAGAGTGTAAGTTTTTATGCGCTTAACAGCATTTACAGGCCAAATAAGCTGATTTCTGCCAATTGCACCAAAATACTGAAAGGAAAGTGGGTTTGCCTTCATATTTGAGCCAGAACAACTCAGTTCAGCATGGAAATATCGTTGCAAAAGCTTTTATTTAGCCAGAAATCAAGAGTGTAAGTTTTTATGCGCTTAAAAGCATTTTCAAGCCGAATGAGCAAATATGCTTGTTTTTGCCAATTGCAGCAAAATACTGAAAGGAAAGTGGGTTTGTCTTCATATTTTCCCCAGAACAACTCAGTTCAGCATGGAAATATCGTTGCAAAAGCTTTTATTTAGCCAGAAATCAAGAGTGTAAGTTTTTATGCGCTTAAAAGCATTTTCAGGCCGAATGAGCAAATATGCTTGTTTCTGCCAATTGCAGCAAAATACTGAAAGGAAAGTGAGTTTGCCTTCATATTTGAGCCAAAACAACTCAGTTCAGCATGGAAATATCATTGCAACAGCTTTTATTTAGCCAGAAATCAAGATTGTAAGTTTTTATGCGCTTAAAAGCATTTTCAGGCTGAATGAGCAAATATGCTTGTTTCTGCCAATTGCAGCAAAATACTGAAAGGAAAGTGGGTTTGCCTTCATATTTGACCCAGAACAACTCAGTTCAGCATGGAAATATCATTGCAGTAGCTTTTATTTAGCCAGAAATCAAGAGTGTACGTTTTTATGCGCTTAAAAGCATTTCCAGGCTGAATGAGCAAATATGCTTGTTTCTGCCAATTGCAGCAAAATACTGAAATGTAAGTGGGTCTGCCTTCATATTTGAGCCAGAACAACTCAGTTCAGCATGGAAATATCATTGCAACAGCTTTTATTTAGCCAGAAATCAAGAGTGTAAGTTTTTATGCGCTTAAAAGCATTTTCAGGCCGAATGAGCAAATATGCTTGTTTCTGCCAATTGCAGCAAAATACTGAAAGGAAAGTGGGTTTGCCTTCATATTTGAGCCAGAACAACTCAGTTCAGCATGGAAATATCATTGCAACAGCTTTTATTTAGCCAGAAATCAAGAGTGTAAGTTTTTATGCGCTTAAAAGCATTTTCAGGCCGAATGAGCAAATATGCTTGTTTCTGCCAATTGCAGCAAAATACTGAAAGGAAAGTGGGTTTGCCTTCATATTTGAGCCAGAACAACTCAGTTCAGCATGGAAATATCATTGCAACAGCTTTTATTTAGCCAGAAATCAAGACTGTAAGTTTTTATGTGCTTAAAAGCATTTTCAGGCCAAATAAGCTGATTTCTGCCAATTGCAGCAAAATACTGAAAGGAAAGTGGGTTTGCCTTCATATTTGAGCCAGAACAACTCAGTTCAGCATGGAAATATCATTGCAACAGCTTTTATTTAGCCAGAAATCAAGAGTGTAAGTTTTTATGCGCTTAAAAGCATTTTCAGGCCGAATGAGCAAATATGCTTGTTTCTGCCAATTGCAGCAAAATACTGAAAGGAAAGTGGGTTTGCCTTCATATTTGAGCCAGAACAACTCAGTTCAGCATGGAAATATCATTGCAACAGCTTTTATTTAGCCAGAAATCAAGAGTGTAAGTTTTTATGCGCTTAAAAGCATTTTCAGGCCGAATGAGCAAATATGCTTGTTTCTGCCAATTGCAGCAAAATACTGAAAGGAAAGTGGGTTTGCCTTCATATTTGAGCCAGAACAACTCAGTTCAGCATGGAAATATCATTGCAACAGGTTTTATTTAGCCAGAAATCAAGAGTGTAAGTTTTTATGCGCTTAAAAGCATTTTCAGGCCGAATGAGCAAATATGCTTGTTTCTGCCAATTGCAGCAAAATACTGAAAGGAAAGTGGGTTTGCCTTCATATTTGAGCCAGAACAACTCAGTTCAGCATGGAAATATCATTGCAACAGCTTTTATTTAGCCAGAAATCAAGACTGTAAGTTTTTATGTGCTTAAAAGCATTTTCAGGCCAAATAAGCTGATTTCTGCCAATTGCAGCAAAATACTGAAAGGAAAGTGGGTTTGCCTTCATATTTGAGCCAGAACAACTCAGTTCAGCATTGAAATATCATTGCAACAGCTTTTATTTAGCCAGAAATCAAGAGTGTAAGTTTTTATGCGCTTAAAAGCATTTTCAGGCCGAATGAGCAAATATGCTTGTTTCTGCCAATTGCAGCAAAATACTGAAAGGAAAGTGGGTTTGCCTTCATATTTGAGCCAGAACAACTCAGTTCAGCATGGAAATATCATTGCAACAGCTTTTATTTAGACAGAAATCAAGACTGTAAGTTTTTATGTGCTTAAAAGCATTTTCAGGCCAAATAAGCTGATTTCTGCCAATTGCAGCAAAATACTGAAAGGAAAGTGGTTTTGCCTTCATATTTGAGCCAGAACAACTCAGTTCAGCATGGTAATATCATTGCAACAGCTTTTATTTAGCCAGAAATCAAGAGTTTAAGTTTTTATGCGCTTAAAAGCATTTTCAGGCCGAATGAGCAAATATGCTTGTTTCTGCCAATTGCAGCAAAATACTGAAAGGAAAGTGGGTTTGCCTTCATATTTGAGCCAGAACAACTCAGTTCAGCATGGAAATATCATTGCAACAGCTTTTATTTAGCCAGAAATCAAGACTGTAAGTTTTTATGTGCTTAAAAGCATTTTCAGGCCAAATAAGCTGATTTCTGCCAATTGCAGCAAAATACTGAAAGGAAAGTGGGTTTGCCTTCATATTTGAGCCAGAACAACTCAGTTCAGCATGGAAATATCATTGCAACAGCTTTTATTTAGCCAGAAATCAAGAGTGTAAGTTTTTATGCGCTTAAAAGCATTTTCAGGCCGAATGAGCAAATATGCTTGTTTCTGCCAATTGCAGCAAAATACTGAAAGGAAAGTGGGTTTGCCTTCATATTTGAGCCAGAACAACTCAGTTCAGCATGGAAATATCATTGCAACAGCTTTTATTTAGCCAGAAATCAAGAGTGTAAGTTTTTATGCGCTTAAAAGCATTTTCAGGCCGAATGAGCAAATATGCTTGTTTCTGCCAATTGCAGCAAAATACTGAAAGGAAAGTGGGTTTGCCTTCATATTTGAGCCAGAACAACTCAGTTCAGCATGGAAATATCATTGCAACAGCTTTTATTTAGCCAGAAATCAAGACTGTAAGTTTTTATGTGCTTAAAAGCATTTTCAGGCCAAATAAGCTGATTTCTGCCAATTGCAGCAAAATACTGAAAGGAAAGTGGGTTTGCCTTCATATTTGAGCCAGAACAACTCAGTTCAGCATGGAAATATCATTGCAACAGCTTTTATTTAGCCAGAAATCAAGACTGTAAGTTTTTATGTGCTTAAAAGCATTTTCAGGCCAAATAAGCTGATTTCTGCCAATTGCAGCAAAATACTGAAAGGAAAGTGGGTTTGCCTTCATATTTGAGCCAGAACAACTCAGTTCAGCATGGAAATATCATTGCAACAGCTTTTATTTAGCCAGAAATCAAGAGTGTAAGTTTTTATGCGCTTAAAAGCATTTTCAGGCCGAATGAGCAAATATGCTTGTTTCTGCCAATTGCAGCAAAATACTGAAAGGAAAGTGGGTTTGCCTTCATATTTGAGCCAGAACAACTCAGTTCAGCATGGAAATATCATTGCAACAGCTTTTATTTAGCCAGAAATCAAGAGTGTAAGTTTTTATGCGCTTAAAAGCATTTTCAGGCCGAATGAGCAAATATGCTTGTTTCTGCCAATTGCAGCAAAATACTGAAAGGAAAGTGGGTTTGCCTTCATATTTGAGCCAGAACAACTCAGTTCAGCATGGAAATATCATTGCAACAGCTTTTATTTAGCCAGAAATCAAGACTGTAAGTTTTTATGTGCTTAAAAGCATTTTCAGGCCAAATAAGCTGATTTCTGCCAATTGCAGCAAAATACTGAAAGGAAAGTGGGTTTGCCTTCATATTTGAGCCAGAACAACTCAGTTCAGCATGGAAATATCATTGCAACAGCTTTTATTTAGCCAGAAATCAAGAGTGTAAGTTTTTATGCGCTTAAAAGCATTTTCAGGCCGAATGAGCAAATATGCTTGTTTCTGCCAATTGCAGCAAAATACTGAAAGGAAAGTGGGTTTGCCTTCATATTTGAGCCAGAACAACTCAGTTCAGCATGGAAATATCATTGCAACAGCTTTTATTTAGCCAGAAATCAAGAGTGTAAGTTTTTATGCGCTTAAAAGCATTTTCAGGCCGAATGAGCAAATATGCTTGTTTCTGCCAATTGCAGCAAAATACTGAAAGGAAAGTGGGTTTGCCTTCATATTTGAGCCAGAACAACTCAGTTCAGCATGGAAATATCATTGCAACAGCTTTTATTTAGCCAGAAATCAAGAGTGTAAGTTTTTATGCGCTTAAAAGCATTTTCAGGCCGAATGAGCAAATATGCTTGTTTCTGCCAATTGCAGCAAAATACTGAAAGGAAAGTGGGTTTGCCTTCATATTTGAGCCAGAACAACTCAGTTCAGCATGGAAATATCATTGCAACAGCTTTTATTTAGCCAGAAATCAAGACTGTAAGTTTTTATGTGCTTAAAAGCATTTTCAGGCCAAATAAGCTGATTTCTGCCAATTGCAGCAAAATACTGAAAGGAAAGTGGGTTTGCCTTCATATTTGAGCCAGAACAACTCAGTTCAGCATTGAAATATCATTGCAACAGCTTTTATTTAGCCAGAAATCAAGAGTGTAAGTTTTTATGCGCTTAAAAGCATTTTCAGGCCGAATGAGCAAATATGCTTGTTTCTGCCAATTGCAGCAAAATACTGAAAGGAAAGTGGGTTTGCCTTCATATTTGAGCCAGAACAACTCAGTTCAGCATGGAAATATCATTGCAACAGCTTTTATTTAGCCAGAAATCAAGACTGTAAGTTTTTATGTGCTTAAAAGCATTTTCAGGCCAAATAAGCTGATTTCTGCCAATTGCAGCAAAATACTGAAAGGAAAGTGGTTTTGCCTTCATATTTGAGCCAGAACAACTCAGTTCAGCATGGTAATATCATTGCAACAGCTTTTATTTAGCCAGAAATCAAGAGTTTAAGTTTTTATGCGCTTAAAAGCATTTTCAGGCCGAATGAGCAAATATGCTTGTTTCTGCCAATTGCAGCAAAATACTGAAAGGAAAGTGGGTTTGCCTTCATATTTGAGCCAGAACAACTCAGTTCAGCATGGAAATATCATTGCAACAGCTTTTATTTAGCCAGAAATCAAGACTGTAAGTTTTTATGTGCTTAAAAGCATTTTCAGGCCAAATAAGCTGATTTCTGCCAATTGCAGCAAAATACTGAAAGGAAAGTGGGTTTGCCTTCATATTTGAGCCAGAACAACTCAGTTCAGCATGGAAATATCATTGCAACAGCTTTTATTTAGCCAGAAATCAAGAGTGTAAGTTTTTATGCGCTTAAAAGCATTTTCAGGCCGAATGAGCAAATATGCTTGTTTCTGCCAATTGCAGCAAAATACTGAAAGGAAAGTGGGTTTGCCTTCATATTTGAGCCAGAACAACTCAGTTCAGCATGGAAATATCATTGCAACAGCTTTTATTTAGCCAGAAATCAAGAGTGTAAGTTTTTATGCGCTTAAAAGCATTTTCAGGCCGAATGAGCAAATATGCTTGTTTCTGCCAATTGCAGCAAAATACTGAAAGGAAAGTGGGTTTGCCTTCATATTTGAGCCAGAACAACTCAGTTCAGCATGGAAATATCATTGCAACAGCTTTTATTTAGCCAGAAATCAAGAGTGTAAGTTTTTATGCGCTTAAAAGCATTTTCAGGCCGAATGAGCAAATATGCTTGTTTCTGCCAATTGCAGCAAAATACTGAAAGGAAAGTGGGTTTGCCTTCATATTTGAGCCAGAACAACTCAGTTCAGCATGGAAATATCATTGCAACAGCTTTTATTTAGCCAGAAATCAAGACTGTAAGTTTTTATGTGCTTAAAAGCATTTTCAGGCCAAATAAGCTGATTTCTGCCAATTGCAGCAAAATACTGAAAGGAAAGTGGGTTTGCCTTCATATTTGAGCCAGAACAACTCAGTTCAGCATTGAAATATCATTGCAACAGCTTTTATTTAGCCAGAAATCAAGAGTGTAAGTTTTTATGCGCTTAAAAGCATTTTCAGGCCGAATGAGCAAATATGCTTGTTTCTGCCAATTGCAGCAAAATACTGAAAGGAAAGTGGGTTTGCCTTCATATTTGAGCCAGAACAACTCAGTTCAGCATGGAAATATCATTGCAACAGCTTTTATTTAGCCAGAAATCAAGACTGTAAGTTTTTATGTGCTTAAAAGCATTTTCAGGCCAAATAAGCTGATTTCTGCCAATTGCAGCAAAATACTGAAAGGAAAGTGGTTTTGCCTTCATATTTGAGCCAGAACAACTCAGTTCAGCATGGTAATATCATTGCAACAGCTTTTATTTAGCCAGAAATCAAGAGTGTAAGTTTTTATGCGCTTAAAAGCATTTTCAGGCCGAATGAGCAAATATGCTTGTTTCTGCCAATTGCAGCAAAATACTGAAAGGAAAGTGGGTTTGCCTTCATATTTGAGCCAGAACAACTCAGTTCAGCATGGAAATATCATTGCAACAGCTTTTATTTAGCCAGAAATCAAGACTGTAAGTTTTTATGTGCTTAAAAGCATTTTCAGGCCAAATAAGCTGATTTCTGCCAATTGCAGCAAAATACTGAAAGGAAAGTGGGTTTGCCTTCATATTTGAGCCAGAACAACTCAGTTCAGCATGGAAATATCATTGCAACAGCTTTTATTTAGCCAGAAATCAAGACTGTAAGTTTTTATGTGCTTAAAAGCATTTTCAGGCCGAATGAGCAAATATGCTTGTTTCTGCCAATTGCAGCAAAATACTGAAAGGAAAGTGGGTTTGCCTTCATATTTGAGCCAGAACAACTCAGTTCAGCATGGAAATATCATTGCAACAGCTTTTATTTAGCCAGAAATCAAGACTGTAAGTTTTTATGTGCTTAAAAGCATTTTCAGGCCAAATAAGCTGATTTCTGCCAATTGCAGCAAAATACTGAAAGGAAAGTGGGTTTGCCTTCATATTTGAGCCAGAACAACTCAGTTCAGCATGGAAATATCATTGCAACAGCTTTTATTTAGCCAGAAATCAAGAGTGTAAGTTTTTATGCGCTTAAAAGCATTTTCAGGCCGAATGAGCAAATATGCTTGTTTCTGCCAATTGCAGCAAAATACTGAAAGGAAAGTGGGTTTGCCTTCATATTTGAGCCAGAACAACTCAGTTCAGCATGGAAATATCATTGCATCAGCTTTTATTTAGCCAGAAATCAAGAGTGTAAGTTTTTATGCGCTTAAAAGCATTTTCAGGCCGAATGAGCAAATATGCTTGTTTCTCCCAATTGCAGCAAAATACTGAAAGGAAAGTGGGTTTGCCTTCATATTTGAGCCAGAACAACTCAGTTCAGCATGGAAATATCATTGCAACAGCTTTTATTTAGCCAGAAATCAAGAGTGTAAGTTTTTATGCGCTTAAAAGCATTTTCAGGCCGAATGAGCAAATATGCTTGTTTCTGCCAATTGCAGCAAAATACTGAAAGGAAAGTGGGTTTGCCTTCATATTTGAGCCAGAACAACTCAGTTCAGCATGGAAATATCTTTGCAACAGCTTTTATTTAGCCAGAAATCAAGAGTGTAAGTTTTTATGCGCTTAAAAGCATTTTCAGGCCGAATGAGCAAATATGCTTGTTTCTGCCAATTGCAGCAAAATACTGAAAGGAAAGTGGGTTTGCCTTCATATTTGAGCCAGAACAACTCAGTTCAGCATGGAAATATCATTGCAACAGCTTTTATTTAGCCAGAAATCAAGAGTGTAAGTTTTTATGCGCTTAAAAGCATTTTCAGGCCGAATGAGCAAATATGCTTGTTTCTGCCAATTGCAGCAAAATACTGAAAGGAAAGTGGGTTTGCCTTCATATTTGAGCCAGAACAACTCAGTTCAGCATGGAAATATCATTGCAACAGCTTTTATTTAGCCAGAAATCAAGACTGTAAGTTTTTATGTGCTTAAAAGCATTTTCAGGCCAAATAAGCTGATTTCTGCCAATTGCAGCAAAATACTGAAAGGAAAGTGGGTTTGCCTTCATATTTGAGCCAGAACAACTCAGTTCAGCATGGAAATATCATTGCAACAGCTTTTATTTAGCCAGAAATCAAGAGTGTAAGTTTTTATGCGCTTAAAAGCATTTTCAGGCCGAATGAGCAAATATGCTTGTTTCTGCCAATTGCAGCAAAATACTGAAAGGAAAGTGGGTTTGCCTTCATATTTGAGCCAGAACAACTCAGTTCAGCATGGAAATATCATTGCAACAGCTTTTATTTAGCCAGAAATCAAGAGTGTAAGTTTTTATGCGCTTAAAAGCATTTTCAGGCCGAATGAGCAAATATGCTTGTTTCTGCCAATTGCAGCAAAATACTGAAAGGAAAGTGGGTTTCCTTCATATTTGAGCCAGAACAACTCAGTTCAGCATGGAAATATCATTGCAACAGCTTTTATTTAGCCAGAAATCAAGACTGTAAGTTTTTATGTGCTTAAAAGCATTTTCAGGCCAAATAAGCTGATTTCTGCCAATTGCAGCAAAATACTGAAAGGAAAGTGGGTTTGCCTTCATATTTGAGCCAGAACAACTCAGTTCAGCATGGAAATATCTTTGCAACAGCTTTTATTTAGCCAGAAATCAAGAGTGTAAGTTTTTATGCGCTTAAAAGCATTTTCAGGCCGAATGAGCAAATATGCTTGTTTCTGCCAATTGCAGCAAAATACTGAAAGGAAAGTGGGTTTGCCTTCATATTTGAGCCAGAACAACTCAGTTCAGCATGGAAATATCATTGCAACAGCTTTTATTTAGCCAGAAATCAAGACTGTAAGTTTTTATGTGCTTAAAAGCATTTTCAGGCCAAATAAGCTGATTTCTGCCAATTGCAGCAAAATACTGAAAGGAAAGTGGGTTTGCCTTCATATTTGAGCCAGAACAACTCAGTTCAGCATGGAAATATCATTGCAACAGCTTTTATTTAGCCAGAAATCAAGAGTGTAAGTTTTTATGCGCTTAAAAGCATTTTCAGGCCGAATGAGCAAATATGCTTGTTTCTGCCAATTGCAGCAAAATACTGAAAGGAAAGTGGGTTTGCCTTCATATTTGAGCCAGAACAACTCAGTTCAGCATGGAAATATCATTGCAACAGCTTTTATTTAGCCAGAAATCAAGAGTGTAAGTTTTTATGCTCTTAAAAGCATTTTCAGGCCGAATGAGCAAATATGCTTGTTTCTGCCAATTGCAGCAAAATACTGAAAGGAAAGTGGGTTTGCCTTCATATTTGAGCCAGAACAACTCAGTTCAGCATGGAAATATCATTGCAACAGCTTTTATTTAGCCAGAAATCAAGAGTGTAAGTTTTTATGTGCTTAAAAGCATTTTCAGGCCGATTGAGCAAATATGCTTGTTTCTGCCAATTGCAGCAAAATACTGAAAGGAAAGTGGGTTTGCCTACATATTTGAGCCAGAACAACTCAGTTCAGCATGGAAATATCATTGCAACAGCTTTTATTTAGCCAGAAATCAAGACTGTAAGTTTTTATGTGCTTAAAAGCATTTTCAGGCCAAATAAGCTGATTTCTGCCAATTGCAGCAAAATACTGAAAGGAAAGTGGGTTTGCCTTCATATTTGAGCCAGAACAACTCAGTTCAGCATGGAAATATCATTGCAACAGCGTTTATTTAGCCAGAAATCAAGAGTGTAAGTTTTTATGCGCTTAAAAGCATTTTCAGGCCGAATGAGCAAATATGCTTGTTTCTGCCAATTGCAGCAAAATACTGAAAGGAAAGTGGGTTTGCCTTCATATTTGAGCCAGAACAACTCAGTTCAGCATGGAAATATCATTGCAACAGCTTTTATTTAGCCAGAAATCAAGACTGTAAGTTTTTATGTGCTTAAAAGCATTTTCAGGCCAAATAAGCTGATTTCTGCCAATTGCAGCAAAATACTGAAAGGAAAGTGGGTTTGCCTTCATATTTGAGCCAGAACAACTCAGTTCAGCATTGAAATATCATTGCAACAGCTTTTATTTAGCCAGAAATCAAGAGTGTAAGTTTTTATGCGCTTAAAAGCATTTTCAGGCCGAATGAGCAAATATGCTTGTTTCTGCCAATTGCAGCAAAATACTGAAAGGAAAGTGGGTTTGCCTTCATATTTGAGCCAGAACAACTCAGTTCAGCATGGAAATATCATTGCAACAGCTTTTATTTAGCCAGAAATCAAGACTGTAAGTTTTTATGTGCTTAAAAGCATTTTCAGGCCAAATAAGCTGATTTCTGCCAATTGCAGCAAAATACTGAAAGGAAAGTGGTTTTGCCTTCATATTTGAGCCAGAACAACTCAGTTCAGCATGGTAATATCATTGCAACAGCTTTTATTTAGCCAGAAATCAAGAGTGTAAGTTTTTATGCGCTTAAAAGCATTTTCAGGCCGAATGAGCAAATATGCTTGTTTCTGCCAATTGCAGCAAAATACTGAAAGGAAAGTGGGTTTGCCTTCATATTTGAGCCAGAACAACTCAGTTCAGCATGGAAATATCATTGCAACAGCTTTTATTTAGCCAGAAATCAAGAGTGTAAGTTTTTATGCGCTTAAAAGCATTTTCAGGCCGAATGAGCAAATATGCTTGTTTCTGCCAATTGCAGCAAAATACTGAAAGGAAAGTGGGTTTGCCTTCATATTTGAGCCAGAACAACTCAGTTCAGCATGGAAATATCATTGCAACAGCTTTTATTTAGCCAGAAATCAAGAGTGTAAGTTTTTATGCGCTTAAAAGCATTTTCAGGCCGAATGAGCAAATATGCTTGTTTCTGCCAATTGCAGCAAAATACTGAAAGGAAAGTGGGTTTGCCTTCATATTTGAGCCAGAACAACTCAGTTCAGCATGGAAATATCATTGCAACAGCTTTTATTTAGCCAGAAATCAAGAGTGTAAGTTTTTATGCGCTTAAAAGCATTTTCAGGCCGAATGAGCAAATATGCTTGTTTCTGCTAATTGCAGCAAAATACTGAAAGGAAAGTGGGTTTGCCTTCATATTTGAGCCAGAACAACTCAGTTCAGCATGGAAATATCATTGCAACAGCTTTTATTTAGCCAGAAATCAAGAGTGTAAGTTTTTATGCGCTTAAAAGCATTTTCAGGCCGAATGAGCAAATATGCTTGTTTCTGCCAATTGCAGCAAAATACTGAAAGGAAAGTGGGTTTGCCTTCATATTTGAGCCAGAACAACTCAGTTTAGCATGGAAATATCATTGCAACAGCTTTTATTTAGCCAGAAATCAAGACTGTAAGTTTTTATGTGCTTAAAAGCATTTTCAGGCCAAATAAGCTGATTTCTGCCAATTGCAGCAAAATACTGAAAGGAAAGTGGGTTTGCCTTCATATTTGAGCCAGAACAACTCAGTTCAGCATGGAAATATCATTGCAACAGCTTTTATTTAGCCAGAAATCAAGAGTGTAAGTTTTTATGCGCTT
Organism: Channa argus; assembly: GCF_033026475.1. NCBI lineage: Eukaryota > Metazoa > Chordata > Actinopteri > Anabantiformes > Channidae > Channa > Channa argus. The sequence goes on along the minus strand of NW_027125234.1, from coordinate 418,341 downwards.
AAAAGCATTTTCAGGCCGAATGAGCAAATATGCTTGTTTCTGCCAATTGCAGCAAAATACTGAAAGGAAAGTGGGTTTGCCTTCATATTTGAGCCATAACAACTCAGTTCAGCATGGAAATATCATTGCAACAGCTTTTATTTAGCCAGAAATCAAGAGTGTAAGTTTTTATGCGCTTAAAAGCATTTTCAGGCCGAATGAGCAAATATGCTTGTTTCTGCCAATTGCAGCAAAATACTGAAAGGAAAGTGGGTTTGCCTTCATATTTGAGCCAGAACAACTCAGTTCAGCATGGAAATATCATTGCAACAGCTTTTATTTAGCCAGAAATCAAGACTGTAAGTTTTTATGTGCTTAAAAGCATTTTCAGGCCAAATAAGCTGATTTCTGCCAATTGCAGCAAAATACTGAAAGGAAAGTGGGTTTGCCTTCATATTTGAGCCAGAACAACTCAGTTCAGCATTGAAATATCATTGCAACAGCTTTTATTTAGCCAGAAATCAAGAGTGTAAGTTTTTATGCGCTTAAAAGCATTTTCAGGCCGAATGAGCAAATATGCTTGTTTCTGCCAATTGCAGCAAAATAGTGAAAGGAAAGTGGGTTTGCCTTCATATTTGAGCCAGAACAACTCAGTTCAGCATGGAAATATCGTTGCAACAGCTTTTATTTAGCCAGAAATCAAGACTGTAAGTTTTTATGTGCTTAAAAGCATTTTCAGGCCAAATAAGCTGATTTCTGCCAATTGCAGCAAAATACTGAAAGGAAAGTGGTTTTGCCTTCATATTTGAGCCAGAACAACTCAGTTCAGCATGGAAATATCATTGCAACAGCTTTTATTTAGCCAGAAATCAAGAGTGTAAGTTTTTATGCGCTTAAAAGCATTTTCAGGCCGAATGAGCAAATATGCTTGTTTCTGCCAATTGCAGCAAAATACTGAAAGGAAAGTGGGTTTGCCTTCATATTTGAGCCAGAACAACTCAGTTCAGCATGGAAATATCATTGCAACAGCTTTTATTTAGCCAGAAATCAAGACTGTAAGTTTTTATGTGCTTAAAAGCATTTTCAGGCCAAATAAGCTGATTTCTGCCAATTGCAGCAAAATACTGAAAGGAAAGTGGGTTTGCCTTCATATTTGAGCCAGAACAACTCAGTTCAGCATGGAAATATCATTGCAACAGCTTTTATTTAGCCAGAAATCAAGAGTGTAAGTTTTTATGCGCTTAAAAGCATTTTCAGGCCGAATGAGCAAATATGCTTGTTTCTGCCAATTGCAGCAAAATACTGAAAGGAAAGTGGGTTTGCCTTCATATTTGAGCCAGAACAACTCAGTTCAGCATGGAAATATCATTGCAACAGCTTTTATTTAGCCAGAAATCAAGAGTGTAAGTTTTTATGCGCTTAAAAGCATTTTCAGGCCGAATGAGCAAATATGCTTGTTTCTGCCAATTGCAGCAAAATACTGAAAGGAAAGTGGGTTTGCCTTCATATTTGAGCCAGAACAACTCAGTTCAGCATGGAAATATCATTGCAACAGCTTTTATTTAGCCAGAAATCAAGAGTGTAAGTTTTTATGCGCTTAAAAGCATTTTCAGGCCGAATGAGCAAATATGCTTGTTTCTGCCAATTGCAGCAAAATACTGAAAGGAAAGTGGGTTTGCCTTCATATTTGAGCCAGAACAACTCAGTTCAGCATGGAAATATCATTGCAACAGCTTTTATTTAGCCAGAAATCAAGACTGTAAGTTTTTATGTGCTTAAAAGCATTTTCAGGCCAAATAAGCTGATTTCTGCCAATTGCAGCAAAATACTGAAAGGAAAGTGGGTTTGCCTTCATATTTGAGCCAGAACAACTCAGTTCAGCATTGAAATATCATTGCAACAGCTTTTATTTAGCCAGAAATCAAGAGTGTAAGTTTTTATGCGCTTAAAAGCATTTTCAGGCCGAATGAGCAAATATGCTTGTTTCTGCCAATTGCAGCAAAATACTGAAAGGAAAGTGGGTTTGCCTTCATATTTGAGCCAGAACAACTCAGTTCAGCATGGAAATATCATTGCAACAGCTTTTATTTAGCCAGAAATCAAGACTGTAAGTTTTTATGTGCTTAAAAGCATTTTCAGGCCAAATAAGCTGATTTCTGCCAATTGCAGCAAAATACTGAAAGGAAAGTGGTTTTGCCTTCATATTTGAGCCAGAACAACTCAGTTCAGCATGGTAATATCATTGCAACAGCTTTTATTTAGCCAGAAATCAAGAGTGTAAGTTTTTATGCGCTTAAAAGCATTTTCAGGCCGAATGAGCAAATATGCTTGTTTCTGCCAATTGCAGCAAAATACTGAAAGGAAAGTGGGTTTGCCTTCATATTTGAGCCAGAACAACTCAGTTCAGCATGGAAATATCTTTGCAACAGCTTTTATTTAGCCAGAAATCAAGAGTGTAAGTTTTTATGCGCTTAAAAGCATTTTCAGGCCGAATGAGCAAATATGCTTGTTTCTGCCAATTGCAGCAAAATACTGAAAGGAAAGTGGGTTTGCCTTCATATTTGAGCCAGAACAACTCAGTTCAGCATGGAAATATCATTGCAACAGCTTTTATTTAGCCAGAAATCAAGAGTGTAAGTTTTTATGCGCTTAAAAGCATTTTCAGGCCGAAAGAGCAAATATGCTTGTTTCTGCCAATTGCAGCAAAATACTGAAAGGAAAGTGGGTTTGCCTTCATATTTGAGCCAGAACAACTCAGTTCAGCATGGAAATATCATTGCAACAGCTTTTATTTAGCCAGAAATCAAGAGTGTAAGTTTTTATGCGCTTAAAAGCATTTTCAGGCCGAATGAGCAAATATGCTTGTTTCTGCCAATTGCAGCAAAATACTGAAAGGAAAGTGGGTTTGCCTTCATATTTGAGCCAGAACAACTCAGTTCAGCATGGAAATATCATTGCAACAGCTTTTATTTAGCCAGAAATCAAGAGTGTAAGTTTTTATGCGCTTAAAAGCATTTTCAGGCCGAATGAGCAAATATGCTTGTTTCTGCCAATTGCAGCAAAATACTGAAAGGAAAGTGGGTTTGCCTTCATATTTGAGCCAGAACAACTCAGTTCAGCATGGAAATATCATTGCAACAGCTTTTATTTAGCCAGAAATCAAGACTGTAAGTTTTTATGTGCTTAAAAGCATTTTCAGGCCAAATAAGCTGATTTCTGCCAATTGCAGCAAAATACTGAAAGGAAAGTGGGTTTGCCTTCATATTTGAGCCAGAACAACTCAGTTCAGCATGGAAATATCATTGCAACAGCTTTTATTTAGCCAGAAATCAAGAGTGTAAGTTTTTATGCGCTTAAAAGCATTTTCAGGCCGAATGAGCAAATATGCTTGTTTCTGCCAATTGCAGCAAAATACTGAAAGGAAAGTGGGTTTGCCTTCATATTTGAGCCAGAACAACTCAGTTCAGCATGGAAATATCATTGCAACAGCTTTTATTTAGCCAGAAATCAAGAGTGTAAGTTTTTATGCGCTTAAAAGCATTTTCAGGCCGAATGAGCAAATATGCTTGTTTCTGCCAATTGCAGCAAAATACTGAAAGGAAAGTGGGTTTGCCTTCATATTTGAGCCAGAACAACTCAGTTCAGCATGGAAATATCATTGCAACAGCTTTTATTTAGCCAGAAATCAAGAGTGTAAGTTTTTATGCGCTTAAAAGCATTTTCAGGCCGAATGAGCAAATATGCTTGTTTCTGCCAATTGCAGCAAAATACTGAAAGGAAAGTGGGTTTGCCTTCATATTTGAGCCAGAACAACTCAGTTCAGCATGGAAATATCATTGCAACAGCTTTTATTTAGCCAGAAATCAAGAGTGTAAGTTTTTATGCGCTTAAAAGCATTTTCAGGCCGAATGAGCAAATATGCTTGTTTCTGCCAATTGCAGCAAAATACTGAAAGGAAAGTGGGTTTGCCTTCATATTTGAGCCAGAACAACTCAGTTCAGCATGGAAATATCATTGCAACAGCTTTTATTTAGCCAGAAATCAAGAGTGTAAGTTTTTATGCGCTTAAAAGCATTTTCAGGCCGAATGAGCAAATATGCTTGTTTCTGCCAATTGCAGCAAAATACTGAAAGGAAAGTGGGTTTGCCTTCATATTTGAGCCAGAACAACTCAGTTCAGCATGGAAATATCATTGCAACAGCTTTTATTTAGCCAGAAATCAAGAGTGTAAGTTTTTATGCGCTTAAAAGCATTTTCAGGCCGAATGAGCAAATATGCTTGTTTCTGCCAATTGCAGCAAAATACTGAAAGGAAAGTGGGTTTGCCTTCATATTTGAGCCAGAACAACTCAGTTCAGCATGGAAATATCATTGCAACAGCTTTTATTTAGCCAGAAATCAAGACTGTAAGTTTTTATGTGCTTAAAAGCATTTTCAGGCCGATTGAGCAAATATGCTTGTTTCTGCCAATTGCAGCAAAATACTGAAAGGAAAGTGGGTTTGCCTTCATATTTGAGCCAGAACAACTCAGTTCAGCATGGAAATATCATTGCAACAGCTTTTATTTAGCCAGAAATCAAGAGTGTAAGTTTTTATGCGCTTAAAAACATTTTCAGGCCGAATGAGCAAATATGCTTGTTTCTGCCAATTGCAGCAAAATACTGAAAGGAAAGTGGGTTTGCCTTCATATTTGAGCCAGAACAACTCAGTTCAGCATGGAAATATCATTGCAACAGCTTTTATTTAGCCAGAAATCAACACTGTAAGTTTTTATGTGCTTAAAAGCATTTTCAGGCCAAATAAGCTGATTTCTGCCAATTGCAGCAAAATACTGAAAGGAAAGTGGTTTTGCCTTCATATTTGAGCCAGAACAACTCAGTTCAGCATGGTAATATCATTGCAACAGCTTTTATTTAGCCAGAAATCAAGAGTGTAAGTTTTTATGCGCTTAAAAGCATTTTCAGGCCGAATGAGCAAATATGCTTGTTTCTGCCAATTGCAGCAAAATACTGAAAGGAAAGTGGGTTTGCCTTCATATTTGAGCCAGAACAACTCAGTTCAGCATGGAAATATCATTGCAACAGCTTTTATTTAGCCAGAAATCAAGACTGTAAGTTTTTATGTGCTTAAAAGCATTTTCAGGCCAAATAAGCTGATTTCTGCCAATTGCAGCAAAATACTGAAAGGAAAGTGGGTTTGCCTTCATATTTGAGCCAGAACAACTCAGTTCAGCATGGAAATATCATTGCAACAGCGTTTATTTAGCCAGAAATCAAGAGTGTAAGTTTTTATGCGCTTAAAAGCATTTTCAGGCCGAATGAGCAAATATGCTTGTTTCTGCCAATTGCAGCAAAATACTGAAAGGAAAGTGGGTTTGCCTTCATATTTGAGCCAGAACAACTCAGTTCAGCATGGAAATATCATTGCAACAGCTTTTATTTAGCCAGAAATCAAGAGTGTAAGTTTTTATGTGCTTAAAAGCATTTTCAGGCCAAATAAGCTGATTTCTGCCAATTGCAGCAAAATACTGAAAGGAAAGTGGGTTTGCCTTCATATTTGAGCCAGAACAACTCAGTTCAGCATTGAAATATCATTGCAACAGCTTTTATTTAGCCAGAAATCAAGAGTGTAAGTTTTTATGCGCTTAAAAGCATTTTCAGGCCGAATGAGCAAATATGCTTGTTTCTGCCAATTGCAGCAAAATACTGAAAGGAAAGTGGGTTTGCCTTCATATTTGAGCCAGAACAACTCAGTTCAGCATGGAAATATCATTGCAACAGCTTTTATTTAGCCAGAAATCAAGACTGTAAGTTTTTATGTGCTTAAAAGCATTTTCAGGCCAAATAAGCTGATTTCTGCCAATTGCAGCAAAATACTGAAAGGAAAGTGGTTTTGCCTTCATATTTGAGCCAGAACAACTCAGTTCAGCATGGTAATATCATTGCAACAGCTTTTATTTAGCCAGAAATCAAGAGTGTAAGTTTTTATGCGCTTAAAAGCATTTTCAGGCCGAATGAGCAAATATGCTTGTTTCTGCCAATTGCAGCAAAATACTGAAAGGAAAGTGGGTTTGCCTTCATATTTGAGCCAGAACAACTCAGTTCAGCATGGAAATATCATTGCAACAGCTTTTATTTAGCCAGAAATCAAGACTGTAAGTTTTTATGTGGTTAAAAGCATTTTCAGGCCAAATAAGCTGATTTCTGCCAATTGCAGCAAAATACTGAAAGGAAAGTGGGTTTGCCTTCATATTTGAGCCAGAACAACTCAGTTCAGCATGGAAATATCATTGCAACAGCTTTTATTTAGCCAGAAATCAAGAGTGTAAGTTTTTATGCGCTTAAAAGCATTTTCAGGCCGAATGAGCAAATATGCTTGTTTCTGCCAATTGCAGCAAAATACTGAAAGGAAAGTGGGTTTGCCTTCATATTTGAGCCAGAACAACTCAGTTCAGCATGGAAATATCATTGCAACAGCTTTTATTTAGCCAGAAATCAAGAGTGTAAGTTTTTATGCGCTTAAAAGCATTTTCAGGCCGAATGAGCAAATATGCTTGTTTCTGCCAATTGCAGCAAAATACTGAAAGGAAAGTGGGTTTGCCTTCATATTTGAGCCAGAACAACTCAGTTCAGCATGGAAATATCATTGCAACAGCTTTTATTTAGCCAGAAATCAAGAGTGTAAGTTTTTATGCGCTTAAAAGCATTTTCAGGCCGAATGAGCAAATATGCTTGTTTCTGCCAATTGCAGCAAAATACTGAAAGGAAAGTGGGTTTGCCTTCATATTTGAGCCAGAACAACTCAGTTCAGCATGGAAATATCATTGCAACAGCTTTTATTTAGCCAGAAATCAAGAGTGTAAGTTTTTATGCGCTTAAAAGCATTTTCAGGCCGAATGAGCAAATATGCTTGTTTCTGCCAATTGCAGCAAAATACTGAAAGGAAAGTGGGTTTGCCTTCATATTTGAGCCAGAACAACTCAGTTCAGCATGGAAATATCATTGCAACAGCTTTTATTTAGCCAGAAATCAAGACTGTAAGTTTTTATGTGCTTAAAAGCATTTTCAGGCCGATTGAGCAAATATGCTTGTTTCTGCCAATTGCAGCAAAATACTGAAAGGAAAGTGGGTTTGCCTTCATATTTGAGCCAGAACAACTCAGTTCAGCATGGAAATATCATTCCAACAGCTTTTATTTAGCCAGAAATCAAGAGTGTAAGTTTTTATGCGCTTAAAATCATTTTCAGGCCGAATGAGCAAATATGCTTGTTTCTGCCAATTGCAGCAAAATACTGAAAGGAAAGTGGGTTTGCCTTCATATTTGAGCCAGAACAACTCAGTTCAGCATGGAAATATCATTGCAACAGCTTTTATTTAGCCAGAAATCAAGAGTGTAAGTTTTTATGCGCTTAAAAGCATTTTCAGGCCGAATGAGCAAATATGCTTGTTTCTGCCAATTGCAGCAAAATACTGAAAGGAAAGTGGGTTTGCCTACATATTTGAGCCAGAACAACTCAGTTCAGCATGGAAATATCATTGCAACAGCTTTTATTTAGCCAGAAATCAAGACTGTAAGTTTTTATGTGCTTAAAAGCATTTTCAGGCCAAATAAGCTGATTTCTGCCAATTGCAGCAAAATACTGAAAGGAAAGTGGGTTTGCCTTCATATTTGAGCCAGAACAACTCAGTTCAGCATGGAAATATCATTGCAACAGCTTTTATTTAGCCAGAAATCAAGAGTGTAAGTTTTTATGCGCTTAAAAGCATTTTCAGGCCGAATGAGCAAATATGCTTGTTTCTGCCAATTGCAGCAAAATACTGAAAGGAAAGTGGGTTTGCCTTCATATTTGAGCCAGAACAACTCAGTTCAGCGTGGAAATATCATTGCAACAGCTTTTATTTAGCCAGAAATCAAGACTGTAAGTTTTTATGTGCTTAAAAGCATTTTCAGGCCAAATAAGCTGATTTCTGCCAATTGCAGCAAAATACTGAAAGGAAAGTGGGTTTGCCTTCATATTTGAGCCAGAACAACTCAGTTCAGCATGGTAATATCATTGCAACAGCTTTTATTTAGCCAGAAATCAAGAGTGTAAGTTTTTATGCGCTTAAAAGCATTTTCAGGTCGAATGAGCAAATATGCTTGTTTCTGCCAATTGCAGCAAAATACTGAAAGGAAAGTGGGTTTGCCTTCATATTTGAGCCAGAACAACTCAGTTCAGCATGGAAATATCATTGCAACAGCTTTTATTTAGCCAGAAATCAAGACTGTAAGTTTTTATGTGCTTAAAAGCATTTTCAGGCCAAATAAGCTGATTTCTGCCAATTGCAGCAAAATACTGAAAGGAAAGTGGGTTTGCCTTCATATTTGAGCCAGAACAACTCAGTTCAGCATGGAAATATCATTGCAACAGCTTTTATTTAGCCAGAAATCAAGAGTGTAAGTTTTTATGCGCTTAAAAGCATTTTCAGGCCGAATGAGCAAATATGCTTGTTTCTGCCAATTGCAGCAAAATACTGAAAGGAAAGTGGGTTTGCCTTCATATTTGAGCCAGAACAACTCAGTTCAGCATGGAAATATCATTGCAACAGCTTTTATTTAGCCAGAAATCAAGAGTGTAAGTTTTTATGCGCTTAAAAGCATTTTCAGGCCGAATGAGCAAATATGCTTGTTTCTGCCAATTGCAGCAAAATACTGAAAGGAAAGTGGGTTTGCCTTCATATTTGAGCCAGAACAACTCAGTTCAGCATGGAAATATCATTGCAACAGCTTTTATTTAGCCAGAAATCAAGAGTGTAAGTTTTTATGCGCTTAAAAGCATTTTCAGGCCGAATGAGCAAATATGCTTGTTTCTGCCAATTGCAGCAAAATACTGAAAGGAAAGTGGGTTTGCCTTCATATTTGAGCCAGAACAACTCAGTTCAGCATGGAAATATCATTGCAACAGCTTTTATTTAGCCAGAAATCAAGACTGTAAGTTTTTATGTGCTTAAAAGCATTTTCAGGCCGATTGAGCAAATATGCTTGTTTCTGCCAATTGCAGCAAAATACTGAAAGGAAAGTGGGTTTGCCTTCATATTTGAGCCAGAACAACTCAGTTCAGCATGGAAATATCATTGCAACAGCTTTTATTTAGCCAGAAATCAAGAGTGTAAGTTTTTATGCGCTTAAAAGCATTTTCAGGCCGAATGAGCAAATATGCTTGTTTCTGCCAATTGCAGCAAAATACTGAAAGGAAAGTGGGTTTGCCTTCATATTTGAGCCAGAACAACTCAGTTCAGCATGGAAATATCATTGCAACAGCTTTTATTTAGCCAGAAATCAAGAGTGTAAGTTTTTTATGCGCTTAAAAGCATTTTCAGGCCGAATGAGCAAATATGCTTGTTTCTGCCAATTGCAGCAAAATACTGAAAGGAAAGTGGGTTTGCCTACATATTTGAGCCAGAACAACTCAGTTCAGCATGGAAATATCATTGCAACAGCTTTTATTTAGCCAGAAATCAAGACTGTAAGTTTTTATGTGCTTAAAAGCATTTTCAGGCCAAATAAGCTGATTTCTGCCAATTGCAGCAAAATACTGAAAGGAAAGTGGGTTTGCCTTCATATTTGAGCCAGAACAACTCAGTTCAGCATGGAAATATCATTGCAACAGCTTTTATTTAGCCAGAAATCAAGAGTGTAAGTTTTTATGCGCTTAAAAGCATTTTCAGGCCGAATGAGCAAATATGCTTGTTTCTGCCAATTGCAGCAAAATACTGAAAGGAAAGTGGGTTTGCCTTCATATTTGAGCCAGAACAACTCAGTTCAGCATGGAAATATCATTGCAACAGCTTTTATTTAGCCAGAAATCAAGACTGTAAGTTTTTATGTGCTTAAAAGCATTTTCAGGCCAAATAAGCTGATTTCTGCCAATTGCAGCAAAATACTGAAAGGAAAGTGGGTTTGCCTTCATATTTGAGCCAGAACAACTCAGTTCAGCATGGTAATATCATTGCAACAGCTTTTATTTAGCCAGAAATCAAGAGTGTAAGTTTTTATGCGCTTAAAAGCATTTTCAGGTCGAATGAGCAAATATGCTTGTTTCTGCCAATTGCAGCAAAATACTGAAAGGAAAGTGGGTTTGCCTTCATATTTGAGCCAGAACAACTCAGTTCAGCATGGAAATATCATTGCAACAGCTTTTATTTAGCCAGAAATCAAGACTGTAAGTTTTTATGTGCTTAAAAGCATTTTCAGGCCAAATAAGCTGATTTCTGCCAATTGCAGCAAAATACTGAAAGGAAAGTGGGTTTGCCTTCATATTTGAGCCAGAACAACTCAGTTCAGCATGGAAATATCATTGCAACAGCTTTTATTTAGCCAGAAATCAAGAGTGTAAGTTTTTATGCGCTTAAAAGCATTTTCAGGCCGAATGAGCAAATATGCTTGTTTCTGCCAATTGCAGCAAAATACTGAAAGGAAAGTGGGTTTGCCTTCATATTTGAGCCAGAACAACTCAGTTCAGCATGGAAATATCATTGCAACAGCTTTTATTTAGCCAGAAATCAAGAGTGTAAGTTTTTATGCGCTTAAAAGCATTTTCAGGCCGAATGAGCAAATATGCTTGTTTCTGCCAATTGCAGCAAAATACTGAAAGGAAAGTGGGTTTGCCTTCATATTTGAGCCAGAACAACTCAGTTCAGCATGGAAATATCATTGCAACAGCTTTTATTTAGCCAGAAATCAAGAGTGTAAGTTTTTATGCGCTTAAAAGCATTTTCAGGCCGAATGAGCAAATATGCTTGTTTCTGCCAATTGCAGCAAAATACTGAAAGGAAAGTGGGTTTGCCTTCATATTTGAGCCAGAACAACTCAGTTCAGCATGGAAATATCATTGCAACAGCTTTTATTTAGCCAGAAATCAAGAGTGTAAGTTTTTATGCGCTTAAAAGCATTTTCAGGCCGAATGAGCAAATATGCTTGTTTCTGCCAATTGCAGCAAAATACTGAAAGGAAAGTGGGTTTGCCTTCATATTTGAGCCAGAACAACTCAGTTCAGCATGGAAATATCATTGCAACAGCTTTTATTTAGCCAGAAATCAAGAGTGTAAGTTTTTATGCGCTTAAAAGCATTTTCAGGCCGAATGAGCAAATATGCTTGTTTCTGCCAATTGCAGCAAAATACTGAAAGGAAAGTGGGTTTGCCTTCATATTTGAGCCAGAACAACTCAGTTCAGCATGGAAATATCATTGCAACAGCTTTTATTTAGCCAGAAATCAAGAGTGTAAGTTTTTATGCGCTTAAAAGCATTTTCAGGCCGAATGAGCAAATATGCTTGTTTCTGCCAATTGCAGCAAAATACTGAAAGGAAAGTGGGTTTGCCTTCATATTTGAGCCAGAACAACTCAGTTCAGCATGGAAATATCATTGCAACAGCTTTTATTTAGCCAGAAATCAAGACTGTAAGTTTTTATGTGCTTAAAAGGATTTTCAGGCCAAATAAGCTGATTTCTGCCAATTGCAGCAAAATACTGAAAGGAAAGTGGGTTTGCCTTCATATTTGAGCCAGAACAACTCAGTTCAGCATGGAAATATCATTGCAACAGCTTTTATTTAGCCAGAAATCATGAGTGTAAGTTTTTATGCGCTTAAAAGCATTTTCAGGCCGAATGAGCAAATATGCTTGTTTCTGCCAATTGCAGCAAAATACTGAAAGGAAAGTGGGTTTGCCTTCATATTTGAGCCAGAACAACTCAGTTCAGCATGGAAATATCATTGCAACAGCTTTTATTTAGCCAGAAATCAAGAGTGTAAGTTTTTATGCGCTTAAAAGCATTTTCAGGCCGAATGAGCAAATATGCTTGTTTCTGCCAATTGCAGCAAAATACTGAAAGGAAAGTGGGTTTGCCTTCATATTTGAGCCAGAACAACTCAGTTCAGCATGGAAATATCATTGCAACAGCTTTTATTTAGCCAGAAATCAAGAGTGTAAGTTTTTATGCGCTTAAAAGCATTTTCAGGCCGAATGAGCAAATATGCTTGTTTCTGCCAATTGCAGCAAAATACTGAAAGGAAAGTGGGTTTGCCTTCATATTTGAGCCAGAACAACTCAGTTCAGCATGGAAATATCATTGCAACAGCTTTTATTTAGCCAGAAATCAAGAGTGTAAGTTTTTATGCGCTTAAAAGCATTTTCAGGCCGAATGAGCAAATATGCTTGTTTCTGCCAATTGCAGCAAAATACTGAAAGGAAAGTGGGTTTGCCTTCATATTTGAGCCAGAACAACTCAGTTCAGCATGGAAATATCATTGCAACAGCTTTTATTTAGCCAGAAATCAAGAGTGTAAGTTTTTATGCGCTTAAAAGCATTTTCAGGCCGAATGAGCAAATATGCTTGTTTCTGCCAATTGCAGCAAAATACTGAAAGGAAAGTGGGTTTGCCTTCATATTTGAGCCAGAACAACTCAGTTCAGCATGGAAATATCATTGCAACAGCTTTTATTTAGCCAGAAATCAAGAGTGTAAGTTTTTATGCGCTTAAAAGCATTTTCAGGCTGAATGAGCAAATATGCTTGTTTCTGCCAATTGCAGCAAAATACTGAAAGGAAAGTGTGTTTGCCTTCATATTTGAGCCAAAACAACTCAGTTCAGCATGGAAATATCATTGCAACAGCTTTTATTTAGCCAGAAATCAAGACTGTAAGTTTTTATGTGCTTAAAAGCATTTTCAGGCCAAATAAGCTGATTTCTGCCAATTGCAGCAAAATACTGAAAGGAAAGTGGGTTTGCCTTCATATTTGAGCCAGAACAACTCAGTTCAGCATGGAAATATCATTGCAACAGCTTTTATTTAGCCAGAAATCAAGAGTGTAAGTTTTTATGCGCTTAAAAGCATTTTCAGGCCGAATGAGCAAATATGCTTGTTTCTGCCAATTGCAGCAAAATACTGAAAGGAAAGTGGGTTTGCCTTCATATTTGAGCCAGAACAACTCAGTTCAGCATGGAAATATCATTGCAACAGCTTTTATTTAGCCAGAAATCAAGAGTGTAAGTTTTTATGCGCTTAAAAGCATTTTCAGGCCGAATGAGCAAATATGCTTGTTTCTGCCAATTGCAGCAAAATACTGAAAGGAAAGTGGGTTTGCCTTCATATTTGAGCCAGAACAACTCAGTTCAGCATGGAAATATCATTGCAACAGCTTTTATTTAGCCAGAAATCAAGAGTGTAAGTTTTTATGCGCTTAAAAGCATTTTCAGGCCGAATGAGCAAATATGCTTGTTTCTGCCAATTGCAGCAAAATACTGAAAGGAAAGTGGGTTTGCCTTCATATTTGAGCCAGAACAACTCAGTTCAGCATGGAAATATCATTGCAACAGCTTTTATTTAGCCAGAAATCAAGAGTGTAAGTTTTTATGCGCTTAAAAGCATTTTCAGGCCGAATGAGCAAATATGCTTGTTTCTGCCAATTGCAGCAAAATACTGAAAGGAAAGTGGGTTTGCCTTCATATTTGAGCCAGAACAACTCAGTTCAGCATGGAAATATCATTGCAACAGCTTTTATTTAGCCAGAAATCAAGAGTGTAAGTTTTTATGCGCTTAAAAGCATTTTCAGGCCGAATGAGCAAATATGCTTGTTTCTGCCAATTGCAGCAAAATACTGAAAGGAAAGTGGGTTTGCCTTCATATTTGAGCCAGAACAACTCAGTTCAGCATGGAAATATCATTGCAACAGCTTTTATTTAGCCAGAAATCAAGACTGTAAGTTTTTATGTGCTTAAAAGCATTTTCAGGCCGATTGAGCAAATATGCTTGTTTCTGCCAATTGCAGCAAAATACTGAAAGGAAAGTGGGTTTGCCTTAATATTTGAGCCAGAACAACTCAGTTCAGCATGGAAATATCATTGCAACAGCTTTTATTTAGCCAGAAATCAAGAGTGTAAGTTTTTATGCGCTTAAAAGCATTTTCAGGCCGAATGAGCAAATATGCTTGTTTCTGCCAATTGCAGCAAAATACTGAAAGGAAAGTGGGTTTGCCTTCATATTTGAGCCAGAACAACTCAGTTCAGCATGGAAATATCATTGCAACAGCTTTTATTTAGCCAGAAATCAAGAGTGTAAGTTTTTAAGCGCTTAAAAGCATTTTCAGGCCGAATGAGCAAATATGCTTGTTTCTGCCAATTGCAGCAAAATACTGAAAGGAAAGTGGGTTTGCCTACATATTTGAGCCAGAACAACTCAGTTCAGCATGGAAATATCATTGCAACAGCTTTTATTTAGCCAGAAATCAAGACTGTAAGTTTTTATGTGCTTAAAAGCATTTTCCGGCCAAATAAGCTGATTTCTGCCAATTGCAGCAAAATACTGAAAGGAAAGTGGGTTTGCCTTCATATTTGAGCCAGAACAACTCAGTTCAGCATGGAAATATCATTGCAACAGCTTTTATTTAGCCAGAAATCAAGAGTGTAAGTTTTTATGCGCTTAAAAGCATTTTCAGGCCGAATGAGCAAATATGCTTGTTTCTGCCAATTGCAGCAAAATACTGAAAGGAAAGTGGGTTTGCCTTCATATTTGAGCCAGAACAACTCAGTTCAGCATGGAAATATCATTGCAACAGCTTTTATTTAGCCAGAAATCAAGAGTGTAAGTTTTTATGCGCTTAAAAGCATTTTCAGGCCGAATGAGCAAATATGCTTGTTTCTGCCAATTGCAGCAAAATACTGAAAGGAAAGTGGGTTTGCCTTCATATTTGAGCCAGAACAACTCAGTTCAGCATGGAAATATCATTGCAACAGCTTTTATTTAGCCAGAAATCAAGAGTGTAAGTTTTTATGCGCTTAAAAGCATTTTCAGGCCGAATGAGCAAATATGCTTGTTTCTGCCAATTGCAGCAAAATACTGAAAGGAAAGTGGGTTTGCCTTCATATTTGAGCCAGAACAACTCAGTTCAGCATGGAAATATCATTGCAACAGCTTTTATTTAGCCAGAAATCAAGAGTGTAAGTTTTTATGCGCTTAAAAGCATTTTCAGGCCGAATGAGCAAATATGCTTGTTTCTGCCAATTGCAGCAAAATACTGAAAGGAAAGTGGGTTTGCCTTCATATTTGAGCCAGAACAACTCAGTTCAGCATGGAAATATCATTGCAACAGCTTTTATTTAGCCAGAAATCAAGAGTGTAAGTTTTTATGCGCTTAAAAGCATTTTCAGGCCGAATGAGCAAATATGCTTGTTTCTGCCAATTGCAGCAAAATACTGAAAGGAAAGTGGGTTTGCCTTCATATTTGAGCCAGAACAACTCAGTTCAGCATGGAAATATCATTGCAACAGCTTTTATTTAGCCAGAAATCAAGAGTGTAAGTTTTTATGCGCTTAAAAGCATTTTCAGGCCGAATGAGCAAATATGCTTGTTTCTGCCAATTGCAGCAAAATACTGAAAGGAAAGTGGGTTTGCCTTCATATTTGAGCCAGAACAACTCAGTTCAGCATGGAAATATCATTGCAACAGCTTTTATTTAGCCAGAAATCAAGAGTGTAAGTTTTTATGCGCTTAAAAGCATTTTCAGGCCGAATGAGCAAATATGCTTGTTTCTGCCAATTGCAGCAAAATACTGAAAGGAAAGTGTGTTTGCCTTCATATTTGAGCCAGAACAACTCAGTTCAGCATGGAAATATCATTGCAACAGCTTTTATTTAGCCAGAAATCAAGACTGTAAGTTTTTATGTGCTTAAAAGCATTTTCAGGCCAAATAAGCTGATTTCTGCCAATTGCAGCAAAATACTGAAAGGAAAGTGGGTTTGCCTTCATATTTGAGCCAGAACAACTCAGTTCAGCATGGAAATATCATTGCAACAGCTTTTATTTAGCCAGAAATCAAGAGTGTAAGTTTTTATGCGCTTAAAAGCATTTTCAGGCCGAATGAGCAAATATGCTTGTTTCTGCCAATTGCAGCAAAATACTGAAAGGAAAGTGGGTTTGCCTTCATATTTGAGCCAGAACAACTCAGTTCAGCATGGAAATATCATTGCAACAGCTTTTATTTAGCCAGAAATCAAGAGTGTAAGTTTTTATGCGCTTAAAAGCATTTTCAGGCCGAATGAGCAAATATGCTTGTTTCTGCCAATTGCAGCAAAATACTGAAAGGAAAGTGGGTTTGCCTGCATATTTGAGCCAGAACAACTCAGTTCAGCATGGAAATATCATTGCAACAGCTTTTATTTAGCCAGAAATCAAGACTGTAAGTTTTTATGTGCTTAAAAGCATTTTCAGGCCAAATAAGCTGATTTCTGCCAATTGCAGCAAAATACTGAAAGGAAAGTGGGTTTGCCTTCATATTTGAGCCAGAACAACTCAGTTCAGCATGGAAATATCTTTGCAACAGCTTTTATTTAGCCAGAAATCAAGAGTGTAAGTTTTTATGCGCTTAAAAGCATTTTCAGGCCGAATGAGCAAATATGCTTGTTTCTGCCAATTGCAGCAAAATACTGAAAGGAAAGTGGGTTTGCCTTCATATTTGAGCCAGAACAACTCAGTTCAGCATGGAAATATCATTGCAACAGCTTTTATTTAGCCAGAAATCAAGACTGTAAGTTTTTATGTGCTTAAAAGCATTTTCAGGCCAAATAAGCTGATTTCTGCCAATTGCAGCAAAATACTGAAAGGAAAGTGGGTTTGCCTTCATATTTGAGCCAGAACAACTCAGTTCAGCATGGAAATATCATTGCAACAGCTTTTATTTAGCCAGAAATCAAGAGTGTAAGTTTTTATGCGCTTAAAAGCATTTTCAGGCCGAATGAGCAAATATGCTTGTTTCTGCCAATTGCAGCAAAATACTGAAAGGAAAGTGGGTTTGCCTTCATATTTGAGCCAGAACAACTCAGTTCAGCATGGAAATATCATTGCAACAGCTTTTATTTAGCCAGAAATCAAGAGTGTAAGTTTTTATGCTCTTAAAAGCATTTTCAGGCCGAATGAGCAAATATGCTTGTTTCTGCCAATTGCAGCAAAATACTGAAAGGAAAGTGGGTTTGCCTTCATATTTGAGCCAGAACAACTCAGTTCAGCATGGAAATATCATTGCAACAGCTTTTATTTAGCCAGAAATCAAGAATGTAAGTTTTTATGTGCTTAAAAGCATTTTCAGGCCGATTGAGCAAATATGCTTGTTTCTGCCAATTGCAGCAAAATACTGAAAGGAAAGTGGGTTTGCCTTCATATTTGAGCCAGAACAACTCAGTTCAGCATGGAAATATCATTGCAACAGCTTTTATTTAGCCAGAAATCAAGAGTGTAAGTTTTTATGCGCTTAAAAGCATTTTCAGGCCGAATGAGCAAATATGCTTGTTTCTGCCAATTGCAGCAAAATACTGAAAGGAAAGTGGGTTTGCCTTCATATTTGAGCCAGAACAACTCAGTTCAGCATGGAAATATCATTGCAACAGCTTTTATTTAGCCAGAAATCAAGAGTGTAAGTTTTTATGCGCTTAAAAGCATTTTCAGGCCGAATGAGCAAATATGCTTGTTTCTGCCAATTGCAGCAAAATAATGAAAGGAAAGTGGGTTTGCCTTCATATTTGAGCCAGAACAACTCAGTTCAGCATGGAAATATCATTGCAACAGCTTTTATTTAGCCAGAAATCAAGAGTGTAAGTTTTTATGCGCTTAAAAGCATTTTCAGGCCGAATGAGCAAATATGCTTGTTTCTGCCAATTGCAGCAAAATACTGAAAGGAAAGTGGGTTTGCCTACATATTTGAGCCAGAACAACTCAGTTCAGCATGGAAATATCATTGCAACAGCTTTTATTTAGCCAGAAATCAAGACTGTAAGTTTTTATGTGCTTAAAAGCATTTTCAGGCCAAATAAGCTGATTTCTGCCAATTGCAGCAAAATACTGAAAGGAAAGTGGGTTTGCCTTCATATTTGAGCCAGAACAACTCAGTTCAGCATGGAAATATCATTGCAACAGCTTTTATTTAGCCTGAAATCAAGAGTGTAAGTTTTTATGCGCTTAAAAGCATTTTCAGGCCGAATGAGCAAATATGCTTGTTTCTGCCAATTGCAGCAAAATACTGAAAGGAAAGTGGGTTTGCCTTCATATTTGAGCCAGAACAACTCAGTTCAGCATGGAAATATCATTGCAACAGCTTTTATTTAGCCAGAAATCAAGACTGTAAGTTTTTATGTGCTTAAAAGCATTTTCAGGCCGATTGAGCAAATATGCTTGTTTCTGCCAATTGCAGCAAAATACTGATAGGAAAGTGGGTTTGCCTTAATATTTGAGCCAGAACAACTCAGTTCAGCATGGAAATATCATTGCAACAGCTTTTATTTAGCCAGAAATCAAGAGTGTAAGTTTTTAAGCGCTTAAAAGCATTTTCAGGCCGAATGAGCAAATATGCTTGTTTCTGCCAATTGCAGCAAAATACTGAAAGGAAAGTGGGTTTGCCTTCATATTTGAGCCAGAACAACTCAGTTCAGCATGGAAATATCATTGCAACAGCTTTTATTTAGCCAGAAATCAAGAGTGTAAGTTTTTAAGCGCTTAAAAGCATTTTCAGGCCGAATGAGCAAATATGCTTGTTTCTGCCAATTGCAGCAAAATACTGAAAGGAAAGTGGGTTTGCCTTCATATTTGAGCCAGAACAACTCAGTTCAGCATGGAAATATCATTGCAACAGCTTTTATTTAGCCAGAAATCAAGAGTGTAAGTTTTTATGCGCTTAAAAGCATTTTCAGGCCGAATGAGCAAATATGCTTGTTTCTGCCAATTGCAGCAAAATACTGAAAGGAAAGTGGGTTTGCCTTCATATTTGAGCCAGAACAACTCAGTTCAGCATGGAAATATCATTGCAACAGCTTTTATTTAGCCAGAAATCAAGAGTGTAAGTTTTTATGCGCTTAAAAGCATTTTCAGGCCGAATGAGCAAATATGCTTGTTTCTGCCAATTGCAGCAAAATACTGAAAGGAAAGTGGGTTTGCCTTCATATTTGAGCCAAAACAACTCAGTTCAGCATGGAAATATCATTGCAACAGCTTTTATTTAGCCAGAAATCAAGACTGTAAGTTTTTATGTGCTTAAAAGCATTTTCAGGCCAAATAAGCTGATTTCTGCCAATTGCAGCAAAATACTGAAAGGAAAGTGGGTTTGCCTTCATATTTGAGCCAGAACAACTCAGTTCAGCATGGAAATATCATTGCAACAGCTTTTATTTAGCCAGAAATCAAGACTGTAAGTTTTTATGCGCTTAAAAGCATTTTCAGGCCGAATGAGCAAATATGCTTGTTTCTGCCAATTGCAGCAAAATACTGAAAGGAAAGTGGGTTTGCCTTCATATTTGAGCCAGAACAACTCAGTTCAGCATGGAAATATCATTGCAACAGCTTTTATTTAGCCAGAAATCAAGACTGTAAGTTTTTATGTGCTTAAAAGCATTTTCAGGCCAAATAAGCTGATTTCTGCCAATTGCAGCAAAATACTGAAAGGAAAGTGGGTTTGCCTTCATATTTGAGCCAGAACAACTCAGTTCAGCATGGAAATATCATTGCAACAGCTTTTATTTAGCCAGAAATCAAGAGTGTAAGTTTTTATGCGCTTAAAAGCATTTTCAGGCCGAATGAGCAAATATGCTTGTTTCTGCCAATTGCAGCAAAATACTGAAAGGAAAGTGGGTTTGCCTTCATATTTGAGCCAGAACAACTCAGTTCAGCATGGAAATATCATTGCAACAGCTTTTATTTAGCCAGAAATCAAGAGTGTAAGTTTTTATGCGCTTAAAAGCATTTTCAGGCCGAATGAGCAAATATGCTTGTTTCTGCCAATTGCAGCAAAATAATGAAAGGAAAGTGGGTTTGCCTTCATATTTGAGCCAGAACAACTCAGTTCAGCATGGAAATATCATTGCAACAGCTTTTATTTAGCCAGAAATCAAGACTGTAAGTTTTTATGCGCTTAAAAGCATTTTCAGGCCGAATGAGCAAATATGCTTGTTTCTGCCAATTGCAGCAAAATACTGAAAGGAAAGTGGGTTTGCCTTCATATTTGAGCCAGAACAACTAAGTTCAGCATGGAAATATCATTGCAACAGCTTTTATTTAGCCAGAAATCAAGAGTGTAAGTTTTTATGCGCTTAAAAGCATTTTCAGGCCGAATGAGCAAATATGCTTGTTTCTGCCAATTGCAGCAAAATACTGAAAGGAAAGTGGGTTTGCCTACATATTTGAGCCAGAACAACTCAGTTCAGCATGGAAATATCATTGCAACAGCTTTTATTTAGCCAGAAATCAAGACTGTAAGTTTTTATGTGCTTAAAAGCATTTTCAGGCCAAATAAGCTGATTTCTGCCAATTGCAGCAAAATACTGAAAGGAAAGTGGGTTTGCCTTCATATTTGAGCCAGAACAACTCAGTTCAGCATGGAAATATCATTGCAACAGCTTTTATTTAGCCAGAAATCAAGAGTGTAAGTTTTTATGCGCTTAAAAGCATTTTCAGGCCGAATGAGCAAATATGCTTGTTTCTGCCAATTGCAGCAAAATACTGAAAGGAAAGTGGGTTTGCCTTCATATTTGAGCCAGAACAACTCAGTTCAGCATGGAAATATCATTGCAACAGCTTTTATTTAGCCAGAAATCAAGAGTGTAAGTTTTTATGCGCTTAAAAGCATTTTCAGGCCGAATGAGCAAATATGCTTGTTTCTGCCAATTGCAGCAAAATACTGAAAGGAAAGTGGGTTTGCCTTCATATTTGAGCCAGAACAACTCAGTTCAGCATGGAAATATCATTGCAACAGCTTTTATTTAGCCAGAAATCAAGAGTGTAAGTTTTTATGCGCTTAAAAGCATTTTCAGGCCGAATGAGCAAATATGCTTGTTTCTGCCAATTGCAGCAAAATACTGAAAGGAAAGTGGGTTTGCCTTCATATTTGAGCCAAAACAACTCAGTTCAGCATGGAAATATCATTGCAACAGCTTTTATTTAGCCAGAAATCAAGACTGTAAGTTTTTATGTGCTTAAAAGCATTTTCAGGCCAAATAAGCTGATTTCTGCCAATTGCAGCAAAATACTGAAAGGAAAGTGGGTTTGCCTTCATATTTGAGCCAGAACAACTCAGTTCAGCATGGAAATATCATTGCAACAGCTTTTATTTAGCCAGAAATCAAGACTGTAAGTTTTTATGCGCTTAAAAGCATTTTCAGGCCGAATGAGCAAATATGCTTGTTTCTGCCAATTGCAGCAAAATACTGAAAGGAAAGTGGGTTTGCCTTCATATTTGAGCCAGAACAACTCAGTTCAGCATGGAAATATCATTGCAACAGCTTTTATTTAGCCAGAAATCAAGACTGTAAGTTTTTATGTGCTTAAAAGCATTTTCAGGCCAAATAAGCTGATTTCTGCCAATTGCAGCAAAATACTGAAAGGAAAGTGGGTTTGCCTTCATATTTGAGCCAGAACAACTCAGTTCAGCATGGAAATATCATTGCAACAGCTTTTATTTAGCCAGAAATCAAGAGTGTAAGTTTTTATGCGCTTAAAAGCATTTTCAGGCCGAATGAGCAAATATGCTTGTTTCTGCCAATTGCAGCAAAATACTGAAAGGAAAGTGGGTTTGCCTTCATATTTGAGCCAGAACAACTCAGTTCAGCATGGAAATATCATTGCAACAGCTTTTATTTAGCCAGAAATCAAGAGTGTAAGTTTTTATGCGCTTAAAAGCATTTTCAGGCCGAATGAGCAAATATGCTTGTTTCTGCCAATTGCAGCAAAATAATGAAAGGAAAGTGGGTTTGCCTTCATATTTGAGCCAGAACAACTCAGTTCAGCATGGAAATATCATTGCAACAGCTTTTATTTAGCCAGAAATCAAGAGTGTAAGTTTTTATGCGCTTAAAAGCATTTTCAGGCCGAATGAGCAAATATGCTTGTTTCTGCCAATTGCAGCAAAATACTGAAAGGAAAGTGGGTTTGCCTTCATATTTGAGCCAGAACAACTAAGTTCAGCATGGAAATATCATTGCAACAGCTTTTATTTAGCCAGAAATCAAGAGTGTAAGTTTTTATGCGCTTAAAAGCATTTTCAGGCCGAATGAGCAAATATGCTTGTTTCTGCCAATTGCAGCAAAATACTGAAAGGAAAGTGGGTTTGCCTTCATATTTGAGCCAGAACAACTCAGTTCAGCATGGAAATATCATTGCAACAGCTTTTATTTAGCCAGAAATCAAGACTGTAAGTTTTTATGTGCTTTAAAGCATTTTCAGGCCAAATAAGCTGATTTCTGCCAATTGCAGCAAAATACTGAAAGAAAAGTGGGTTTGCCTTCATATTTGAGCCAGAACAACTCAGTTCAGCATGGAAATATCATTGCAACAGCTTTTATTTAGCCAGAAATCAAGAGTGTAAGTTTTTATGCGCTTAAAAGCATTTTCAGGCCGAAGGAGTAAATATGCTTGTTTCTGCCAATTGCAGCAAAATACTGAAAGGAAAGTGGGTTTGCCTTCATATTTGTGCCAGAACAACTCAGTTCAGCATGGAAATATCATTGCAACAGCTTTTATTTAGCCAGAAATCAAGAGTGTAAGTTTTTATGCGCTTAAAAGCATTTTCAGGCCGAAGGAGCAAATATGCTTGTTTCTGCCAATTGCAGCAAAATACTGAAAGGAAAGTGGGTTTGCCTTCATATTTGAGCCAGAACAACTCAGTTCAGCATGGAAATATCATTGCAACAGCTTTTATTTAGCCAGAAATCATAGTGTAAGTTTTTATGCGCTTAAAAGCATTTTCAGGCCGAATGAGCAAATATGCTTGTTTCTGCCAATTGCAGCAAAATACTGAAAGGAAAGTGGGTTTGCCTTCATATTTGAGCCAGAACAACTCAGTTCAGCATGGAAATATCATTGCAACAGCTTTTATTTAGCCAGAAATCAAGACTGTAAGTTTTTATGCGCTTAAAAGCATTTTCAGGCCGAATGAGCAAATATGCTTGTTTCTGCCAATTGCAGCAAAATACTGAAAGGAAAGTGGGTTTGCCTTCATATTTGAGCCAGAACAACTCAGTTCAGCATGGAAATATCATTGCAACAGCTTTTATTTAGCCAGAAATCAAGAGTGTAAGTTTTTATGCGCTTAAAAGCATTTTCAGGCCGAATGAGCAAATATGCTTGTTTCTGCCAATTGCAGCAAAATACTGAAAGGAAAGTGGGTTTGCCTTCATATTTGAGCCAGAACAACTCAGTTCAGCATGGAAATATCATTGCAACAGCTTTTATTTAGCCAGAAATCAAGAGTGTAAGTTTTTATGCGCTTAAAAGCATTTTCAGGCCGAATGAGCAAATATGCTTGTTTCTGCCAATTGCAGCAAAATACTGAAAGGAAAGTGGGTTTTCCTTCATATTTGAGCCAGAACAACTCAGTTCAGCATGGAAATATCATTGCAACAGCTTTTATTTAGCCAGAAATCAAGACTGTAAGTTTTTATGTGCTTAAAAGCATTTTCAGGCCAAATAAGCTGATTTCTGCCAATTGCAGCAAAATACTGAAAGGAAAGTGGGTTTGCCTTCATATTTGAGCCAGAACAACTCAGTTCAGCATGGAAATATCATTGCAACAGCTTTTATTTAGCCAGAAATCAAGACTGTAAGTTTTTATGTGCTTAAAAGCATTTTCAGGCCAAATATGCTGATTTCTGCCAATTGCAGCAAAATACTGAAAGGAAAGTGGGTTTGCCTTCATATTTGAGCCAGAACAACTCAGTTCAGCATGGAAATATCATTGCAACAGCTTTTATTTAGCCAGAAATCAAGAGTGTATGTTTTTATGCGCTTAAAAGCATTTTCAGGCCGAATGAGCAAATATGCTTGTTTTCTGCCAATTGCAGCAAAATACTGAAAGGAAAGTGGGTTTGCCTTCATATTTGAGCCAGAACAACTCAGTTCAGCATGGAAATATCATTGCAACAGCTTTTATTTAGCCAGAAATCAAGACTGTAAGTTTTTATGTGCTTAAAAGCATTTTCAGGCCAAATAAGCTGATTTCTGCCAATTGCAGCAAAATACTGAAAGGAAAGTGGGTTTGCCTTCATATTTGAGCCAGAACAACTCAGTTCAGCATGGAAATATCATTGCAACAGCTTTTATTTAGCCAGAAATCAAGAGTGTAAGTTTTTATGCGCTTAAAAGCATTTTCAGGCCGAATGAGCAAATATGCTTGTTTCTGCCAATTGCAGCAAAATACTGAAAGGAAAGTGGGTTTGCCTTCATATTTGAGCCAGAACAACTCAGTTCAGCATGGAAATATCATTGCAACAGCTTTTATTTAGCCAGAAATCAAGAGTGTAAGTTTTTATGCGCTTAAAAGCATTTTCAGGCCGAATGAGCAAATATGCTTGTTTCTGCCAATTGCAGCAAAATACTGAAAGGAAAGTGGGTTTGCCTTCATATTTGAGCCAGAACAACTCAGTTCAGCATGGAAATATCATTGCAACAGCTTTTATTTAGCCAGAAATCAAGACTGTAAGTTTTTATGTGCTTAAAAGCATTTTCAGGCCAAATATGCTGATTTCTGCCAATTGCAGCAAAATACTGAAAGGAAAGTGGGTTTGCCTTCATATTTGAGCCAGAACAACTCAGTTCAGCATGGAAATATCATTGCAACAGCTTTTATTTAGCCAGAAATCAATAGTGTAAGTTTTTATGCGCTTAAAAGCATTTTCAGGCCGAATGAGCAAATATGCTTGTTTCTGCCAATTGCAGCAAAATACTGAAAGGAAAGTGGGTTTGCCTTCATATTTGAGCCAGAACAACTCAGTTCAGCATGGAAATATCATTGCAACAGCTTTTATTTAGCCAGAAATCAAGAGTGTAAGTTTTTATGCGCTTAAAAGCATTTTCAGGCCGAATGAGCAAATATGCTTGTTTCTGCCAATTGCAGCAAAATACTGAAAGGAAAGTGGGTTTGCCTTCATATTTGAGCCAGAACAACTCAGTTCAGCATGGTAAAATCATTGCAACAGCTTTTATTTAGCCAGAAATCAAGAGTGTAAGTTTTTATGCGCTTAAAAGCATTTTCAGGCCGAATGAGCAAATATGCTTGTTTCTGCCAATTGCAGCAAAATACTGAAAGGAAAGTGGGTTTGCCTTCATATTTGAGCCAGAACAACTCAGTTCAGCATGGAAATATCATTGCAACAGCTTTTATTTAGCCAGAAATCAAGACTGTAAGTTTTTATGTGCTTAAAAGCATTTTCAGGCCAAATAAGCTGATTTCTGCCAATTGCAGCAAAATACTGAAAGGAAAGTGGGTTTGCCTTCATATTTGAGCCAGAACAACTCAGTTCAGCATGGAAATATCATTGCAACAGTTTTTATTTAGCCAGAAATCAAGACTGTAAGTTTTTATGTGCTTAAAAGCATTTTCAGGCCAAATATGCTGATTTCTGCCAATTGCAGCAAAATACTGAAAGGAAAGTGGGTTTGCCTTCATATTTGAGCCAGAACAACTCAGTTCAGCATGGAAATATCATTGCAACAGCTTTTATTTAGCCAGAAATCAAGACTGTAAGTTTTTATGCGCTTAAAAGCATTTTCAGGCCGAATGAGCAAATATGCTTGTTTCTGCCAATTGCAGCAAAATACTGAAAGGAAAGTGGGTTTGCCTTCATATTTGAGCCAGAACAACTCAGTTCAGCATGGAAATATCATTGCAACAGCTTTTATTTAGCCAGAAATCAAGAGTGTAAGTTTTTATGCGCTTAAAAGCATTTTCAGGCCGAATGAGCAAATATGCTTGTTTCTGCCAATTGCAGCAAAATACTGAAAGGAAAGTGGGTTTGCCTTCATATTTGAGCCAGAACAACTCAGTTCAGCATGGAAATATCATTGCAACAGCTTTTATTTAGCCAGAAATCAAGAGTGTAAGTTTTTATGCGCTTAAAAGCATTTTCAGGCCGAATGAGCAAATATGCTTGTTTCTGCCAATTGCAGCAAAATACTGAAAGGAAAGTGGGTTTGCCTTCATATTTGAGCCAGAACAACTCAGTTCAGCATGGTAAAATCATTGCAACAGCTTTTATTTAGCCAGAAATCAAGAGTGTAAGTTTTTATGCGCTTAAAAGCATTTTCAGGCCGAATGAGCAAATATGCTTGTTTCTGCCAATTGCAGCAAAATACTGAAAGGAAAGTGGGTTTGCCTTCATATTTGAGCCAGAACAACTCAGTTCAGCATGGAAATATCATTGCAACAGCTTTTATTTAGCCAGAAATCAAGACTGTAAGTTTTTATGTGCTTAAAAGCATTTTCAGGCCAAATAAGCTGATTTCTGCCAATTGCAGCAAAATACTGAAAGGAAAGTGGGTTTGCCTTCATATTTGAGCCAGAACAACTCAGTTCAGCATGGAAATATCATTGCAACAGCTTTTATTTAGCCAGAAATCAAGACTGTAAGTTTTTATGTGCTTAAAAGCATTTTCAGGCCAAATATGCTGATTTCTGCCAATTGCAGCAAAATACTGAAAGGAAAGTGGGTTTGCCTTCATATTTGAGCCAGAACAACTCAGTTCAGCATGGAAATATCATTGCAACAGCTTTTATTTAGCCAGAAATCAAGACTGTAAGTTTTTATGCGCTTAAAAGCATTTTCAGGCCGAATGAGCAAATATGCTTGTTTCTGCCAATTGCAGCAAAATACTGAAAGGAAAGTGGGTTTGCCTTCATATTTGAGCCAGAACAACTCAGTTCAGCATGGAAATATCATTGCAACAGCTTTTATTTAGCCAGAAATCAAGACTGTAAGTTTTTATGTGCTTAAAAGCATTTTCAGGCCAAATAAGCTGATTTCTGCCAATTGCAGCAAAATACTGAAAGGAAAGTGGGTTTGCCTTCATATTTGAGCCAGAACAACTCAGTTCAGCATGGAAATATCATTGCAACAGCTTTTATTTAGCCAGAAATCAAGAGTGTAAGTTTTTATGCGCTTAAAAGCATTTTCAGGCCGAATGAGCAAATATGCTTGTTTCTGCCAATTGCAGCAAAATACTGAAAGGAAAGTGGGTTTGCCTTCATATTTGAGCCAGAACAACTCAGTTCAGCATGGAAATATCATTGCAACAGCTTTTATTTAGCCAGAAATCAAGACTGTAAGTTTTTATGTGCTTAAAAGCATTTTCAGGCCAAATAAGCTGATTTCTGCCAATTGCAGCAAAATACTGAAAGGAAAGTGGGTTTGCCTTCATATTTGAGCCAGAACAACTCAGTTCAGCATTGAAATATCATTGCAACAGCTTTTATTTAGCCAGAAATCAAGAGTGTAAGTTTTTATGCGCTTAAAAGCATTTTCAGGCCGAATGAGCAAATATGCTTGTTTCTGCCAATTGCAGCAAAATACTGAAAGGAAAGTGGGTTTGCCTTCATATTTGAGCCAGAACAACTCAGTTCAGCATGGAAATATCATTGCAACAGCTTTTATTTAGCCAGAAATCAAGACTGTAAGTTTTTATGTGCTTAAAAGCATTTTCAGGCCAAATAAGCTGATTTCTGCCAATTGCAGCAAAATACTGAAAGGAAAGTGGGTTTGCCTTCATATTTGAGCCAGAACAACTCAGTTCAGCATGGAAATATCATTGCAACAGCTTTTATTTAGCCAGAAATCAAGAGTGTAAGTTTTTATGCGCTTAAAAGCATTTTCAGGCCGAATGAGCAAATATGCTTGTTTCTGCCAATTGCAGCAAAATACTGAAAGGAAAGTGGGTTTGCCTTCATATTTGAGCCAGAACAACTCAGTTCAGCATGGAAATATCATTGCAACAGCTTTTATTTAGCCAGAAATCAAGACTGTAAGTTTTTATGTGCTTAAAAGCATTTTCAGGCTAAATAAGCTGATTTCTGCCAATTGCAGCAAAATACTGAAAGGAAAGTGGGTTTGCCTTCATATTTGAGCCAGAACAACTCAGTTCAGCATGGAATTATCATTGCAACAGCTTTTATTTAGCCAGAAATCAAGACTGTAAGTTTTTATGCGCTTAAAAGCATTTTCAGGCCGAATGAGCAAATATGCTTGTTTCTGCCAATTGCAGCAAAATACTGAAAGGAAAGTGGGTTTGCCTTCATATTTGAGCCAGAACAACTCAGTTCAGCATGGAAATATCATTGCAACAGCTTTTATTTAGCCAGAAATCAAGAGTGTAAGTTTTTATGCGCTTAAAAGCATTTTCAGGCCGAATGAGCAAATATGCTTGTTTCTGCCAATTGCAGCAAAATACTGAAAGGAAAGTGGGTTTGCCTTCATATTTGAGCCAGAACAACTCAGTTCAGCATGGAAATATCATTGCAACAGCTTTTATTTAGCCAGAAATCAAGACTGTAAGTTTTTATGTGCTTAAAAGCATTTTCAGGCCAAATAAGCTGATTTCTGCCAATTGCAGCAAAATACTGAAAGGAAAGTGGGTTTGCCTTCATATTTGAGCCAGAACAACTCAGTTCAGCATGGAAATATCATTGCAACAGCTTTTATTTAGCCAGAAATCAAGAGTGTAAGTTTTTATGCGCTTAAAAGCATTTTCAGGCCGAATGAGCAAATATGCTTGTTTCTGCCAATTGCAGCAAAATACTGAAAGGAAAGTGGGTTTGCCTTCATATTTGAGCCAGAACAACTCAGTTCAGCATGGAAATATCATTGCAACAGCTTTTATTTAGCCAGAAATCAAGAGTGTAAGTTTTTATGCGCTTAAAAGCATTTTCAGGCCGAATGAGCAAATATGCTTGTTTCTGCCAATTGCAGCAAAATACTGAAAGGAAAGTGGGTTTGCCTTCATATTTGAGCCAGAACAACTCAGTTCAGCATGGAAATATCATTGCAACAGCTTTTATTTAGCCAGAAATCAAGACTGTAAGTTTTTATGTGCTTAAAAGCATTTTCAGGCCAAATAAGCTGATTTCTGCCAATTGCAGCAAAATACTGAAAGGAAAGTGGGTTTGCCTTCATATTTGAGCCAGAACAACTCAGTTCAGCATGGAAATATCATTGCAACAGCTTTTATTTAGCCAGAAATCAAGAGTGTAAGTTTTTATGTGCTTAAAAGCATTTTCAGGCCAAATAAGCTGATTTCTGCCAATTGCAGCAAAATACTGAAAGGAAAGTGGGTTTGCCTTCATATTTGAGCCAGAACAACTCAGTTCAGCATGGAATTATCATTGCAACAGCTTTTATTTAGCCAGAAATCAAGACTGTAAGTTTTTATGCGCTTAAAAGCATTTTCAGGCCGAATGAGCAAATATGCTTGTTTCTGCCAATTGCAGCAAAATACTGAAAGGAAAGTGGGTTTGCCTTCATATTTGAGCCAGAACAACTCAGTTCAGCATGGAAATATCATTGCAACAGCTTTTATTTAGCCAGAAATCAAGAGTGTAAGTTTTTATGCGCTTAAAAGCATTTTCAGGCCGAATGAGCAAATATGCTTGTTTCTGCCAATTGCAGCAAAATACTGAAAGGAAAGTGGGTTTGCCTTCATATTTGAGCCAGAACAACTCAGTTCAGCATGGAAATATCATTGCAACAGCTTTTATTTAGCCAGAAATCAAGAGTGTAAGTTTTTATGTGCTTAAAAGCATTTTCAGGCCAAATAAGCTGATTTCTGCCAATTGCAGCAAAATACTGAAAGGAAAGTGGTTTTGCCTTCATATTTGAGCCAGAACAACTCAGTTCAGCATGGTAATATCATTGCAACAGCTTTTATTTAGCCAGAAATCAAGAGTGTAAGTTTTTATGCGCTTAAAAGCATTTTCAGGCCGAATGAGCAAATATGCTTGTTTCTGCCAATTGCAGCAAAATACTGAAAGGAAAGTGGGTTTGCCTTCATATTTGAGCCAGAACAACTCAGTTCAGCTTGGAAATATCATTGCAACAGCTTTTATTTAGCCAGAAATCAAGACTGTAAGTTTTTATGTGCTTAAAAGCATTTTCAGGCCAAATAAGCTGATTTCTGCCAATTGCAGCAAAATACTGAAAGGAAAGTGGGTTTGCCTTCATATTTGAGCCAGAACAACTCAGTTCAGCATGGAAATATCATTGCAACAGCTTTTATTTAGCCAGAAATCAAGAGTGTAAGTTTTTATGCGCTTAAAAGCATTTTCAGGCCAAATAAGCTGATTTCTGCCAATTGCAGCAAAATACTGAAAGGAAAGTGGTTTTGCCTTCATATTTGAGCCAGAACAACTCAGTTCAGCATGGTAATATCATTGCAACAGCTTTTATTTAGCCAGAAATCAAGAGTGTAAGTTTTTATGCGCTTAAAAGCATTTTCAGGCCGAATGAGCAAATATGCTTGTTTCTGCCAATTGCAGCAAAATACTGAAAGGAAAGTGGGTTTGCCTTCATATTTGAGCCAGAACAACTCAGTTCAGCATGGAAATATCATTGCAACAGCTTTTATTTAGCCAGAAATCAAGAGTGTAAGTTTTTATGCGCTTAAAAGCATTTTCAGGCCGAATGAGCAAATATGCTTGTTTCTGCCAATTGCAGCAAAATACTGAAAGGAAAGTGGGTTTGCCTTCATATTTGAGCCAGAACAACTCAGTTCAGCATGGAAATATCATTGCAACAGCTTTTATTTAGCCAGAAATCAAGAGTGTAAGTTTTTATGCGCTTAAAAGCATTTTCAGGCCGAATGAGCAAATATGCTTGTTTCTGCCAATTGCAGCAAAATACTGAAAGGAAAGTGGGTTTGCCTTCATATTTGAGCCAGAACAACTCAGTTCAGCATGGAAATATCATTGCAACAGCTTTTATTTAGCCAGAAATCAAGAGTGTAAGTTTTTATGCGCTTAAAAGCATTTTCAGGCCAAATAAGCTGATTTCTGCCAATTGCAGCAAAATACTGAAAGGAAAGTGGGTTTGCCTTCATATTTGAGCCAGAACAACTCAGTTCAGCATGGTAATATCATTGCAACAGCTTTTATTTAGCCAGAAATCAAGAGTGTAAGTTTTTATGCGCTTAAAAGCATTTTCAGGCCGAATGAGCAAATATGCTTGTTTCTGCCAATTGCAGCAAAATACTGAAAGGAAAGTGGGTTTGCCTTCATATTTGAGCCAGAACAACTCAGTTCAGCATGGAAATATCATTGCAACAGCTTTTATTTAGCCAGAAATCAAGACTGTAAGTTTTTATGTGCTTAAAAGCATTTTCAGGCCAAATAAGCTGATTTCTGCCAATTGCAGCAAAATACTGAAAGGAAAGTGGGTTTGCCTTCATATTTGAGCCAGAACAACTCAGTTCAGCATGGAAATATCATTGCAACAGCTTTTATTTAGCCAGAAATCAAGACTGTAAGTTGTTATGCGCTTAAAAGCATTTTCAGGCCGAATGAGCAAATATGCTTGTTTCTGCCAATTGCAGCAAAATACTGAAAGGAAAGTGGGTTTGCCTTCATATTTGAGCCAGAACAACTCAGTTCAGCATGGAAATATCATTGCAACAGCTTTTATTTAGCCAGAAATCAAGAGTGTAAGTTTTTATGCGCTTAAAAGCATTTTCAGGCCGAATGAGCAAATATGCTTGTTTCTGCCAATTGCAGCAAAATACTGAAAGGAAAGTGGGTTTGCCTTCATATTTGAGCCAGAACAACTCAGTTCAGCATGGAAATATCATTGCAACAGCTTTTATTTAGCCAGAAATCAAGAGTGTAAGTTTTTATGCGCTTAAAAGCATTTTCAGGCCGAATGAGCAAATATGCTTGTTTCTGCCAATTGCAGCAAAATACTGAAAGGAAAGTGGGTTTGCCTTCATATTTGAGCCAGAACAACTCAGTTCAGCATGGAAATATCATTGCAACAGCTTTTATTTAGCCAGAAATCAAGACTGTAAGTTTTTATGTGCTTAAAAGCATTTTCAGGCCAAATAAGCTGATTTCTGCCAATTGCAGCAAAATACTGAAAGGAAAGTGGGTTTGCCTTCATATTTGAGCCAGAACAACTCAGTTCAGCATGGAAATATCATTGCAACAGCTTTTATTTAGCCAGAAATCAAGACTGTAAGTTTTTATGTGCTTAAAAGCATTTTCAGGCCAAATAAGCTGATTTCTGCCAATTGCAGCAAAATACTGAAAGGAAAGTGGGTTTGCCTTCATATTTGAGCCAGAACAACTCAGTTCAGTATGGAATTATCATTGCAACAGCTTTTATTTAGCCAGAAATCAAGACTGTAAGTTTTTATGCGCTTAAAAGCATTTTCAGGCCGAATGAGCAAATATGCTTGTTTCTGCCAATTGCAGCAAAATACTGAAAGGAAAGTGGGTTTGCCTTCATATTTAAGCCAGAACAACTCAGTTCAGCATGGAAATATCATTGCAACAGCTTTTATTTAGCCAGAAATCAAGACTGTAAGTTTTTATGCGCTTAAAAGCATTTTCAGGCCGAATGAGCAAATATGCTTGTTTCTGCCAATTGCAGCAAAATACTGATAGGAAAGTGGGTTTGCCTTCATATTTGAGCCAGAACAACTCAGTTCAGCATGGAAATATCATTGCAACAGCTTTTATTTAGCCAGAAATCAAGACTGTAAGTTTTTATGTGCTTAAAAGCATTTTCAGGCCAAATAAGCTGATTTCTGCCAATTGCAGCAAAATACTGAAAGGAAAGTGGTTTTGCCTTCATATTTGAGCCAGAACAACTCAGTTCAGCATGGTAATATCATTGCAACAGCTTTTATTTAGCCAGAAATCAAGAGTGTAAGTTTTTATGCGCTTAAAAGCATTTTCAGGCCAAATAAGCTGATTTCTGCCAATTGCAGCAAAATACTGAAAGGAAAGTGGTTTTGCCTTCATATTTGAGCCAGAACAACTCAGTTCAGCATGGTAATATCATTGCAACAGCTTTTATTTAGCCAGAAATCAAGAGTGTAAGTTTTTATGCGCTTAAAAGCATTTTCAGGCCGAATGAGCAAATATGCTTGTTTCTGCCAATTGCAGCAAAATACTGAAAGGAAAGTGGGTTTGCCTTCATATTTGAGCCAGAACAACTCAGTTCAGCATGGAAATATCATTGCAACAGCTTTTATTTAGCCAGAAATCAAGACTGTAAGTTTTTATGTGCTTAAAAGCATTTTCAGGCCAAATAAGCTGATTTCTGCCAATTGCAGCAAAATACTGAAAGGAAAGTGGGTTTGCCTTCATATTTGAGCCAGAACAACTCAGTTCAGCATGGAAATATCATTGCAACAGCTTTTATTTAGCCAGAAATCAAGAGTGTAAGTTTTTATGCGCTTAAAAGCATTTTCAGGCCGAATGAGCAAATATGCTTGTTTCTGCCAATTGCAGCAAAATACTGAAAGGAAAGTGGGTTTGCCTTCATATTTGAGCCAGAACAACTCAGTTCAGCATGGAAGTATCATTGCAACAGCTTTTATTTAGCCAGAAATCAAGAGTGTAAGTTTTTATGCGCTTAAAAGCATTTTCAGGCCGAATGAGCAAATATGCTTGTTTCTGCCAATTGCAGCAAAATACTGAAAGGAAAGTGGGTTTGCCTTCATATTTGAGCCAGAACAACTCAGTTCAGCATGGAAATATCATTGCAACAGCTTTTATTTAGCCAGAAATCAAGAGTGTAAGTTTTTATGCGCTTAAAAGCATTTTCAGGCCAAATAAGCTGATTTCTGCCAATTGCAGCAAAATACTGAAAGGAAAGTGGGTTTGCCTTCATATTTGAGCCAGAACAACTCAGTTCAGCATGGTAATATCATTGCAACAGCTTTTATTTAGCCAGAAATCAAGAGTGTAAGTTTTTATGCGCTTAAAAGCATTTTCAGGCCGAATGAGCAAATATGCTTGTTTCTGCCAATTGCAGCAAAATACTGAAAGGAAAGTGGGTTTGCCTTCATATTTGAGCCAGAACAACTCAGTTCAGCATGGAAATATCATTGCAACAGCTTTTATTTAGCCAGAAATCAAGACTGTAAGTTTTTATGTGCTTAAAAGCATTTTCAGGCCAAATAAGCTGATTTCTGCCAATTGCAGCAAAATACTGAAAGGAAAGTGGGTTTGCCTTCATATTTGAGCCAGAACAACTCAGTTCAGCATGGAAATATCATTGCAACAGCTTTTATTTAGCCAGAAATCAAGACTGTAAGTTTTTATGCGCTTAAAAGCATTTTCAGGCCGAATGAGCAAATATGCTTGTTTCTGCCAATTGCAGCAAAATACTGAAAGGAAAGTGGGTTTGCCTTCATATTTGAGCCAGAACAACTCAGTTCAGCATGGAAATATCATTGCAACAGCTTTTATTTAGCCAGAAATCAAGAGTGTAAGTTTTTATGCGCTTAAAAGCATTTTCAGGCCGAATGAGCAATTATGCTTGTTTCTGCCAATTGCAGCAAAATACTGAAAGGAAAGTGGGTTTGCCTTCATATTTGAGCCAGAACAACTCAGTTCAGCATGGAAATATCATTGCAACAGCTTTTATTTAGCCAGAAATCAAGAGTGTAAGTTTTTATGCGCTTAAAAGCATTTTCAGGCCGAATGAGCAAATATGCTTGTTTCTGCCAATTGCAGCAAAATACTGAAAGGAAAGTGGGTTTGCCTTCATATTTGAGCCAGAACAACTCAGTTCAGCATGGTAAAATCATTGCAACAGCTTTTATTTAGCCAGAAATCAAGAGTGTAAGTTTTTATGCGCTTAAAAGCATTTTCAGGCCGAATGAGCAAATATGCTTGTTTCTGCCAATTGCAGCAAAATACTGAAAGGAAAGTGGGTTTGCCTTCATATTTGAGCCAGAACAACTCAGTTCAGCATGGAAATATCATTGCAACAGCTTTTATTTAGCCAGAAATCAAGACTGTAAGTTTTTATGTGCTTAAAAGCATTTTCAGGCCAAATATGCTGATTTCTGCCAATTGCAGCAAAATACTGAAAGGAAAGTGGGTTTGCCTTCATATTTGAGCCAGAACAACTCAGTTCAGCATGGAAATATCATTGCAACAGCTTTTATTTAGCCAGAAATCAAGACTGTAAGTTTTTATGCGCTTAAAAGCATTTTCAGGCCGAATGAGCAAATATGCTTGTTTCTGCCAATTGCAGCAAAATACTGAAAGGAAAGTGGGTTTGCCTTCATATTTGAGCCAGAACAACTCAGTTCAGCATGGAAATATCATTGCAACAGCTTTTATTTAGCCAGAAATCAAGAGTGTAAGTTTTTATGCGCTTAAAAGCATTTTCAGGCCGAATGAGCAAATATGCTTGTTTCTGCCAATTGCAGCAAAATACTGAAAGGAAAGTGGGTTTGCCTTCATATTTGAGCCAGAACAACTCAGTTCAGCATGGTAAAATCATTGCAACAGCTTTTATTTAGCCAGAAATCAAGAGTGTAAGTTTTTATGCGCTTAAAAGCATTTTCAGGCCGAATGAGCAAATATGCTTGTTTCTGCCAATTGCAGCAAAATACTGAAAGGAAAGTGGGTTTGCCTTCATATTTGAGCCAGAACAACTCAGTTCAGCATGGAAATATCATTGCAACAGCTTTTATTTAGCCAGAAATCAAGACTGTAAGTTTTTATGTGCTTAAAAGCATTTTCAGGCCAAATAAGCTGATTTCTGCCAATTGCAGCAAAATACTGAAAGGAAAGTGGGTTTGCCTTCATATTTGAGCCAGAACAACTCAGTTCAGCATGGAAATATCATTGCAACAGCTTTTATTTAGCCAGAAATCAAGACTGTAAGTTTTTATGTGCTTAAAAGCATTTTCAGGCCAAATATGCTGATTTCTGCCAATTGCAGCAAAATACTGAAAGGAAAGTGGGTTTGCCTTCATATTTGAGCCAGAACAACTCAGTTCAGCATGGAAATATCATTGCAACAGCTTTTATTTAGCCAGAAATCAAGACTGTAAGTTTTTATGCGCTTAAAAGCATTTTCAGGCCGAATGAGCAAATATGCTTGTTTCTGCCAATTGCAGCAAAATACTGAAAGGAAAGTGGGTTTGCCTTCATATTTGAGCCAGAACAACTCAGTTCAGCATGGAAATATCATTGCAACAGCTTTTATTTAGCCAGAAATCAAGACTGTAAGTTTTTATGTGCTTAAAAGCATTTTCAGGCCAAATAAGCTGATTTCTGCCAATTGCAGCAAAATACTGAAAGGAAAGTGGGTTTGCCTTCATATTTGAGCCAGAACAACTCAGTTCAGCATGGAAATATCATTGCAACAGCTTTTATTTAGCCAGAAATCAAGAGTGTAAGTTTTTATGCGCTTAAAAGCATTTTCAGGCCGAATGAGCAAATATGCTTGTTTCTGCCAATTGCAGCAAAATACTGAAAGGAAAGTGGGTTTGCCTTCATATTTGAGCCAGAACAACTCAGTTCAGCATGGAAATATCATTGCAACAGCTTTTATTTAGCCAGAAATCAAGACTGTAAGTTTTTATGTGCTTAAAAGCATTTTCAGGCCAAATAAGCTGATTTCTGCCAATTGCAGCAAAATACTGAAAGGAAAGTGGGTTTGCCTTCATATTTGAGCCAGAACAACTCAGTTCAGCATTGAAATATCATTGCAACAGCTTTTATTTAGCCAGAAATCAAGAGTGTAAGTTTTTATGCGCTTAAAAGCATTTTCAGGCCGAATGAGCAAATATGCTTGTTTCTGCCAATTGCAGCAAAATACTGAAAGGAAAGTGGGTTTGCCTTCATATTTGAGCCAGAACAACTCAGTTCAGCATGGAAATATCATTGCAACAGCTTTTATTTAGCCAGAAATCAAGACTGTAAGTTTTTATGTGCTTAAAAGCATTTTCAGGCCAAATAAGCTGATTTCTGCCAATTGCAGCAAAATACTGAAAGGAAAGTGGGTTTGCCTTCATATTTGAGCCAGAACAACTCAGTTCAGCATGGAAATATCATTGCAACAGCTTTTATTTAGCCAGAAATCAAGAGTGTAAGTTTTTATGCGCTTAAAAGCATTTTCAGGCCGAATGAGCAAATATGCTTGTTTCTGCCAATTGCAGCAAAATACTGAAAGGAAAGTGGGTTTGCCTTCATATTTGAGCCAGAACAACTCAGTTCAGCATGGAAATATCATTGCAACAGCTTTTATTTAGCCAGAAATCAAGACTGTAAGTTTTTATGTGCTTAAAAGCATTTTCAGGCTAAATAAGCTGATTTCTGCCAATTGCAGCAAAATACTGAAAGGAAAGTGGGTTTGCCTTCATATTTGAGCCAGAACAACTCAGTTCAGCATGGAATTATCATTGCAACAGCTTTTATTTAGCCAGAAATCAAGACTGTAAGTTTTTATGCGCTTAAAAGCATTTTCAGGCCGAATGAGCAAATATGCTTGTTTCTGCCAATTGCAGCAAAATACTGAAAGGAAAGTGGGTTTGCCTTCATATTTGAGCCAGAACAACTCAGTTCAGCATGGAAATATCATTGCAACAGCTTTTATTTAGCCAGAAATCAAGAGTGTAAGTTTTTATGCGCTTAAAAGCATTTTCAGGCCGAATGAGCAAATATGCTTGTTTCTGCCAATTGCAGCAAAATACTGAAAGGAAAGTGGGTTTGCCTTCATATTTGAGCCAGAACAACTCAGTTCAGCATGGAAATATCATTGCAACAGCTTTTATTTAGCCAGAAATCAAGACTGTAAGTTTTTATGTGCTTAAAAGCATTTTCAGGCCAAATAAGCTGATTTCTGCCAATTGCAGCAAAATACTGAAAGGAAAGTGGGTTTGCCTTCATATTTGAGCCAGAACAACTCAGTTCAGCATGGAAATATCATTGCAACAGCTTTTATTTAGCCAGAAATCAAGAGTGTAAGTTTTTATGCGCTTAAAAGCATTTTCAGGCCGAATGAGCAAATATGCTTGTTTCTGCCAATTGCAGCAAAATACTGAAAGGAAAGTGGGTTTGCCTTCATATTTGAGCCAGAACAACTCAGTTCAGCATGGAAATATCATTGCAACAGCTTTTATTTAGCCAGAAATCAAGAGTGTAAGTTTTTATGCGCTTAAAAGCATTTTCAGGCCGAATGAGCAAATATGCTTGTTTCTGCCAATTGCAGCAAAATACTGAAAGGAAAGTGGGTTTGCCTTCATATTTGAGCCAGAACAACTCAGTTCAGCATGGAAATATCATTGCAACAGCTTTTATTTAGCCAGAAATCAAGACTGTAAGTTTTTATGTGCTTAAAAGCATTTTCAGGCCAAATAAGCTGATTTCTGCCAATTGCAGCAAAATACTGAAAGGAAAGTGGGTTTGCCTTCATATTTGAGCCAGAACAACTCAGTTCAGCATGGAAATATCATTGCAACAGCTTTTATTTAGCCAGAAATCAAGACTGTAAGTTTTTATGTGCTTAAAAGCATTTTCAGGCCAAATAAGCTGATTTCTGCCAATTGCAGCAAAATACTGAAAGGAAAGTGGGTTTGCCTTCATATTTGAGCCAGAAC
Organism: Channa argus; assembly: GCF_033026475.1. Classification (NCBI taxonomy): domain Eukaryota; kingdom Metazoa; phylum Chordata; class Actinopteri; order Anabantiformes; family Channidae; genus Channa; species Channa argus. The sequence goes on along the minus strand of NW_027125234.1, from coordinate 379,972 downwards.
AACTCAGTTCAGCATGGAATTATCATTGCAACAGCTTTTATTTAGCCAGAAATCAAGACTGTAAGTTTTTATGCGCTTAAAAGCATTTTCAGGCCGAATGAGCAAATATGCTTGTTTCTGCCAATTGCAGCAAAATACTGAAAGGAAAGTGGGTTTGCCTTCATATTTGAGCCAGAACAACTCAGTTCAGCATGGAAATATCATTGCAACAGCTTTTATTTAGCCAGAAATCAAGAGTGTAAGTTTTTATGCGCTTAAAAGCATTTTCAGGCCGAATGAGCAAATATGCTTGTTTCTGCCAATTGCAGCAAAATACTGAAAGGAAAGTGGGTTTGCCTTCATATTTGAGCCAGAACAACTCAGTTCAGCATGGAAATATCATTGCAACAGCTTTTATTTAGCCAGAAATCAAGAGTGTAAGTTTTTATGTGCTTAAAAGCATTTTCAGGCCAAATAAGCTGATTTCTGCCAATTGCAGCAAAATACTGAAAGGAAAGTGGTTTTGCCTTCATATTTGAGCCAGAACAACTCAGTTCAGCATGGTAATATCATTGCAACAGCTTTTATTTAGCCAGAAATCAAGAGTGTAAGTTTTTATGCGCTTAAAAGCATTTTCAGGCCGAATGAGCAAATATGCTTGTTTCTGCCAATTGCAGCAAAATACTGAAAGGAAAGTGGGTTTGCCTTCATATTTGAGCCAGAACAACTCAGTTCAGCATGGAAATATCATTGCAACAGCTTTTATTTAGCCAGAAATCAAGACTGTAAGTTTTTATGTGCTTAAAAGCATTTTCAGGCCAAATAAGCTGATTTCTGCCAATTGCAGCAAAATACTGAAAGGAAAGTGGGTTTGCCTTCATATTTGAGCCAGAACAACTCAGTTCAGCATGGAAATATCATTGCAACAGCTTTTATTTAGCCAGAAATCAAGACTGTAAGTTTTTATGCGCTTAAAAGCATTTTCAGGCCAAATAAGCTGATTTCTGCCAATTGCAGCAAAATACTGAAAGGAAAGTGGTTTTGCCTTCATATTTGAGCCAGAACAACTCAGTTCAGCATGGTAATATCATTGCAACAGCTTTTATTTAGCCAGAAATCAAGAGTGTAAGTTTTTATGCGCTTAAAAGCATTTTCAGGCCGAATGAGCAAATATGCTTGTTTCTGCCAATTGCAGCAAAATACTGAAAGGAAAGTGGGTTTGCCTTCATATTTGAGCCAGAACAACTCAGTTCAGCATGGAAATATCATTGCAACAGCTTTTATTTAGCCAGAAATCAAGAGTGTAAGTTTTTATGCGCTTAAAAGCATTTTCAGGCCGAATGAGCAAATATGCTTGTTTCTGCCAATTGCAGCAAAATACTGAAAGGAAAGTGGGTTTGCCTTCATATTTGAGCCAGAACAACTCAGTTCAGCATGGAAATATCATTGCAACAGCTTTTATTTAGCCAGAAATCAAGAGTGTAAGTTTTTATGCGCTTAAAAGCATTTTCAGGCCGAATGAGCAAATATGCTTGTTTCTGCCAATTGCAGCAAAATACTGAAAGGAAAGTGGGTTTGCCTTCATATTTGAGCCAGAACAACTCAGTTCAGCATGGAAATATCATTGCAACAGCTTTTATTTAGCCAGAAATCAAGAGTGTAAGTTTTTATGCGCTTAAAAGCATTTTCAGGCCAAATAAGCTGATTTCTGCCAATTGCAGCAAAATACTGAAAGGAAAGTGGGTTTGCCTTCATATTTGAGCCAGAACAACTCAGTTCAGCATGGTAATATCATTGCAACAGCTTTTATTTAGCCAGAAATCAAGAGTGTAAGTTTTTATGCGCTTAAAAGCATTTTCAGGCCGAATGAGCAAATATGCTTGTTTCTGCCAATTGCAGCAAAATACTGAAAGGAAAGTGGGTTTGCCTTCATATTTGAGCCAGAACAACTCAGTTCAGCATGGAAATATCATTGCAACAGCTTTTATTTAGCCAGAAATCAAGACTGTAAGTTTTTATGTGCTTAAAAGCATTTTCAAGCCAAATAAGCTGATTTCTGCCAATTGCAGCAAAATACTGAAAGGAAAGTGGGTTTGCCTTCATATTTGAGCCAGAACAACTCAGTTCAGCATGGAAATATCATTGCAACAGCTTTTATTTAGCCAGAAATCAAGACTGTAAGTTTTTATGCGCTTAAAAGCATTTTCAGGCCGAATGAGCAAATATGCTTGTTTCTGCCAATTGCAGCAAAATACTGAAAGGAAAGTGGGTTTGCCTTCATATTTGAGCCAGAACAACTCAGTTCAGCATGGAAATATCATTGCAACAGCTTTTATTTAGCCAGAAATCAAGAGTGTAAGTTTTTATGCGCTTAAAAGCATTTTCAGGCCGAATGAGCAAATATGCTTGTTTCTGCCAATTGCAGCAAAATACTGAAAGGAAAGTGGGTTTGCCTTCATATTTGAGCCAGAACAACTCAGTTCAGCATGGAAATATCATTGCAACAGCTTTTATTTAGCCAGAAATCAAGAGTGTAAGTTTTTATGCGCTTAAAAGCATTTTCAGGCCGAATGAGCAAATATGCTTGTTTCTGCCAATTGCAGCAAAATACTGAAAGGAAAGTGGGTTTGCCTTCATATTTGAGCCAGAACAACTCAGTTCAGCATGGAAATATCATTGCAACAGCTTTTATTTAGCCAGAAATCAAGAGTGTAAGTTTTTATGTGCTTAAAAGCATTTTCAGGCCAAATAAGCTGATTTCTGCCAATTGCAGCAAAATACTGAAAGGAAAGTGGGTTTGCCTTCATATTTGAGCCAGAACAACTCAGTTCAGCATGGAAATATCATTGCAACAGCTTTTATTTAGCCAGAAATCAAGACTGTAAGTTTTTATGTGCTTAAAAGCATTTTCAGGCCAAATAAGCTGATTTCTGCCAATTGCAGCAAAATACTGAAAGGAAAGTGGGTTTGCCTTCATATTTGAGCCAGAACAACTCAGTTCAGCATGGAATTATCATTGCAACAGCTTTTATTTAGCCAGAAATCAAGACTGTAAGTTTTTATGCGCTTAAAAGCATTTTCAGGCCGAATGAGCAAATATACTTGTTTCTGCCAATTGCAGCAAAATACTGAAAGGAAAGTGGGTTTGCCTTCATATTTGAGCCAGAACAACTCAGTTCAGCATGGAAATATCATTGCAACAGCTTTTATTTAGCCAGAAATCAAGAGTGTAAGTTTTTATGCGCTTAAAAGCATTTTCAGGCCGAATGAGCAAATATGCTTGTTTCTGCCAATTGCAGCAAAATACTGAAAGGAAAGTGGGTTTGCCTTCATATTTGAGCCAGAACAACTCAGTTCAGCATGGAAATATCATTGCAACAGCTTTTATTTAGCCAGAAATCAAGAGTGTAAGTTTTTATGTGCTTAAAAGCATTTTCAGGCCAAATAAGCTGATTTCTGCCAATTGCAGCAAAATACTGAAAGGAAAGTGGTTTTGCCTTCATATTTGAGCCAGAACAACTCAGTTCAGCATGGTAATATCATTGCAACAGCTTTTATTTAGCCAGAAATCAAGAGTGTAAGTTTTTATGCGCTTAAAAGCATTTTCAGGCCGAATGAGCAAATATGCTTGTTTCTGCCAATTGCAGCAAAATACTGAAAGGAAAGTGGGTTTGCCTTCATATTTGAGCCAGAACAACTCAGTTCAGCATGGAAATATCATTGCAACAGCTTTTATTTAGCCAGAAATCAAGACTGTAAGTTTTTATGTGCTTAAAAGCATTTTCAGGCCAAATAAGCTGATTTCTGCCAATTGCAGCAAAATACTGAAAGGAAAGTGGGTTTGCCTTCATATTTGAGCCAGAACAACTCAGTTCAGCATGGAAATATCATTGCAACAGCTTTTATTTAGCCAGAAATCAAGACTGTAAGTTTTTATGTGCTTAAAAGCATTTTCAGGCCAAATAAGCTGATTTCTGCCAATTGCAGCAAAATACTGAAAGGAAAGTGGGTTTGCCTTCATATTTGAGCCAGAACAACTCAGTTCAGCATGGAAATATCATTGCAACAGCTTTTATTTAGCCAGAAATCAAGAGTGTAAGTTTTTATGCGCTTAAAAGCATTTTCAGGCCGAATGAGCAAATATGCTTGTTTCTGCCAATTGCAGCAAAATACTGAAAGGAAAGTGGGTTTGCCTTCATATTTGAGCCAGAACAACTCAGTTCAGCATGGAAGTATCATTGCAACAGCTTTTATTTAGCCAGAAATCAAGAGTGTAAGTTTTTATGCGCTTAAAAGCATTTTCAGGCCGAATGAGCAAATATGCTTGTTTCTGCCAATTGCAGCAAAATACTGAAAGGAAAGTGGGTTTGCCTTCATATTTGAGCCAGAACAACTCAGTTCAGCATGGAAATATCATTGCAACAGCTTTTATTTAGCCAGAAATCAAGAGTGTAAGTTTTTATGCGCTTAAAAGCATTTTCAGGCCAAATAAGCTGATTTCTGCCAATTGCAGCAAAATACTGAAAGGAAAGTGGGTTTGCCTTCATATTTGAGCCAGAACAACTCAGTTCAGCATGGTAATATCATTGCAACAGCTTTTATTTAGCCAGAAATCAAGAGTGTAAGTTTTTATGCGCTTAAAAGCATTTTCAGGCCGAATGAGCAAATATGCTTGTTTCTGCCAATTGCAGCAAAATACTGAAAGGAAAGTGGGTTTGCCTTCATATTTGAGCCAGAACAACTCAGTTCAGCATGGAAATATCATTGCAACAGCTTTTATTTAGCCAGAAATCAAGACTGTAAGTTTTTATGTGCTTAAAAGCATTTTCAGGCCAAATAAGCTGATTTCTGCCAATTGCAGCAAAATACTGAAAGGAAAGTGGGTTTGCCTTCATATTTGAGCCAGAACAACTCAGTTCAGCATGGAAATATCATTGCAACAGCTTTTATTTAGCCAGAAATCAAGACTGTAAGTTTTTATGCGCTTAAAAGCATTTTCAGGCCGAATGAGCAAATATGCTTGTTTCTGCCAATTGCAGCAAAATACTGAAAGGAAAGTGGGTTTGCCTTCATATTTGAGCCAGAACAACTCAGTTCAGCATGGAAATATCATTGCAACAGCTTTTATTTAGCCAGAAATCAAGAGTGTAAGTTTTTATGCGCTTAAAAGCATTTTCAGGCCGAATGAGCAAATATGCTTGTTTCTGCCAATTGCAGCAAAATACTGAAAGGAAAGTGGGTTTGCCTTCATATTTGAGCCAGAACAACTCAGTTCAGCATGGAAATATCATTGCAACAGCTTTTATTTAGCCAGAAATCAAGAGTGTAAGTTTTTATGCGCTTAAAAGCATTTTCAGGCCGAATGAGCAATTATGCTTGTTTCTGCCAATTGCAGCAAAATACTGAAAGGAAAGTGGGTTTGCCTTCATATTTGAGCCAGAACAACTCAGTTCAGCATGGAAATATCATTGCAACAGCTTTTATTTAGCCAGAAATCAAGAGTGTAAGTTTTTATGCGCTTAAAAGCATTTTCAGGCCGAATGAGCAAATATGCTTGTTTCTGCCAATTGCAGCAAAATACTGAAAGGAAAGTGGGTTTGCCTTCATATTTGAGCCAGAACAACTCAGTTCAGCATGGAAATATCATTGCAACAGCTTTTATTTAGCCAGAAATCAAGAGTGTAAGTTTTTATGCGCTTAAAAGCATTTTCAGGCCGAAGGAGCAAATATGCTTGTTTCTGCCAATTGCAGCAAAATACTGAAAGGAAAGTGGGTTTGCCTTTGTATTTGAGCCAGAACAACTCAGTTCAGCATGGAAATATCATTGCAACAGCTTTTATTTAGCCAGAAATCAAGAGTGTAAGTTTTTATGCGCTTAAAAGCATTTTCAGGCCGAATGAGCAAATATGCTTGTTTCTGCCAATTGCAGCAAAATACTGAAAGGAAAGTGGGTTTGCCTTCATATTTGAGCCAGAACAACTCAGTTCAGCATGGAAATATCATTGCAACAGCTTTTATTTAGCCAGAAATCAAGACTGTAAGTTTTTATGCGCTTAAAAGCATTTTCAGGCCGAATGAGCAAATATGCTTGTTTCTGCCAATTGCAGCAAAATACTGAAAGGAAAGTGGGTTTGCCTTCATATTTGAGCCAGAACAACTCAGTTCAGCATGGAAATATCATTGCAACAGCTTTTATTTAGCCAGAAATCAAGAGTGTAAGTTTTTATGCGCTTAAAAGCATTTTCAGGCCGAAGGAGCAAATATGCTTGTTTCTGCCAATTGCAGCAAAATACTGAAAGGAAAGTGGGTTTGCCTTCATATTTGAGCCAGAACAACTCAGTTCAGCATGGAAATATCATTGCAACAGCTTTTATTTAGCCAGAAATCAAGAGTGTAAGTTTTTATGCGCTTAAAAGCATTTTCAGGCCGAATGAGCAAATATGCTTGTTTCTGCCAATTGCAGCAAAATACTGAAAGGAAAGTGGGTTTGCCTTCATATTTGAGCCAGAACAACTCAGTTCAGCATGGAAATATCATTGCAACAGCTTTTATTTAGCCAGAAATCAAGAGTGTAAGTTTTTATGCGCTTAAAAGCATTTTCAGGCCGAAGGAGCAAATATGCTTGTTTCTGCCAATTGCAGCAAAATACTGAAAGGAAAGTGGGTTTGCCTTTGTATTTGAGCCAGAACAACTCAGTTCAGCATGGAAATATCATTGCAACAGCTTTTATTTAGCCAGAAATCAAGAGTGTAAGTTTTTATGCGCTTAAAAGCATTTTCAGGCCGAAGGAGCAAATATGCTTGTTTCTGCCAATTGCAGCAAAATACTGAAAGGAAAGTGGGTTTGCCTTTATATTTGAGCCAGAACAACTCAGTTCAGCATGGAAATATCATTGCAACAGCTTTTATTTAGCCAGAAATCAAGAGTGTAAGTTTTTATGCGCTTAAAAGCATTTTCAGGCCGAAGGAGCAAATATGCTTGTTTCTGCCAATTGCAGCAAAATACTGAAAGGAAAGTGGGTTTGCCTTTATATTTGAGCCAGAACAACTCAGTTCAGCATGGAAATATCATTGCAACAGCTTTTATTTAGCCAGAAATCAAGAGTGTAAGTTTTTATGCGCTTAAAAGCATTTTCAGGCCGAATGAGCAAATATGCTTGTTTGTGCCAATTGCAGCAAAATACTGAAAGGAAAGTGGGTTTGCCTTCATATTTGAGCCAGAACAACTCAGTTCAGCATGGAAATATCATTGCAACAGCTTTTATTTAGCCAGAAATCAAGAGTGTAAGTTTTTATGCGCTTAAAAGCATTTTCAGGCCGAAGGAGCAAATATGCTTGTTTCTGCCAATTGCAGCAAAATACTGAAAGGAAAGTGGGTTTGCCTTTATATTTGAGCCAGAACAACTCAGTTCAGCATGGAAATATCATTGCAACAGCTTTTATTTAGCCAGAAATCAAGAGTGTAAGTTTTTATGCGCTTAAAAGCATTTTCAGGCCGAAGGAGCAAATATGCTTGTTTCTGCCAATTGCAGCAAAATACTGAAAGGAAAGTGGGTTTGCCTTTATATTTGAGCCAGAACAACTCAGTTCAGCATGGAAATATCATTGCAACAGCTTTTATTTAGCCAGAAATCAAGAGTGTAAGTTTTTATGCGCTTAAAAGCATTTTCAGGCCGAATGAGCAAATATGCTTGTTTGTGCCAATTGCAGCAAAATACTGAAAGGAAAGTGGGTTTGCCTTCATATTTGAGCCAGAACAACTCAGTTCAGCATGGAAATATCATTGCAACAGCTTTTATTTAGCCAGAAATCAAGAGTGTAAGTTTTTATGCGCTTAAAAGCATTTTCAGGCCGAATGAGCAAATATGCTTGTTTCTGCCAATTGCAGCAAAATACTGAAAGGAAAGTGGGTTTGCCTTCATATTTGAGCCAGAACAACTCAGTTCAGCATGGAAATATCATTGCAACAGCTTTTATTTAGCCAGAAATCAAGACTGTAAGTTTTTATGTGCTTAAAAGCATTTTCAGGCCAAATAAGCTGATTTCTGCCAATTGCAGCAAAATACTGAAAGGAAAGTGGGTTTGCCTTCATATTTGAGCCAGAACAACTCAGTTCAGCATGGAAATATCATTGCAACAGCTTTTATTTAGCCAGAAATCAAGACTGTAAGTTTTTATGTGCTTAAAAGCATTTTCAGGCCAAATATGCTGATTTCTGCCAATTGCAGCAAAATACTGAAAGGAAAGTGGGTTTGCCTTCATATTTGAGCCAGAACAACTCAGTTCAGCATGGAAATATCATTGCAACAGCTTTTATTTAGCCAGAAATCAAGAGTGTAAGTTTTTATGCGCTTAAAAGCATTTTCAGGCCGAATGAGCAAATATGCTTGTTTCTGCCAATTGCAGCAAAATACTGAAAGGAAAGTGGGTTTGCCTTCATATTTGAGCCAGAACAACTCAGTTCAGCATGGAAATATCATTGCAACAGCTTTTATTTAGCCAGAAATCAAGACTGTAAGTTTTTATGTGCTTAAAAGCATTTTCAGGCCAAATAAGCTGATTTCTGCCAATTGCAGCAAAATACTGAAAGGAAAGTGGGTTTGCCTTCATATTTGAGCCAGAACAACTCAGTTCAGCATGGAAATATCATTGCAACAGCTTTTATTTAGCCAGAAATCAAGAGTGTAAGTTTTTATGCGCTTAAAAGCATTTTCAGGCCGAATGAGCAAATATGCTTGTTTCTGCCAATTGCAGCAAAATACTGAAAGGAAAGTGGGTTTGCCTTCATATTTGAGCCAGAACAACTCAGTTCAGCATGGAAATATCATTGCAACAGCTTTTATTTAGCCAGAAATCAAGAGTGTAAGTTTTTATGCGCTTAAAAGCATTTTCAGGCCGAATGAGCAAATATGCTTGTTTCTGCCAATTGCAGCAAAATACTGAAAGGAAAGTGGGTTTGCCTTCATATTTGAGCCAGAACAACTCAGTTCAGCATGGAAATATCATTGCAACAGCTTTTATTTAGCCAGAAATCAAGACTGTAAGTTTTTATGTGCTTAAAAGCATTTTCAGGCCAAATAAGCTGATTTCTGCCAATTGCAGCAAAATACTGAAAGGAAAGTGGTTTTGCCTTCATATTTGAGCCAGAACAACTCAGTTCAGCATGGTAATATCATTGCAACAGCTTTTATTTAGCCAGAAATCAAGAGTGTAAGTTTTTATGCGCTTAAAAGCATTTTCAGGCCGAATGAGCAAATATGCTTGTTTCTGCCAATTGCAGCAAAATACTGAAAGGAAATTGGGTTTGCCTTCATATTTGAGCCAGAACAACTCAGTTCAGCATGGAAATATCATTGCAACAGCTTTTATTTAGCCAGAAATCAAGACTGTAAGTTTTTATGTGCTTAAAAGCATTTTCAGGCCAAATATGCTGATTTCTGCCAATTGCAGCAAAATACTGAAAGGAAAGTGGGTTTGCCTTCATATTTGAGCCAGAACAACTCAGTTCAGCATGGAAATATCATTGCAACAGCTTTTATTTAGCCAGAAATCAAGAGTGTAAGTTTTTATGCGCTTAAAAGCATTTTCAGGCCGAATGAGCAAATATGCTTGTTTCTGCCAATTGCAGCAAAATACTGAAAGGAAAGTGGGTTTGCCTTCATATTTGAGCCAGAACAACTCAGTTCAGCATGGAAATATCATTGCAACAGCTTTTATTTAGCCAGAAATCAAGAGTGTAAGTTTTTATGCGCTTAAAAGCATTTTCAGGCCGAATGAGCAAATATGCTTGTTTCTGCCAATTGCAGCAAAATACTGAAAGGAAAGTGGGTTTGCCTTCATATTTGAGCCAGAACAACTCAGTTCAGCATGGTAAAATCATTGCAACAGCTTTTATTTAGCCAGAAATCAAGAGTGTAAGTTTTTATGCGCTTAAAAGCATTTTCAGGCCGAATGAGCAAATATGCTTGTTTCTGCCAATTGCAGCAAAATACTGAAAGGAAAGTGGGTTTGCCTTCATATTTGAGCCAGAACAACTCAGTTCAGCATGGAAATATCATTGCAACAGCTTTTATTTAGCCAGAAATCAAGACTGTAAGTTTTTATGTGCTTAAAAGCATTTTCAGGCCAAATAAGCTGATTTCTGCCAATTGCAGCAAAATACTGAAAGGAAAGTGGGTTTGCCTTCATATTTGAGCCAGAACAACTCAGTTCAGCATGGAAATATCATTGCAACAGCTTTTATTTAGCCAGAAATCAAGACTGTAAGTTTTTATGCGCTTAAAAGCATTTTCAGGCCGAATGAGCAAATATGCTTGTTTCTGCCAATTGCAGCAAAATACTGAAAGGAAAGTGGGTTTGCCTTCATATTTGAGCCAGAACAACTCAGTTCAGCATGGAAATATCATTGCAACAGCTTTTATTTAGCCAGAAATCAAGAGTGTAAGTTTTTATGCGCTTAAAAGCATTTTCAGGCCGAATGAGCAAATATGCTTGTTTCTGCCAATTGCAGCAAAATACTGAAAGGAAAGTGGGTTTGCCTTCATATTTGAGCCAGAACAACTCAGTTCAGCATGGAAATATCATTGCAACAGCTTTTATTTAGCCAGAAATCAAGACTGTAAGTTTTTATGTGCTTAAAAGCATTTTCAGGCCAAATAAGCTGATTTCTGCCAATTGCAGCAAAATACTGAAAGGAAAGTGGGTTTGCCTTCATATTTGAGCCAGAACAACTCAGTTCAGCATTGAAATATCATTGCAACAGCTTTTATTTAGCCAGAAATCAAGAGTGTAAGTTTTTATGCGCTTAAAAGCATTTTCAGGCCGAATGAGCAAATATGCTTGTTTCTGCCAATTGCAGCAAAATACTGAAAGGAAAGTGGGTTTGCCTTCATATTTGAGCCAGAACAACTCAGTTCAGCATGGAAATATCATTGCAACAGCTTTTATTTAGCCAGAAATCAAGACTGTAAGTTTTTATGTGCTTAAAAGCATTTTCAGGCCAAATAAGCTGATTTCTGCCAATTGCAGCAAAATACTGAAAGGAAAGTGGGTTTGCCTTCATATTTGAGCCAGAACAACTCAGTTCAGCATGGAAATATCATTGCAACAGCTTTTATTTAGCCAGAAATCAAGACTGTAAGTTTTTATGTGCTTAAAAGCATTTTCAGGCTAAATAAGCTGATTTCTGCCAATTGCAGCAAAATACTGAAAGGAAAGTGGGTTTGCCTTCATATTTGAGCCAGAACAACTCAGTTCAGCATGGAATTATCATTGCAACAGCTTTTATTTAGCCAGAAATCAAGAGTGTAAGTTTTTATGCGCTTAAAAGCATTTTCAGGCCGAATGAGCAAATATGCTTGTTTCTGCCAATTGCAGCAAAATACTGAAAGGAAAGTGGGTTTGCCTTCATATTTGAGCCAGAACAACTCAGTTCAGCATGGAAATATCATTGCAACAGCTTTTATTTAGCCAGAAATCAAGAGTGTAAGTTTTTATGTGCTTAAAAGCATTTTCAGGCCAAATAAGCTGATTTCTGCCAATTGCAGCAAAATACTGAAAGGAAAGTGGTTTTGCCTTCATATTTGAGCCAGAACAACTCAGTTCAGCATGGTAATATCATTGCAACAGCTTTTATTTAGCCAGAAATCAAGAGTGTAAGTTTTTATGCGCTTAAAAGCATTTTCAGGCCGAATGAGCAAATATGCTTGTTTCTGCCAATTGCAGCAAAATACTGAAAGGAAAGTGGGTTTGCCTTCATATTTGAGCCAGAACAACTCAGTTCAGCATGGAAATATCATTGCAACAGCTTTTATTTAGCCAGAAATCAAGAGTGTAAGTTTTTATGCGCTTAAAAGCATTTTCAGGCCGAATGAGCTGATTTCTGCCAATTGCAGCAAAATACTGAAAGGAAAGTGGGTTTGCCTTCATATTTGAGCCAGAACAACTCAGTTCAGCATGGAAATATCATTGCAACAGCTTTTATTTAGCCAGAAATCAAGAGTGTAAGTTTTTATGCGCTTAAAAGCATTTTCAGGCCAAATAAGCTGATTTCTGCCAATTGCAGCAAAATACTGAAAGGAAAGTGGTTTTGCCTTCATATTTGAGCCAGAACAACTCAGTTCAGCATGGTAATATCATTGCAACAGCTTTTATTTAGCCAGAAATCAAGAGTGTAAGTTTTTATGCGCTTAAAAGCATTTTCAGGCCGAATGAGCAAATATGCTTGTTTCTGCCAATTGCAGCAAAATACTGAAAGGAAAGTGGGTTTGCCTTCATATTTGAGCCAGAACAACTCAGTTCAGCATGGAAATATCATTGCAACAGCTTTTATTTAGCCAGAAATCAAGAGTGTAAGTTTTTATGCGCTTAAAAGCATTTTCAGGCCGAATGAGCAAATATGCTTGTTTCTGCCAATTGCAGCAAAATACTGAAAGGAAAGTGGGTTTGCCTTCATATTTGAGCCAGAACAACTCAGTTCAGCATGGAAATATCATTGCAACAGCTTTTATTTAGCCAGAAATCAAGACTGTAAGTTTTTATGTGCTTAAAAGCATTTTCAGGCCAAATAAGCTGATTTCTGCCAATTGCAGCAAAATACTGAAAGGAAAGTGGGTTTGCCTTCATATTTGAGCCAGAACAACTCAGTTCAGCATGGAAATATCATTGCAACAGCTTTTATTTAGCCAGAAATCAAGACTGTAAGTTTTTATGTGCTTAAAAGCATTTTCAGGCCAAATAAGCTGATTTCTGCCAATTGCAGCAAAATACTGAAAGGAAAGTGGGTTTGCCTTCATATTTGAGCCAGAACAACTCAGTTCAGCATGGAATTATCATTGCAACAGCTTTTATTTAGCCAGAAATCAAGACTGTAAGTTTTTATGCGCTTAAAAGCATTTTCAGGCCGAATGAGCAAATATGCTTGTTTCTGCCAATTGCAGCAAAATACTGAAAGGAAAGTGGGTTTGCCTTCATATTTGAGCCAGAACAACTCAGTTCAGCATGGAAATATCATTGCAACAGCTTTTATTTAGCCAGAAATCAAGAGTGTAAGTTTTTATGCGCTTAAAAGCATTTTCAGGCCGAATGAGCAAATATGCTTGTTTCTGCCAATTGCAGCAAAATACTGAAAGGAAAGTGGGTTTGCCTTCATATTTGAGCCAGAACAACTCAGTTCAGCATGGAAATATCATTGCAACAGCTTTTATTTAGCCAGAAATCAAGAGTGTAAGTTTTTATGTGCTTAAAAGCATTTTCAGGCCAAATAAGCTGATTTCTGCCAATTGCAGCAAAATACTGAAAGGAAAGTGGTTTTGCCTTCATATTTGAGCCAGAACAACTCAGTTCAGCATGGTAATATCATTGCAACAGCTTTTATTTAGCCAGAAATCAAGAGTGTAAGTTTTTATGCGCTTAAAAGCATTTTCAGGCCGAATGAGCAAATATGCTTGTTTCTGCCAATTGCAGCAAAATACTGAAAGGAAAGTGGGTTTGCCTTCATATTTGAGCCAGAACAACTCAGTTCAGCATGGAAATATCATTGCAACAGCTTTTATTTAGCCAGAAATCAAGACTGTAAGTTTTTATGTGCTTAAAAGCATTTTCAGGCCAAATAAGCTGATTTCTGCCAATTGCAGCAAAATACTGAAAGGAAAGTGGGTTTGCCTTCATATTTGAGCCAGAACAACTCAGTTCAGCATGGAAATATCATTGCAACAGCTTTTATTTAGCCAGAAATCAAGAGTGTAAGTTTTTATGCGCTTAAAAGCATTTTCAGGCCAAATAAGCTGATTTCTGCCAATTGCAGCAAAATACTGAAAGGAAAGTGGTTTTGCCTTCATATTTGAGCCAGAACAACTCAGTTCAGCATGGTAATATCATTGCAACAGCTTTTATTTAGCCAGAAATCAAGAGTGTAAGTTTTTATGCGCTTAAAAGCATTTTCAGGCCGAATGAGCAAATATGCTTGTTTCTGCCAATTGCAGCAAAATACTGAAAGGAAAGTGGGTTTGCCTTCATATTTGAGCCAGAACAACTCAGTTCAGCATGGAAATATCATTGCAACAGCTTTTATTTAGCCAGAAATCAAGACTGTAAGTTTTTATGTGCTTAAAAGCATTTTCAGGCCAAATAAGCTGATTTCTGCCAATTGCAGCAAAATACTGAAAGGAAAGTGGGTTTGCCTTCATATTTGAGCCAGAACAACTCAGTTCAGCATGGAAATATCATTGCAACAGCTTTTATTTAGCCAGAAATCAAGAGTGTAAGTTTTTATGCGCTTAAAAGCATTTTCAGGCCGAATGAGCAAATATGCTTGTTTCTGCCAATTGCAGCAAAATACTGAAAGGAAAGTGGGTTTGCCTTCATATTTGAGCCAGAACAACTCAGTTCAGCATGGAAATATCATTGCAACAGCTTTTATTTAGCCAGAAATCAAGAGTGTAAGTTTTTATGCGCTTAAAAGCATTTTCAGGCCGAATGAGCAAATATGCTTGTTTCTGCCAATTGCAGCAAAATACTGAAAGGAAAGTGGGTTTGCCTTCATATTTGAGCCAGAACAACTCAGTTCAGCATGGAAATATCATTGCAACAGCTTTTATTTAGCCAGAAATCAAGACTGTAAGTTTTTATGTGCTTAAAAGCATTTTCAGGCCAAATAAGCTGATTTCTGCCAATTGCAGCAAAATACTGAAAGGAAAGTGGGTTTGCCTTCATATTTGAGCCAGAACAACTCAGTTCAGCATGGAAATATCATTGCAACAGCTTTTATTTAGCCAGAAATCAAGAGTGTAAGTTTTATGCGCTTAAAAGCATTTTCAGGCCGAATGAGCAAATATGCTTGTTTCTGCCAATTGGAGCAAAATACTGAAAGGAAAGTGGGTTTGCCTTCATATTTGAGCCAGAACAACTCAGTTCAGCATGGAAATATCATTGCAACAGCTTTTATTTAGCCAGAAATCAAGAGTGTAAGTTTTTATGCGCTTAAAAGCATTTTCAGGCCGAATGAGCAAATATGCTTGTTTCTGCCAATTGCAGCAAAATACTGAAAGGAAAGTGGGTTTGCCTTCATATTTGAGCCAGAACAACTCAGTTCAGCATGGAAATATCATTGCAACAGCTTTTATTTAGCCAGAAATCAAGAGTGTAAGTTTTTATGCGCTTAAAAAAATTTTCAGGCCGAATGAGCAAATATGCTTGTTTCTACCAATTGCAGCAAAATACTGAAAGGAAAGTGGGTTTGCCTTCATATTTGAGCCAGAACAACTCAGTTCAGCATGGAAATATCATTGCAACAGCTTTTATTTAGCCAGAAATCAAGAGTGTAAGTTTTTATGCGCTTAAAAGCATTTTCAGGCCGAATGAGCAAATATGCTTGTTTCTGCCAATTGCAGCAAAATACTGAAAGGAAAGTGGGTTTGCCTTCATATTTGAGCCAGAACAACTCAGTTCAGCATGGAAATATCATTGCAACAGCTTTTATTTAGCCAGAAATCAAGAGTGTAAGTTTTTATGCGCTTAAAAGCATTTTCAGGCCGAATGAGCAAATATGCTTGTTTCTGCCAATTGCAGCAAAATACTGAAAGGAAAGTGGGTTTGCCTTCATATTTGAGCCAGAACAACTCAGTTCAGCATGGAAATATCATTGCAACAGCTTTTATTTAGCCAGAAATCAAGAGTGTAAGTTTTTATGCGCTTAAAAGCATTTTCAGGCCGAATGAGCAAATATGCTTGTTTCTGCCAATTGCAGCAAAATACTGAAAGGAAAGTGGGTTTGCCTTCATATTTGAGCCAGAACAACTCAGTTCAGCATGGAAATATCATTGCAACAGCTTTTATTTAGCCAGAAATCAAGACTGTAAGTTTTTATGTGCTTAAAAGCATTTTCAGGCCAAATAAGCTGATTTCTGCCAATTGCAGCAAAATACTGAAAGGAAAGTGGGTTTGCCTTCATATTTGAGCCAGAACAACTCAGTTCAGCATGGAAATATCATTGCAACAGCTTTTATTTAGCCAGAAATCAAGAGTGTAAGTTTTTATGCGCTTAAAAGCATTTTCAGGCCGAAGGAGCAAATATGCTTGTTTCTGCCAATTGCAGCAAAATACTGAAAGGAAAGTGGGTTTGCCTTCATATTTGAGCCAGAACAACTCAGTTCAGCATGGAAATATCATTGCAACAGCTTTTATTTAGCCAGAAATCAAGAGTGTAAGTTTTTATGCGCTTAAAAGCATTTTCAGGCCGAATGAGCAAATATGCTTGTTTCTGCCAATTGCAGCAAAATACTGAAAGGAAAGTTGGTTTGCCTTTATATTTGAGCCAGAACAACTCAGTTCAGCATGGAAATATCATTGCAACAGCTTTTATTTAGCCAGAAATCAAGAGTGTAAGTTTTTATGCGCTTAAAAGCATTTTCAGGCCGAATGAGCAAATATGCTTGTTTCTGCCAATTGCAGCAAAATACTGAAAGGAAAGTGGGTTTGCCTTCATATTTGAGCCAGAACAACTCAGTTCAGCATTGAAATATCATTGCAACAGCTTTTATTTAGCCAGAAATCAAGAGTGTAAGTTTTTATGCGCTTAAAAGCATTTTCAGGCCGAATGAGCAAATATGCTTGTTTCTGCCAATTGCAGCAAAATACTGAAAGGAAAGTGGGTTTGCCTTCATATTTGAGCCAGAACAACTCAGTTCAGCATGGAAATATCATTGCAACAGCTTTTATTTAGCCAGAAATCAAGACTGTAAGTTTTTATGTGCTTAAAAGCATTTTCAGGCCAAATAAGCTGATTTCTGCCAATTGCAGCAAAATACTGAAAGGAAAGTGGGTTTGCCTTCATATTTGAGCCAGAACAACTCAGTTCAGCATGGAAATATCATTGCAACAGCTTTTATTTAGCCAGAAATCAAGAGTGTAAGTTTTTATGCGCTTAAAAGCATTTTCAGGCCGAATGAGCAAATATGCTTGTTTCTGCCAATTGCAGCAAAATACTGAAAGGAAAGTGGGTTTGCCTTCATATTTGAGCCAGAACAACTCAGTTCAGCATGGAAATATCATTGCAACAGCTTTTATTTAGCCAGAAATCAAGACTGTAAGTTTTTATGTGCTTAAAAGCATTTTCAGGCCAAATAAGCTGATTTCTGCCAATTGCAGCAAAATACTGAAAGGAAAGTGGGTTTGCCTTCATATTTGAGCCAGAACAACTCAGTTCAGCATGGAAATATCATTGCAACAGCTTTTATTTAGCCAGAAATCAAGAGTGTAAGTTTTTATGCGCTTAAAAGCATTTTCAGGCCGAATGAGCAAATATGCTTGTTTCTGCCAATTGCAGCAAAATACTGAAAGGAAAGTGGGTTTGCCTTCATATTTGAGCCAGAACAACTCAGTTCAGCATGGAAATATCATTGCAACAGCTTTTATTTAGCCAGAAATCAAGAGTGTAAGTTTTTATGCGCTTAAAAGCATTTTCAGGCCGAATGAGCAAATATGCTTGTTTCTGCCAATTGCAGCAAAATACTGAAAGGAAAGTGGGTTTGCCTTTGTATTTGAGCCAGAACAACTCAGTTCAGCATGGAAATATCATTGCAACAGCTTTTATTTAGCCAGAAATCAAGAGTGTAAGTTTTTATGCGCTTGAAAGCATTTTCAGGCCGAATGAGCAAATATGCTTGTTTCTGCCAATTGCAGCAAAATACTGAAAGGAAAGTGGGTTTGCCTTCATATTTGAGCCAGAACAACTCAGTTCAGCATGGAAATATCATTGCAACAGCTTTTATTTAGCCAGAAATCAAGAGTGTAAGTTTTTATGCGCTTAAAAGCATTTTCAGGCCGAAGGAGCAAATATGCTTGTTTCTGCCAATTGCAGCAAAATACTGAAAGGAAAGTGGGTTTGCCTTCATATTTGAGCCAGAACAACTCAGTTCAGCATGGAAATATCATTGCAACAGCTTTTATTTAGCCAGAAATCAAGAGTGTAAGTTTTTATGCGCTTAAAAGCATTTTCAGGCCGAATGAGCAAATATGCTTGTTTCTGCCAATTGCAGCAAAATACTGAAAGGAAAGTGGGTTTGCCTTTATATTTGAGCCAGAACAACTCAGTTCAGCATGGAAATATCATTGCAACAGCTTTTATTTAGCCAGAAATCAAGAGTGTAAGTTTTTATGCGCTTAAAAGCATTTTCAGGCCGAAGGAGCAAATATGCTTGTTTCTGCCAATTGCAGCAAAATACTGAAAGGAAAGTGGGTTTGCCTTCATATTTGAGCCAGAACAACTCAGTTCAGCATGGAAATATCATTGCAACAGCTTTTATTTAGCCAGAAATCAAGAGTGTAAGTTTTTATGCGCTTAAAAGCATTTTCAGGCCGAATGAGCAAATATGCTTGTTTCTGCCAATTGCAGCAAAATACTGAAAGGAAAGTGGGTTTGCCTTCATATTTGAGCCAGAACAACTCAGTTCAGCATGGAAATATCATTGCAACAGCTTTTATTTAGCCAGAAATCAAGAGTGTAAGTTTTTATGCGCTTAAAAGCATTTTCAGGCCGAATGAGCAAATATGCTTGTTTCTGCCAATTGCAGCAAAATACTGAAAGGAAAGTGGGTTTGCCTTCATATTTGAGCCAGAACAACTCAGTTCAGCATGGAAATATCATTGCAACTGCTTTTATTTAGCCAGAAATCAAGAGTGTAAGTTTTTATGTGCTTAAAAGCATTTTCAGGCCAAATAAGCTGATTTCTGCCAATTGCAGCAAAATACTGAAAGGAAAGTGGTTTTGCCTTCATATTTGAGCCAGAACAACTCAGTTCAGCATGGTAATATCATTGCAACAGCTTTTATTTAGCCAGAAATCAAGAGTGTAAGTTTTTATGCGCTTAAAAGCATTTTCAGGCCGAATGAGCAAATATGCTTGTTTCTGCCAATTGCAGCAAAATACTGAAAGGAAATTGGGTTTGCCTTCATATTTGAGCCAGAACAACTCAGTTCAGCATGGAAATATCATTGCAACAGCTTTTATTTAGCCAGAAATCAAGACTGTAAGTTTTTATGTGCTTAAAAGCATTTTCAGGCCAAATATGCTGATTTCTGCCAATTGCAGCAAAATACTGAAAGGAAAGTGGGTTTGCCTTCATATTTGAGCCAGAACAACTCAGTTCAGCATGGAAATATCATTGCAACAGCTTTTATTTAGCCAGAGATCAATAGTGTAAGTTTTTATGCGCTTAAAAGCATTTTCAGGCCGAATGAGCAAATATGCTTGTTTCTGCCAATTGCAGCAAAATACTGAAAGGAAAGTGGGTTTGCCTTCATATTTGAGCCAGAACAACTCAGTTCAGCATGGAAATATCATTGCAACAGCTTTTATTTAGCCAGAAATCAAGAGTGTAAGTTTTTATGCGCTTAAAAGCATTTTCAGGCCGAATGAGCAAATATGCTTGTTTCTGCCAATTGCAGCAAAATACTGAAAGGAAAGTGGGTTTGCCTTCATATTTGAGCCAGAACAACTCAGTTCAGCATGGTAAAATCATTGCAACAGCTTTTATTTAGCCAGAAATCAAGAGTGTAAGTTTTTATGCGCTTAAAAGCATTTTCAGGCCGAATGAGCAAATATGCTTGTTTCTGCCAATTGCAGCAAAATACTGAAAGGAAAGTGGGTTTGCCTTCATATTTGAGCCAGAACAACTCAGTTCAGCATGGAAATATCATTGCAACAGCTTTTATTTAGCCAGAAATCAAGACTGTAAGTTTTTATGTGCTTAAAAGCATTTTCAGGCCAAATAAGCTGATTTCTGCCAATTGCAGCAAAATACTGAAAGGAAAGTGGGTTTGCCTTCATATTTGAGCCAGAACAACTCAGTTCAGCATGGAAATATCATTGCAACAGCTTTTATTTAGCCAGAAATCAAGACTGTAAGTTTTTATGCGCTTAAAAGCATTTTCAGGCCGAATGAGCAAATATGCTTGTTTCTGCCAATTGCAGCAAAATACTGAAAGGAAAGTGGGTTTGCCTTCATATTTGAGCCAGAACAACTCAGTTCAGCATGGAAATATCATTGCAACAGCTTTTATTTAGCCAGAAATCAAGACTGTAAGTTTTTATGTGCTTAAAAGCATTTTCAGGCCAAATAAGCTGATTTCTGCCAATTGCAGCAAAATACTGAAAGGAAAGTGGGTTTGCCTTCATATTTGAGCCAGAACAACTCAGTTCAGCATGGAAATATCATTGCAACAGCTTTTATTTAGCCAGAAATCAAGAGTGTAAGTTTTTATGCGCTTAAAAGCATTTTCAGGCCGAATGAGCAAATATGCTTGTTTCTGCCAATTGCAGCAAAATACTGAAAGGAAAGTGGGTTTGCCTTCATATTTGAGCCAGAACAACTCAGTTCAGCATGGAAATATCATTGCAACAGCTTTTATTTAGCCAGAAATCAAGACTGTAAGTTTTTATGTGCTTAAAAGCATTTTCAGGCCAAATAAGCTGATTTCTGCCAATTGCAGCAAAATACTGAAAGGAAAGTGGGTTTGCCTTCATATTTGAGCCAGAACAACTCAGTTCAGCATTGAAATATCATTGCAACAGCTTTTATTTAGCCAGAAATCAAGAGTGTAAGTTTTTATGCGCTTAAAAGCATTTTCAGGCCGAATGAGCAAATATGCTTGTTTCTGCCAATTGCAGCAAAATACTGAAAGGAAAGTGGGTTTGCCTTCATATTTGAGCCAGAACAACTCAGTTCAGCATGGAAATATCATTGCAACAGCTTTTATTTAGCCAGAAATCAAGACTGTAAGTTTTTATGTGCTTAAAAGCATTTTCAGGCCAAATAAGCTGATTTCTGCCAATTGCAGCAAAATACTGAAAGGAAAGTGGGTTTGCCTTCATATTTGAGCCAGAACAACTCAGTTCAGCATGGAAATATCATTGCAACAGCTTTTATTTAGCCAGAAATCAAGACTGTAAGTTTTTATGTGCTTAAAAGCATTTTCAGGCTAAATAAGCTGATTTCTGCCAATTGCAGCAAAATACTGAAAGGAAAGTGGGTTTGCCTTCATATTTGAGCCAGAACAACTCAGTTCAGCATGGAAATATCATTGCAACAGCTTTTATTTAGCCAGAAATCAAGAGTGTAAGTTTTTATGCGCTTGAAAGCATTTTCAGGCCGAATGAGCAAATATGCTTGTTTCTGCCAATTGCAGCAAAATACTGAAAGGAAAGTGGGTTTGCCTTCATATTTGAGCCAGAACAACTCAGTTCAGCATGGAAATATCATTGCAACAGCTTTTATTTAGCCAGAAATCAAGAGTGTAAGTTTTTATGCGCTTAAAAGCATTTTCAGGCCGAAGGAGCAAATATGCTTGTTTCTGCCAATTGCAGCAAAATACTGAAAGGAAAGTGGGTTTGCCTTCATATTTGAGCCAGAACAACTCAGTTCAGCATGGAAATATCATTGCAACAGCTTTTATTTAGCCAGAAATCAAGAGTGTAAGTTTTTATGCGCTTAAAAGCATTTTCAGGCCGAATGAGCAAATATGCTTGTTTCTGCCAATTGCAGCAAAATACTGAAAGGAAAGTGGGTTTGCCTTTATATTTGAGCCAGAACAACTCAGTTCAGCATGGAAATATCATTGCAACAGCTTTTATTTAGCCAGAAATCAAGAGTGTAAGTTTTTATGCGCTTAAAAGCATTTTCAGGCTGAAGGAGCAAATATGCTTGTTTCTGCCAATTGCAGCAAAATACTGAAAGGAAAGTGGGTTTGCCTTCATATTTGAGCCAGAACAACTCAGTTCAGCATGGAAATATCATTGCAACAGCTTTTATTTAGCCAGAAATCAAGAGTGTAAGTTTTTATGCGCTTAAAAGCATTTTCAGGCCGAATGAGCAAATATGCTTGTTTCTGCCAATTGCAGCAAAATACTGAAAGGAAAGTGGGTTTGCCTTCATATTTGAGCCAGAACAACTCAGTTCAGCATGGAAATATCATTGCAACAGCTTTTATTTAGCCAGAAATCAAGAGTGTAAGTTTTTATGCGCTTAAAAGCATTTTCAGGCCGAATGAGCAAATATGCTTGTTTCTGCCAATTGCAGCAAAATACTGAAAGGAAAGTGGGTTTGCCTTCATATTTGAGCCAGAACAACTCAGTTCAGCATGGAAATATCATTGCAACAGCTTTTATTTAGCCAGAAATCAAGAGTGTAAGTTTTTATGTGCTTAAAAGCATTTTCAGGCCAAATAAGCTGATTTCTGCCAATTGCAGCAAAATACTGAAAGGAAAGTGGTTTTGCCTTCATATTTGAGCCAGAACAACTCAGTTCAGCATGGTAATATCATTGCAACAGCTTTTATTTAGCCAGAAATCAAGAGTGTAAGTTTTTATGCGCTTAAAAGCATTTTCAGGCCGAATGAGCAAATATGCTTGTTTCTGCCAATTGCAGCAAAATACTGAAAGGAAATTGGGTTTGCCTTCATATTTGAGCCAGAACAACTCAGTTCAGCATGGAAATATCATTGCAACAGCTTTTATTTAGCCAGAAATCAAGACTGTAAGTTTTTATGTGCTTAAAAGCATTTTCAGGCCAAATATGCTGATTTCTGCCAATTGCAGCAAAATACTGAAAGGAAAGTGGGTTTGCCTTCATATTTGAGCCAGAACAACTCAGTTCAGCATGGAAATATCATTGCAACAGCTTTTATTTAGCCAGAAATCAATAGTGTAAGTTTTTATGCGCTTAAAAGCATTTTCAGGCCGAATGAGCAAATATGCTTGTTTCTGCCAATTGCAGCAAAATACTGAAAGGAAAGTGGGTTTGCCTTCATATTTGAGCCAGAACAACTCAGTTCAGCATGGAAATATCATTGCAACAGCTTTTATTTAGCCAGAAATCAAGAGTGTAAGTTTTTATGCGCTTAAAAGCATTTTCAGGCCGAATGAGCAAATATGCTTGTTTCTGCCAATTGCAGCAAAATACTGAAAGGAAAGTGGGTTTGCCTTCATATTTGAGCCAGAACAACTCAGTTCAGCATGGTAAAATCATTGCAACAGCTTTTATTTAGCCAGAAATCAAGAGTGTAAGTTTTTATGCGCTTAAAAGCATTTTCAGGCCGAATGAGCAAATATGCTTGTTTCTGCCAATTGCAGCAAAATACTGAAAGGAAAGTGGGTTTGCCTTCATATTTGAGCCAGAACAACTCAGTTCAGCATGGAAATATCATTGCAACAGCTTTTATTTAGCCAGAAATCAAGACTGTAAGTTTTTATGTGCTTAAAAGCATTTTCAGGCCAAATAAGCTGATTTCTGCCAATTGCAGCAAAATACTGAAAGGAAAGTGGGTTTGCCTTCATATTTGAGCCAGAACAACTCAGTTCAGCATGGAAATATCATTGCAACAGCTTTTATTTAGCCAGAAATCAAGACTGTAAGTTTTTATGCGCTTAAAAGCATTTTCAGGCCGAATGAGCAAATATGCTTGTTTCTGCCAATTGCAGCAAAATACTGAAAGGAAAGTGGGTTTGCCTTCATATTTGAGCCAGAACAACTCAGTTCAGCATGGAAATATCATTGCAACAGCTTTTATTTAGCCAGAAATCAAGACTGTAAGTTTTTATGTGCTTAAAAGCATTTTCAGGCCAAATAAGCTGATTTCTGCCAATTGCAGCAAAATACTGAAAGGAAAGTGGGTTTGCCTTCATATTTGAGCCAGAACAACTCAGTTCAGCATGGAAATATCATTGCAACAGCTTTTATTTAGCCAGAAATCAAGAGTGTAAGTTTTTATGCGCTTAAAAGCATTTTCAGGCCGAATGAGCAAATATGCTTGTTTCTGCCAATTGCAGCAAAATACTGAAAGGAAAGTGGGTTTGCCTTCATATTTGAGCCAGAACAACTCAGTTCAGCATGGAAATATCATTGCAACAGCTTTTATTTAGCCAGAAATCAAGACTGTAAGTTTTTATGTGCTTAAAAGCATTTTCAGGCCAAATAAGCTGATTTCTGCCAATTGCAGCAAAATACTGAAAGGAAAGTGGGTTTGCCTTCATATTTGAGCCAGAACAACTCAGTTCAGCATGGAAATATCATTGCAACAGCTTTTATTTAGCCAGAAATCAAGACTGTAAGTTTTTATGCGCTTAAAAGCATTTTCAGGCCGAATGAGCAAATATGCTTGTTTCTGCCAATTGCAGCAAAATACTGAAAGGAAAGTGGGTTTGCCTTCATATTTGAGCCAGAACAACTCAGTTCAGCATGGAAATATCATTGCAACAGCTTTTATTTAGCCAGAAATCAAGACTGTAAGTTTTTATGTGCTTAAAAGCATTTTCAGGCCAAATAAGCTGATTTCTGCCAATTGCAGCAAAATACTGAAAGGAAAGTGGGTTTGCCTTCATATTTGAGCCAGAACAACTCAGTTCAGCATGGAAATATCATTGCAACAGCTTTTATTTAGCCAGAAATCAAGAGTGTAAGTTTTTATGCGCTTAAAAGCATTTTCAGGCCGAATGAGCAAATATGCTTGTTTCTGCCAATTGCAGCAAAATACTGAAAGGAAAGTGGGTTTGCCTTCATATTTGAGCCAGAACAACTCAGTTCAGCATGGAAATATCATTGCAACAGCTTTTATTTAGCCAGAAATCAAGACTGTAAGTTTTTATGTGCTTAAAAGCATTTTCAGGCCAAATAAGCTGATTTCTGCCAATTGCAGCAAAATACTGAAAGGAAAGTGGGTTTGCCTTCATATTTGAGCCAGAACAACTCAGTTCAGCATTGAAATATCATTGCAACAGCTTTTATTTAGCCAGAAATCAAGAGTGTAAGTTTTTATGCGCTTAAAAGCATTTTCAGGCCGAATGAGCAAATATGCTTGTTTCTGCCAATTGCAGCAAAATACTGAAAGGAAAGTGGGTTTGCCTTCATATTTGAGCCAGAACAACTCAGTTCAGCATGGAAATATCATTGCAACAGCTTTTATTTAGCCAGAAATCAAGACTGTAAGTTTTTATGTGCTTAAAAGCATTTTCAGGCCAAATAAGCTGATTTCTGCCAATTGCAGCAAAATACTGAAAGGAAAGTGGGTTTGCCTTCATATTTGAGCCAGAACAACTCAGTTCAGCATGGAAATATCATTGCAACAGCTTTTATTTAGCCAGAAATCAAGACTGTAAGTTTTTATGTGCTTAAAAGCATTTTCAGGCTAAATAAGCTGATTTCTGCCAATTGCAGCAAAATACTGAAAGGAAAGTGGGTTTGCCTTCATATTTGAGCCAGAACAACTCAGTTCAGCATGGAATTATCATTGCAACAGCTTTTATTTAGCCAGAAATCAAGAGTGTAAGTTTTTATGCGCTTAAAAGCATTTTCAGGCCGAATGAGCAAATATGCTTGTTTCTGCCAATTGCAGCAAAATACTGAAAGGAAAGTGGGTTTGCCTTCATATTTGAGCCAGAACAACTCAGTTCAGCATGGAAATATCATTGCAACAGCTTTTATTTAGCCAGAAATCAAGAGTGTAAGTTTTTATGTGCTTAAAAGCATTTTCAGGCCAAATAAGCTGATTTCTGCCAATTGCAGCAAAATACTGAAAGGAAAGTGGTTTTGCCTTCATATTTGAGCCAGAACAACTCAGTTCAGCATGGTAATATCATTGCAACAGCTTTTATTTAGCCAGAAATCAAGAGTGTAAGTTTTTATGCGCTTAAAAGCATTTTCAGGCCGAATGAGCAAATATGCTTGTTTCTGCCAATTGCAGCAAAATACTGAAAGGAAAGTGGGTTTGCCTTCATATTTGAGCCAGAACAACTCAGTTCAGCATGGAAATATCATTGCAACAGCTTTTATTTAGCCAGAAATCAAGAGTGTAAGTTTTTATGCGCTTAAAAGCATTTTCAGGCCGAATGAGCTGATTTCTGCCAATTGCAGCAAAATACTGAAAGGAAAGTGGGTTTGCCTTCATATTTGAGCCAGAACAACTCAGTTCAGCATGGAAATATCATTGCAACAGCTTTTATTTAGCCAGAAATCAAGAGTGTAAGTTTTTATGCGCTTAAAAGCATTTTCAGGCCAAATAAGCTGATTTCTGCCAATTGCAGCAAAATACTGAAAGGAAAGTGGTTTTGCCTTCATATTTGAGCCAGAACAACTCAGTTCAGCATGGTAATATCATTGCAACAGCTTTTATTTAGCCAGAAATCAAGAGTGTAAGTTTTTATGCGCTTAAAAGCATTTTCAGGCCGAATGAGCAAATATGCTTGTTTCTGCCAATTGCAGCAAAATACTGAAAGGAAAGTGGGTTTGCCTTCATATTTGAGCCAGAACAACTCAGTTCAGCATGGAAATATCATTGCAACAGCTTTTATTTAGCCAGAAATCAAGAGTGTAAGTTTTTATGCGCTTAAAAGCATTTTCAGGCCGAATGAGCAAATATGCTTGTTTCTGCCAATTGCAGCAAAATACTGAAAGGAAAGTGGGTTTGCCTTCATATTTGAGCCAGAACAACTCAGTTCAGCATGGTAAAATCATTGCAACAGCTTTTATTTAGCCAGAAATCAAGAGTGTAAGTTTTTATGCGCTTAAAAGCATTTTCAGGCCGAATGAGCAAATATGCTTGTTTCTGCCAATTGCAGCAAAATACTGAAAGGAAAGTGGGTTTGCCTTCATATTTGAGCCAGAACAACTCAGTTCAGCATGGAAATATCATTGCAACAGCTTTTATTTAGCCAGAAATCAAGACTGTAAGTTTTTATGTGCTTAAAAGCATTTTCAGGCCAAATAAGCTGATTTCTGCCAATTGCAGCAAAATACTGAAAGGAAAGTGGGTTTGCCTTCATATTTGAGCCAGAACAACTCAGTTCAGCATGGAAATATCATTGCAACAGCTTTTATTTAGCCAGAAATCAAGACTGTAAGTTTTTATGCGCTTAAAAGCATTTTCAGGCCGAATGAGCAAATATGCTTGTTTCTGCCAATTGCAGCAAAATACTGAAAGGAAAGTGGGTTTGCCTTCATATTTGAGCCAGAACAACTCAGTTCAGCATGGAAATATCATTGCAACAGCTTTTATTTAGCCAGAAATCAAGACTGTAAGTTTTTATGTGCTTAAAAGCATTTTCAGGCCAAATAAGCTGATTTCTGCCAATTGCAGCAAAATACTGAAAGGAAAGTGGGTTTGCCTTCATATTTGAGCCAGAACAACTCAGTTCAGCATGGAAATATCATTGCAACAGCTTTTATTTAGCCAGAAATCAAGAGTGTAAGTTTTTATGCGCTTAAAAGCATTTTCAGGCCGAATGAGCAAATATGCTTGTTTCTGCCAATTGCAGCAAAATACTGAAAGGAAAGTGGGTTTGCCTTCATATTTGAGCCAGAACAACTCAGTTCAGCATGGAAATATCATTGCAACAGCTTTTATTTAGCCAGAAATCAAGACTGTAAGTTTTTATGTGCTTAAAAGCATTTTCAGGCCAAATAAGCTGATTTCTGCCAATTGCAGCAAAATACTGAAAGGAAAGTGGGTTTGCCTTCATATTTGAGCCAGAACAACTCAGTTCAGCATTGAAATATCATTGCAACAGCTTTTATTTAGCCAGAAATCAAGAGTGTAAGTTTTTATGCGCTTAAAAGCATTTTCAGGCCGAATGAGCAAATATGCTTGTTTCTGCCAATTGCAGCAAAATACTGAAAGGAAAGTGGGTTTGCCTTCATATTTGAGCCAGAACAACTCAGTTCAGCATGGAAATATCATTGCAACAGCTTTTATTTAGCCAGAAATCAAGACTGTAAGTTTTTATGTGCTTAAAAGCATTTTCAGGCCAAATAAGCTGATTTCTGCCAATTGCAGCAAAATACTGAAAGGAAAGTGGGTTTGCCTTCATATTTGAGCCAGAACAACTCAGTTCAGCATGGAAATATCATTGCAACAGCTTTTATTTAGCCAGAAATCAAGACTGTAAGTTTTTATGTGCTTAAAAGCATTTTCAGGCTAAATAAGCTGATTTCTGCCAATTGCAGCAAAATACTGAAAGGAAAGTGGGTTTGCCTTCATATTTGAGCCAGAACAACTCAGTTCAGCATGGAATTATCATTGCAACAGCTTTTATTTAGCCAGAAATCAAGAGTGTAAGTTTTTATGCGCTTAAAAGCATTTTCAGGCCGAATGAGCAAATATGCTTGTTTCTGCCAATTGCAGCAAAATACTGAAAGGAAAGTGGGTTTGCCTTCATATTTGAGCCAGAACAACTCAGTTCAGCATGGAAATATCATTGCAACAGCTTTTATTTAGCCAGAAATCAAGAGTGTAAGTTTTTATGCGCTTAAAAGCATTTTCAGGCCAAAAAGGCTGATTTCTGCCAATTGCAGCAAAATACTGAAAGGAAAGTGGGTTTGCCTTCATATTTGAGCCAGAACAACTCAGTTCAGCATGGAAATATCATTGCAACAGCTTTTATTTAGCCAGAAATCAAGAGTGTAAGTTTTTATGCGCTTAAAAGCATTTTCAGGCCGAATGAGCAAATATGCTTGTTTCTGCCAATTGCAGCAAAATACTGAAAGGAAAGTGGGTTTGCCTTCATATTTGAGCCAGAACAACTCAGTTCAGCATGGTAAAATCATTGCAACAGCTTTTATTTAGCCAGAAATCAAGAGTGTAAGTTTTTATGCGCTTAAAAGCATTTTCAGGCCGAATGAGCAAATATGCTTGTTTCTGCCAATTGCAGCAAAATACTGAAAGGAAAGTGGGTTTGCCTTCATATTTGAGCCAGAACAACTCAGTTCAGCATGGAAATATCATTGCAACAGCTTTTATTTAGCCAGAAATCAAGACTGTAAGTTTTTATGTGCTTAAAAGCATTTTCAGGCCAAATAAGCTGATTTCTGCCAATTGCAGCAAAATACTGAAAGGAAAGTGGGTTTGCCTTCATATTTGAGCCAGAACAACTCAGTTCAGCATGGAAATATCATTGCAACAGCTTTTATTTAGCCAGAAATCAAGAGTGTAAGTTTTTATGCGCTTAAAAGCATTTTCAGGCCGAATGAGCAAATATGCTTGTTTCTGCCAATTGCAGCAAAATACTGAAAGGAAAGTGGGTTTGCCTTCATATTTGAGCCAGAACAACTCAGTTCAGCATGGAAATATCATTGCAACAGCTTTTATTTAGCCAGAAATCAAGACTGTAAGTTTTTATGTGCTTAAAAGCATTTTCAGGCCAAATAAGCTGATTTCTGCCAATTGCAGCAAAATACTGAAAGGAAAGTGGGTTTGCCTTCATATTTGAGCCAGAACAACTCAGTTCAGCATTGAAATATCATTGCAACAGCTTTTATTTAGCCAGAAATCAAGAGTGTAAGTTTTTATGCGCTTAAAAGCATTTTCAGGCCGAATGAGCAAATATGCTTGTTTCTGCCAATTGCAGCAAAATACTGAAAGGAAAGTGGGTTTGCCTTCATATTTGAGCCAGAACAACTCAGTTCAGCATGGAAATATCATTGCAACAGCTTTTATTTAGCCAGAAATCAAGACTGTAAGTTTTTATGTGCTTAAAAGCATTTTCAGGCCAAATAAGCTGATTTCTGCCAATTGCAGCAAAATACTGAAAGGAAAGTGGGTTTGCCTTCATATTTGAGCCAGAACAACTCAGTTCAGCATGGAAATATCATTGCAACAGCTTTTATTTAGCCAGAAATCAAGACTGTAAGTTTTTATGTGCTTAAAAGCATTTTCAGGCTAAATAAGCTGATTTCTGCCAATTGCAGCAAAATACTGAAAGGAAAGTGGGTTTGCCTTCATATTTGAGCCAGAACAACTCAGTTCAGCATGGAATTATCATTGCAACAGCTTTTATTTAGCCAGAAATCAAGAGTGTAAGTTTTTATGCGCTTAAAAGCATTTTCAGGCCGAATGAGCAAATATGCTTGTTTCTGCCAATTGCAGCAAAATACTGAAAGGAAAGTGGGTTTGCCTTCATATTTGAGCCAGAACAACTCAGTTCAGCATGGAAATATCATTGCAACAGCTTTTATTTAGCCAGAAATCAAGAGTGTAAGTTTTTATGTGCTTAAAAGCATTTTCAGGCCAAATAAGCTGATTTCTGCCAATTGCAGCAAAATACTGAAAGGAAAGTGGTTTTGCCTTCATATTTGAGCCAGAACAACTCAGTTCAGCATGGTAATATCATTGCAACAGCTTTTATTTAGCCAGAAATCAAGAGTGTAAGTTTTTATGCGCTTAAAAGCATTTTCAGGCCGAATGAGCAAATATGCTTGTTTCTGCCAATTGCAGCAAAATACTGAAAGGAAAGTGGGTTTGCCTTCATATTTGAGCCAGAACAACTCAGTTCAGCATGGAAATATCATTGCAACAGCTTTTATTTAGCCAGAAATCAAGAGTGTAAGTTTTTATGCGCTTAAAAGCATTTTCAGGCCGAATGAGCTGATTTCTGCCAATTGCAGCAAAATACTGAAAGGAAAGTGGGTTTGCCTTCATATTTGAGCCAGAACAACTCAGTTCAGCATGGAAATATCATTGCAACAGCTTTTATTTAGCCAGAAATCAAGAGTGTAAGTTTTTATGCGCTTAAAAGCATTTTCAGGCCAAATAAGCTGATTTCTGCCAATTGCAGCAAAATACTGAAAGGAAAGTGGTTTTGCCTTCATATTTGAGCCAGAACAACTCAGTTCAGCATGGTAATATCATTGCAACAGCTTTTATTTAGCCAGAAATCAAGAGTGTAAGTTTTTATGCGCTTAAAAGCATTTTCAGGCCGAATGAGCAAATATGCTTGTTTCTGCCAATTGCAGCAAAATACTGAAAGGAAAGTGGGTTTGCCTTCATATTTGAGCCAGAACAACTCAGTTCAGCATGGAAATATCATTGCAACAGCTTTTATTTAGCCAGAAATCAAGAGTGTAAGTTTTTATGCGCTTAAAAGCATTTTCAGGCCGAATGAGCAAATATGCTTGTTTCTGCCAATTGCAGCAAAATACTGAAAGGAAAGTGGGTTTGCCTTCATATTTGAGCCAGAACAACTCAGTTCAGCATGGAAATATCATTGCAACAGCTTTTATTTAGCCAGAAATCAAGACTGTAAGTTTTTATGTGCTTAAAAGCATTTTCAGGCCAAATAAGCTGATTTCTGCCAATTGCAGCAAAATACTGAAAGGAAAGTGGGTTTGCCTTCATATTTGAGCCAGAACAACTCAGTTCAGCATGGAAATATCATTGCAACAGCTTTTATTTAGCCAGAAATCAAGACTGTAAGTTTTTATGTGCTTAAAAGCATTTTCAGGCCAAATAAGCTGATTTCTGCCAATTGCAGCAAAATACTGAAAGGAAAGTGGGTTTGCCTTCATATTTGAGCCAGAACAACTCAGTTCAGCATGGAATTATCATTGCAACAGCTTTTATTTAGCCAGAAATCAAGACTGTAAGTTTTTATGCGCTTAAAAGCATTTTCAGGCCGAATGAGCAAATATGCTTGTTTCTGCCAATTGCAGCAAAATACTGAAAGGAAAGTGGGTTTGCCTTCATATTTGAGCCAGAACAACTCAGTTCAGCATGGAAATATCATTGCAACAGCTTTTATTTAGCCAGAAATCAAGAGTGTAAGTTTTTATGCGCTTAAAAGCATTTTCAGGCCGAATGAGCAAATATGCTTGTTTCTGCCAATTGCAGCAAAATACTGAAAGGAAAGTGGGTTTGCCTTCATATTTGAGCCAGAACAACTCAGTTCAGCATGGAAATATCATTGCAACAGCTTTTATTTAGCCAGAAATCAAGAGTGTAAGTTTTTATGCGCTTAAAAGCATTTTCAGGCCGAATGAGCAAATATGCTTGTTTCTGCCAATTGCAGCAAAATACTGAAAGGAAAGTGGGTTTGCCTTCATATTTGAGCCAGAACAACTCAGTTCAGCATGGAAATATCATTGCAACAGCTTTTATTTAGCCAGAAATCAAGACTGTAAGTTTTTATGTGCTTAAAAGCATTTTCAGGCCAAATAAGCTGATTTCTGCCAATTGCAGCAAAATACTGAAAGGAAAGTGGGTTTGCCTTCATATTTGAGCCAGAACAACTCAGTTCAGCATGGAAATATCATTGCAACAGCTTTTATTTAGCCAGAAATCAAGAGTGTAAGTTTTTATGCGCTTAAAAGCATTTTCAGGCCAAATAAGCTGATTTCTGCCAATTGCAGCAAAATACTGAAAGGAAAGTGGTTTTGCCTTCATATTTGAGCCAGAACAACTCAGTTCAGCATGGTAATATCATTGCAACAGCTTTTATTTAGCCAGAAATCAAGAGTGTAAGTTTTTATGCGCTTAAAAGCATTTTCAGGCCGAATGAGCAAATATGCTTGTTTCTGCCAATTGCAGCAAAATACTGAAAGGAAAGTGGGTTTGCCTTCATATTTGAGCCAGAACAACTCAGTTCAGCATGGAAATATCATTGCAACAGCTTTTATTTAGCCAGAAATCAAGAGTGTAAGTTTTTATGCGCTTAAAAGCATTTTCAGGCCGAATGAGCAAATATGCTTGTTTCTGCCAATTGCAGCAAAATACTGAAAGGAAAGTGGGTTTGCCTTCATATTTGAGCCAGAACAACTCAGTTCAGCATGGAAATATCATTGCAACAGCTTTTATTTAGCCAGAAATCAAGACTGTAAGTTTTTATGTGCTTAAAAGCATTTTCAGGCCAAATAAGCTGATTTCTGCCAATTGCAGCAAAATACTGAAAGGAAAGTGGGTTTGCCTTCATATTTGAGCCAGAACAACTCAGTTCAGCATGGAAATATCATTGCAACAGCTTTTATTTAGCCAGAAATCAAGAGTGTAAGTTTTTATGCGCTTAAAAGCATTTTCAGGCCGAATGAGCAAATATGCTTGTTTCTGCCAATTGCAGCAAAATACTGAAAGGAAAGTGGGTTTGCCTTCATATTTGAGCCAGAACAACTCAGTTCAGCATGGAAATATCATTGCAACAGCTTTTATTTAGCCAGAAATCAAGAGTGTAAGTTTTTATGCGCTTAAAAGCATTTTCAGGCCGAATGAGCAAATATGCTTGTTTCTGCCAATTGCAGCAAAATACTGAAAGGAAAGTGGGTTTGCCTTCATATTTGAGCCAGAACAACTCAGTTCAGCATGGAAATATCATTGCAACAGCTTTTATTTAGCCAGAAATCAAGACTGTAAGTTTTTATGTGCTTAAAAGCATTTTCAGGCCAAATAAGCTGATTTCTGCCAATTGCAGCAAAATACTGAAAGGAAAGTGGGTTTGCCTTCATATTTGAGCCAGAACAACTCAGTTCAGCATGGAAATATCATTGCAACAGCTTTTATTTAGCCAGAAATCAAGAGTGTAAGTTTTATGCGCTTAAAAGCATTTTCAGGCCGAATGAGCAAATATGCTTGTTTCTGCCAATTGGAGCAAAATACTGAAAGGAAAGTGGGTTTGCCTTCATATTTGAGCCAGAACAACTCAGTTCAGCATGGAAATATCATTGCAACAGCTTTTATTTAGCCAGAAATCAAGAGTGTAAGTTTTTATGCGCTTAAAAAAATTTTCAGGCCGAATGAGCAAATATGCTTGTTTCTACCAATTGCAGCAAAATACTGAAAGGAAAGTGGGTTTGCCTTCATATTTGAGCCAGAACAACTCAGTTCAGCATGGAAATATCATTGCAACAGCTTTTATTTAGCCAGAAATCAAGAGTGTAAGTTTTTATGCGCTTAAAAGCATTTTCAGGCCGAATGAGCAAATATGCTTGTTTCTGCCAATTGCAGCAAAATACTGAAAGGAAAGTGGGTTTGCCTTCATATTTGAGCCAGAACAACTCAGTTCAGCATGGAAATATCATTGCAACAGCTTTTATTTAGCCAGAAATCAAGAGTGTAAGTTTTTATGCGCTTAAAAGCATTTTCAGGCCGAATGAGCAAATATGCTTGTTTCTGCCAATTGCAGCAAAATACTGAAAGGAAAGTGGGTTTGCCTTCATATTTGAGCCAGAACAACTCAGTTCAGCATGGAAATATCATTGCAACAGCTTTTTTTTAGCCAGAAATCAAGAGTGTAAGTTTTTATGCGCTTAAAAGCATTTTCAGGCCGAATGAGCAAATATGCTTGTTTCTGCCAATTGCAGCAAAATACTGAAAGGAAAGTGGGTTTGCCTTCATATTTGAGCCAGAACAACTCAGTTCAGCATGGAAATATCATTGCAACAGCTTTTATTTAGCCAGAAATCAAGACTGTAAGTTTTTATGTGCTTAAAAGCATTTTCAGGCCAAATAAGCTGATTTCTGCCAATTGCAGCAAAATACTGAAAGGAAAGTGGGTTTGCCTTCATATTTGAGCCAGAACAACTCAGTTCAGCATGGAAATATCATTGCAACAGCTTTTATTTAGCCAGAAATCAAGAGTGTAAGTTTTTATGCGCTTAAAAGCATTTTCAGGCCGAAGGAGCAAATATGCTTGTTTCTGCCAATTGCAGCAAAATACTGAAAGGAAAGTGGGTTTGCCTTCATATTTGAGCCAGAACAACTCAGTTCAGCATGGAAATATCATTGCAACAGCTTTTATTTAGCCAGAAATCAAGAGTGTAAGTTTTTATGCGCTTAAAAGCATTTTCAGGCCGAATGAGCAAATATGCTTGTTTCTGCCAATTGCAGCAAAATACTGAAAGGAAAGTGGGTTTGCCTTCATATTTGAGCCAGAACAACTCAGTTCAGCATGGAAATATCATTGCAACAGCTTTTATTTAGCCAGAAATCAAGAGTGTAAGTTTTTATGCGCTTAAAAGCATTTTCAGGCCGAATGAGCAAATATGCTTGTTTCTGCCAAT
The DNA here is from genome assembly GCF_033026475.1 of Channa argus. Classification (NCBI taxonomy): domain Eukaryota; kingdom Metazoa; phylum Chordata; class Actinopteri; order Anabantiformes; family Channidae; genus Channa; species Channa argus. The sequence continues at coordinate 345,189 of NW_027125234.1, read as the reverse complement.
TGCAGCAAAATACTGAAAGGAAAGTGGGTTTGCCTTCATATTTGAGCCAGAACAACTCAGTTCAGCATGGAAATATCATTGCAACAGCTTTTATTTAGCCAGAAATCAAGAGTGTAAGTTTTTATGCGCTTAAAAGCATTTTCAGGCCGAATGAGCAAATATGCTTGTTTCTGCCAATTGCAGCAAAATACTGAAAGGAAAGTGGGTTTGCCTTCATATTTGAGCCAGAACAACTCAGTTCAGCATGGAAATATCATTGCAACAGCTTTTATTTAGCCAGAAATCAAGACTGTAAGTTTTTATGTGCTTAAAAGCATTTTCAGGCCAAATAAGCTGATTTCTGCCAATTGCAGCAAAATACTGAAAGGAAAGTGGGTTTGCCTTCATATTTGAGCCAGAACAACTCAGTTCAGCATGGAAATATCATTGCAACAGCTTTTATTTAGCCAGAAATCAAGAGTGTAAGTTTTTATGCGCTTAAAAGCATTTTCAGGCCGAATGAGCAAATATGCTTGTTTCTGCCAATTGCAGCAAAATACTGAAAGGAAAGTGGGTTTGCCTTCATATTTGAGCCAGAACAACTCAGTTCAGCATGGAAATATCATTGCAACAGCTTTTATTTAGCCAGAAATCAAGACTGTAAGTTTTTATGTGCTTAAAAGCATTTTCAGGCCAAATAAGCTGATTTCTGCCAATTGCAGCAAAATACTGAAAGGAAAGTGGGTTTGCCTTCATATTTGAGCCAGAACAACTCAGTTCAGCATGGAAATATCATTGCAACAGCTTTTATTTAGCCAGAAATCAAGAGTGTAAGTTTTTATGCGCTTAAAAGCATTTTCAGGCCGAATGAGCAAATATGCTTGTTTCTGCCAATTGCAGCAAAATACTGAAAGGAAAGTGGGTTTGCCTTCATATTTGAGCCAGAACAACTCAGTTCAGCATGGAAATATCATTGCAACAGCTTTTATTTAGCCAGAAATCAAGAGTGTAAGTTTTTATGCGCTTAAAAGCATTTTCAGGCCGAATGAGCAAATATGCTTGTTTCTGCCAATTGCAGCAAAATACTGAAAGGAAAGTGGGTTTGCCTTCATATTTGAGCCAGAACAACTCAGTTCAGCATGGAAATATCATTGCAACAGCTTTTATTTAGCCAGAAATCAAGACTGTAAGTTTTTATGTGCTTAAAAGCATTTTCAGGCCAAATAAGCTGATTTCTGCCAATTGCAGCAAAATACTGAAAGGAAAGTGGGTTTGCCTTCATATTTGAGCCAGAACAACTCAGTTCAGCATGGAAATATCATTGCAACAGCTTTTATTTAGCCAGAAATCAAGAGTGTAAGTTTTTATGCGCTTAAAAGCATTTTCAGGCCGAATGAGCAAATATGCTTGTTTCTGCCAATTGCAGCAAAATACTGAAAGGAAAGTGGGTTTGCCTTCATATTTGAGCCAGAACAACTCAGTTCAGCATGGAAATATCATTGCAACAGCTTTTATTTAGCCAGAAATCAAGACTGTAAGTTTTTATGTGCTTAAAAGCATTTTCAGGCCAAATAAGCTGATTTCTGCCAATTGCAGCAAAATACTGAAAGGAAAGTGGGTTTGCCTTCATATTTGAGCCAGAACAACTCAGTTCAGCATGGAAATATCATTGCAACAGCTTTTATTTAGCCAGAAATCAAGAGTGTAAGTTTTTATGCGCTTAAAAGCATTTTCAGGCCGAATGAGCAAATATGCTTGTTTCTGCCAATTGCAGCAAAATACTGAAAGGAAAGTGGGTTTGCCTTCATATTTGAGCCAGAACAACTCAGTTCAGCATGGAAATATCATTGCAACAGCTTTTATTTAGCCAGAAATCAAGACTGTAAGTTTTTATGTGCTTAAAAGCATTTTTAGGCCGAATGAGCAAATATGCTTGTTTCTGCCAATTGCAGCAAAATACTGAAAGGAAAGTGGGTTTGCCTTCATATTTGAGCCAGAACAACTCAGTTCAGCATGGAAATATCATTGCAACAGCTTTTATTTAGCCAGAAATCAAGAGTGTAAGTTTTTATGCGCTTAAAAGCATTTTCAGGCCGAATGAGCAAATATGCTTGTTTCTGCCAATTGCAGCAAAATACTGAAAGGAAAGTGGGTTTGCCTTCATATTTGAGCCAGAACAACTCAGTTCAGCATGGAAATATCATTGCAACAGCTTTTATTTAGCCAGAAATCAAGAGTGTAAGTTTTTATGCGCTTAAAAGCATTTTCAGGCCGAATGAGCAAATAAGCTGATTTCTGCCAATTGCAGCAAAATACTGAAAGGAAAGTGGGTTTGCCTTCATATTTGAGCCAGAACAACTCAGTTCAGCATGGTAATATCATTGCAACAGCTTTTATTTAGCCAGAAATCAAGAGTGTAAGTTTTTATGCGCTTAAAAGCATTTTCAGGCCGAATGAGCAAATATGCTTGTTTCTGCCAATTGCAGCAAAATACTGAAAGGAAAGTGGGTTTGCCTTCATATTTGAGGCAGAACAACTCAGTTCAGCATGGAAATATCATTGCAACAGCTTTTATTTAGCCAGAAATCAAGACTGTAAGTTTTTATGTGCTTAAAAGCATTTTCAGGCCAAATAAGCTGATTTCTGCCAATTGCAGCAAAATACTGAAAGGAAAGTGGGTTTGCCTTCATATTTGAGCCAGAACAACTCAGTTCAGCATGGAAATATCATTGCAACAGCTTTTATTTAGCCAGAAATCAAGACTGTAAGTTTTTATGCGCTTAAAAGCATTTTCAGGCCGAATGAGCAAATATGCTTGTTTCTGCCAATTGCAGCAAAATACTGAAAGGAAAGTGGATTTGCCTTCATATTTGAGCCAGAACAACTCAGTTCAGCATGGAAATATCATTGCAACAGCTTTTATTTAGCCAGAAATCAAGAGTGTAAGTTTTTATGCGCTTAAAAGCATTTTCAGGCCGAATGAGCAAATATGCTTGTTTCTGCCAATTGCAGCAAAATACTGAAAGGAAAGTGGGTTTGCCTTCATATTTGAGCCAGAACAACTCAGTTCAGCATGGAAATATCATTGCAACAGCTTTTATTTAGCCAGAAATCAAGAGTGTAAGTTTTTATGCGCTTAAAAGCATTTTCAGGCCGAATGAGCAATTATGCTTGTTTCTGCCAATTGCAGCAAAATACTGAAAGGAAAGTGGGTTTGCCTTCATATTTGAGCCAGAACAACTCAGTTCAGCATGGAAATATCATTGCAACAGCTTTTATTTAGCCAGAAATCAAGAGTGTAAGTTTTTATGCGCTTAAAAGCATTTTCAGGCCGAATGAGCAAATATGCTTGTTTCTGCCAATTGCAGCAAAATACTGAAAGGAAAGTGGGTTTGCCTTCATATTTGAGCCAGAACAACTCAGTTCAGCATGGAAATATCATTGCAACAGCTTTTATTTAGCCAGAAATCAAGAGTGTAAGTTTTTATGCGCTTAAAAGCATTTTCAGGCCGAAGGAGCAAATATGCTTGTTTCTGCCAATTGCAGCAAAATACTGAAAGGAAAGTGGGTTTGCCTTTGTATTTGAGCCAGAACAACTCAGTTCAGCATGGAAATATCATTGCAACAGCTTTTATTTAGCCAGAAATCAAGAGTGTAAGTTTTTATGCGCTTAAAAGCATTTTCAGGCCGAATGAGCAAATATGCTTGTTTCTGCCAATTGCAGCAAAATACTGAAAGGAAAGTGGGTTTGCCTTCATATTTGAGCCAGAACAACTCAGTTCAGCATGGAAATATCATTGCAACAGCTTTTATTTAGCCAGAAATCAAGAGTGTAAGTTTTTATGCGCTTAAAAGCATTTTCAGGCCGAATGAGCAAATATGCTTGTTTCTGCCAATTGCAGCAAAATACTGAAAGGAAAGTGGGTTTGCCTTCATATTTGAGCCAGAACAACTCAGTTCAGCATGGAAATATCATTGCAACAGCTTTTATTTAGCCAGAAATCAAGAGTGTAAGTTTTTATGCGCTTAAAAGCATTTTCAGGCCGAATGAGCAAATATGCTTGTTTCTGCCAATTGCAGCAAAATACTGAAAGGAAAGTGGGTTTGCCTTTATATTTGAGCCAGAACAACTCAGTTCAGCATGGAAATATCATTGCAACAGCTTTTATTTAGCCAGAAATCAAGAGTGTAAGTTTTTATGCGCTTAAAAGCATTTTCAGGCCGAAGGAGCAAATATGCTTGTTTCTGCCAATTGCAGCAAAATACTGAAAGGAAAGTGGGTTTGCCTTCATATTTGAGCCAGAACAACTCAGTTCAGCATGGAAATATCATTGCAACAGCTTTTATTTAGCCAGAAATCAAGAGTGTAAGTTTTTATGCGCTTAAAAGCATTTTCAGGCCGAATGAGCAAATATGCTTGTTTCTGCCAATTGCAGCAAAATACTGAAAGGAAAGTGGGTTTGCCTTCATATTTGAGCCAGAACAACTCAGTTCAGCATGGAAATATCATTGCAACAGCTTTTATTTAGCCAGAAATCAAGAGTGTAAGTTTTTATGCGCTTAAAAGCATTTTCAGGCCGAATGAGCAAATATGCTTGTTTCTGCCAATTGCAGCAAAATACTGAAAGGAAAGTGGGTTTGCCTTCATATTTGAGCCAGAACAACTCAGTTCAGCATGGAAATATCATTGCAACAGCTTTTATTTAGCCAGAAATCAAGAGTGTAAGTTTTTATGCGCTTAAAAGCATTTTCAGGCCGAATGAGCAAATATGCTTGTTTCTGCCAATTGCAGCAAAATACTGAAAGGAAAGTGGGTTTGCCTTCATATTTGAGCCAGAACAACTCAGTTCAGCATGGAAATATCATTGCAACAGCTTTTATTTAGCCAGAAATCAAGAGTGTAAGTTTTTATGCGCTTAAAAGCATTTTCAGGCCGAATGAGCAAATATGCTTGTTTCTGCCAATTGCAGCAAAATACTGAAAGGAAAGTGGGTTTGCCTTCATATTTGAGCCAGAACAACTCAGTTCAGCATGGAAATATCATTGCAACAGCTTTTATTTAGCCAGAAATCAAGACTGTAAGTTTTTATGCGCTTAAAAGCATTTTCAGGCCGAATGAGCAAATATGCTTGTTTCTGCCAATTGCAGCAAAATACTGAAAGGAAAGTGGGTTTGCCTTCATATTTGAGCCAGAACAACTCAGTTCAGCATGGAAATATCATTGCAACAGCTTTTATTTAGCCAGAAATCAAGACTGTAAGTTTTTATGTGCTTAAAAGCATTTTCAGGCCAAATAAGCTGATTTCTGCCAATTGCAGCAAAATACTGAAAGGAAAGTGGGTTTGCCTTCATATTTGAGCCAGAACAACTCAGTTCAGCATGGAAATATCATTTCAACAGCTTTTATTTAGCCAGAAATCAAGACTGTAAGTTTTTATGCGCTTAAAAGCATTTTCAGGCCGAATGAGCAAATATGCTTGTTTCTGCCAATTGCAGCAAAATACTGAAAGGAAAGTGGGTTTGCCTTCATATTTGAGCCAGAACAACTCAGTTCAGCATGGAAATATCATTGCAACAGCTTTTATTTAGCCAGAAATCAAGACTGTAAGTTTTTATGTGCTTAAAAGCATTTTCAGGCCAAATAAGCTGATTTCTGCCAATTGCAGCAAAATACTGAAAGGAAAGTGGGTTTGCCTTCATATTTGAGCCAGAACAACTCAGTTCAGCATGGTAATATCATTGCAACAGCTTTTATTTAGCCAGAAATCAAGAGTGTAAGTTTTTATGCGCTTAAAAGCATTTTCAGGCCGAATGAGCAAATATGCTTGTTTCTGCCAATTGCAGCAAAATACTGAAAGGAAAGTGGGTTTGCCTTCATATTTGAGCCAGAACAACTCAGTTCAGCATGGAAATATCATTGCAACAGCTTTTATTTAGCCAGAAATCAAGACTGTAAGTTTTTATGTGCTTAAAAGCATTTTCAGGCCAAATAAGCTGATTTCTGCCATTGCAGCAAAATACTGAAAGGAAAGTGGGTTTGCCTTCATATTTGAGCCAGAACAACTCAGTTCAGCATTGAAATATCATTGCAACAGCTTTTATTTAGCCAGAAATCAAGAGTGTAAGTTTTTATGCGCTTAAAAGCATTTTCAGGCCGAATGAGCAAATATGCTTGTTTCTGCCAATTGCAGCAAAATACTGAAAGGAAAGTGGGTTTGCCTTCATATTTGAGCCAGAACAACTCAGTTCAGCATGGAAATATCATTGCAACAGCTTTTATTTAGCCAGAAATCAAGACTGTACGTTTTTATGCGCTTAAAAGCATTTTCAGGTTGAATGAGCAAATATGCTTGTTTCTGCCAATTGCAGCAAAATACTGAAAGGAAAGTGGGTTTGCCTTCATATTTGACCCAGAACAACTCAGTTCAGCATGGAAATATCATTTCAACAGCTTTTATTTAGCCAGAAATCAAGACTGTAAGTTTTTATGCGCTTAAAAGCATTTTCAAGCCGAATGAGCAAATATGCTTGTTTTTGCCAATTGCAGCAAAATACTGAAAGGAAAGTGGGTTTGCCTTCATATTTGAGCCAGAACAACTCAGTTCAGCATGGTAATATCATTGCAACAGCTTTTATTTAGCCAGAAATCAAGAGTGTAAGTTTTTATGCGCTTAAAAGCATTTTCAGGCCGAATGAGCAAATATGCTTGTTTCTGCCAATTGCAGCAAAATACTGAAAGGAAAGTGGGTTTGCCTTCATATTTGAGGCAGAACAACTCAGTTCAGCATGGAAATATCATTGCAACAGCTTTTATTTAGCCAGAAATCAAGACTGTAAGTTTTTATGTGCTTAAAAGCATTTTCAGGCCAAATAAGCTGATTTCTGCCAATTGCAGCAAAATACTGAAAGGAAAGTGGGTTTGCCTTCATATTTGAGCCAGAACAACTCAGTTCAGCATGGAAATATCATTGCAACAGCTTTTATTTAGCCAGAAATCAAGACTGTAAGTTTTTATGCGCTTAAAAGCATTTTCAGGCCGAATGAGCAAATATGCTTGTTTCTGCCAATTGCAGCAAAATACTGAAAGGAAAGTGGATTTGCCTTCATATTTGAGCCAGAACAACTCAGTTCAGCATGGAAATATCATTGCAACAGCTTTTATTTAGCCAGAAATCAAGAGTGTAAGTTTTTATGCGCTTAAAAGCATTTTCAGGCCGAATGAGCAAATATGCTTGTTTCTGCCAATTGCAGCAAAATACTGAAAGGAAAGTGGGTTTGCCTTCATATTTGAGCCAGAACAACTCAGTTCAGCATGGAAATATCATTGCAACAGCTTTTATTTAGCCAGAAATCAAGAGTGTACGTTTTTATGCGCTTAAAAGCATTTTCAGGCCGAATGAGCAATTATGCTTGTTTCTGCCAATTGCAGCAAAATACTGAAAGGAAAGTGGGTTTGCCTTCATATTTGAGCCAGAACAACTCAGTTCAGCATGGAAATATCATTGCAACAGCTTTTATTTAGCCAGAAATCAAGAGTGTAAGTTTTTATGCGCTTAAAAGCATTTTCAGGCCGAATGAGCAAATATGCTTGTTTCTGCCAATTGCAGCAAAATACTGAAAGGAAAGTGGGTTTGCCTTCATATTTGAGCCAGAACAACTCAGTTCAGCATGGAAATATCATTGCAACAGCTTTTATTTAGCCAGAAATCAAGAGTGTAAGTTTTTATGCGCTTAAAAGCATTTTCAGGCCGAAGGAGCAAATATGCTTGTTTCTGCCAATTGCAGCAAAATACTGAAAGGAAAGTGGGTTTGCCTTTGTATTTGAGCCAGAACAACTCAGTTCAGCATGGAAATATCATTGCAACAGCTTTTATTTAGCCAGAAATCAAGAGTGTAAGTTTTTATGCGCTTAAAAGCATTTTCAGGCCGAATGAGCAAATATGCTTGTTTCTGCCAATTGCAGCAAAATACTGAAAGGAAAGTGGGTTTGCCTTCATATTTGAGCCAGAACAACTCAGTTCAGCATGGAAATATCATTGCAACAGCTTTTATTTAGCCAGAAATCAAGAGTGTAAGTTTTTATGCGCTTAAAAGCATTTTCAGGCCGAATGAGCAAATATGCTTGTTTCTGCCAATTGCAGCAAAATACTGAAAGGAAAGTGGGTTTGCCTTCATATTTGAGCCAGAACAACTCAGTTCAGCATGGAAATATCATTGCAACAGCTTTTATTTAGCCAGAAATCAAGAGTGTAAGTTTTTATGCGCTTAAAAGCATTTTCAGGCCGAATGAGCAAATATGCTTGTTTCTGCCAATTGCAGCAAAATACTGAAAGGAAAGTGGGTTTGCCTTTATATTTGAGCCAGAACAACTCAGTTCAGCATGGAAATATCATTGCAACAGCTTTTATTTAGCCAGAAATCAAGAGTGTAAGTTTTTATGCGCTTAAAAGCATTTTCAGGCCGAAGGAGCAAATATGCTTGTTTCTGCCAATTGCAGCAAAATACTGAAAGGAAAGTGGGTTTGCCTTCATATTTGAGCCAGAACAACTCAGTTCAGCATGGAAATATCATTGCAACAGCTTTTATTTAGCCAGAAATCAAGAGTGTAAGTTTTTATGCGCTTAAAAGCATTTTCAGGCCGAATGAGCAAATATGCTTGTTTCTGCCAATTGCAGCAAAATACTGAAAGGAAAGTGGGTTTGCCTTCATATTTGAGCCAGAACAACTCAGTTCAGCATGGAAATATCATTGCAACAGCTTTTATTTAGCCAGAAATCAAGAGTGTAAGTTTTTATGCGCTTAAAAGCATTTTCAGGCCGAATGAGCAAATATGCTTGTTTCTGCCAATTGCAGCAAAATACTGAAAGGAAAGTGGGTTTGCCTTCATATTTGAGCCAGAACAACTCAGTTCAGCATGGAAATATCATTGCAACAGCTTTTATTTAGCCAGAAATCAAGAGTGTAAGTTTTTATGCGCTTAAAAGCATTTTCAGGCCGAATGAGCAAATATGCTTGTTTCTGCCAATTGCAGCAAAATACTGAAAGGAAAGTGGGTTTGCCTTCATATTTGAGCCAGAACAACTCAGTTCAGCATGGAAATATCATTGCAACAGCTTTTATTTAGCCAGAAATCAAGAGTGTAAGTTTTTATGCGCTTAAAAGCATTTTCAGGCCGAATGAGCAAATATGCTTGTTTCTGCCAATTGCAGCAAAATACTGAAAGGAAAGTGGGTTTGCCTTCATATTTGAGCCAGAACAACTCAGTTCAGCATGGAAATATCATTGCAACAGCTTTTATTTAGCCAGAAATCAAGACTGTAAGTTTTTATGCGCTTAAAAGCATTTTCAGGCCGAATGAGCAAATATGCTTGTTTCTGCCAATTGCAGCAAAATACTGAAAGGAAAGTGGGTTTGCCTTCATATTTGAGCCAGAACAACTCAGTTCAGCATGGAAATATCATTGCAACAGCTTTTATTTAGCCAGAAATCAAGACTGTAAGTTTTTATGTGCTTAAAAGCATTTTCAGGCCAAATAAGCTGATTTCTGCCAATTGCAGCAAAATACTGAAAGGAAAGTGGGTTTGCCTTCATATTTGAGCCAGAACAACTCAGTTCAGCATGGAAATATCATTTCAACAGCTTTTATTTAGCCAGAAATCAAGACTGTAAGTTTTTATGCGCTTAAAAGCATTTTCAGGCCGAATGAGCAAATATGCTTGTTTCTGCCAATTGCAGCAAAATACTGAAAGGAAAGTGGGTTTGCCTTCATATTTGAGCCAGAACAACTCAGTTCAGCATGGAAATATCATTGCAACAGCTTTTATTTAGCCAGAAATCAAGACTGTAAGTTTTTATGTGCTTAAAAGCATTTTCAGGCCAAATAAGCTGATTTCTGCCAATTGCAGCAAAATACTGAAAGGAAAGTGGGTTTGCCTTCATATTTGAGCCAGAACAACTCAGTTCAGCATGGTAATATCATTGCAACAGCTTTTATTTAGCCAGAAATCAAGAGTGTAAGTTTTTATGCGCTTAAAAGCATTTTCAGGCCGAATGAGCAAATATGCTTGTTTCTGCCAATTGCAGCAAAATACTGAAAGGAAAGTGGGTTTGCCTTCATATTTGAGCCAGAACAACTCAGTTCAGCATGGAAATATCATTGCAACAGCTTTTATTTAGCCAGAAATCAAGACTGTAAGTTTTTATGTGCTTAAAAGCATTTTCAGGCCAAATAAGCTGATTTCTGCCATTGCAGCAAAATACTGAAAGGAAAGTGGGTTTGCCTTCATATTTGAGCCAGAACAACTCAGTTCAGCATTGAAATATCATTGCAACAGCTTTTATTTAGCCAGAAATCAAGAGTGTAAGTTTTTATGCGCTTAAAAGCATTTTCAGGCCGAATGAGCAAATATGCTTGTTTCTGCCAATTGCAGCAAAATACTGAAAGGAAAGTGGGTTTGCCTTCATATTTGAGCCAGAACAACTCAGTTCAGCATGGAAATATCATTGCAACAGCTTTTATTTAGCCAGAAATCAAGACTGTAAGTTTTTATGTGCTTAAAAGCATTTTCAGGCCAAATAAGCTGATTTCTGCCAATTGCAGCAAAATACTGAAAGGAAAGTGGGTTTGCCTTCATATTTGAGCCAGAACAACTCAGTTCAGCATGGAAATATCATTGCAACAGCTTTTATTTAGCCAGAAATCAAGACTGTAAGTTTTTATGCGCTTAAAAGCATTTTCAGGCCGAATGAGCAAATATGCTTGTTTCTGCCAATTGCAGCAAAATACTGAAAGGAAAGTGGGTTTGCCTTCATATTTGAGCCAGAACAACTCAGTTCAGCATGGAAATATCATTGCAACAGCTTTTATTTAGCCAGAAATCAAGACTGTAAGTTTTTATGTGCTTAAAAGCATTTTCAGGCCAAATAAGCTGATTTCTGCCAATTGCAGCAAAATACTGAAAGGAAAGTGGGTTTGCCTTCATATTTGAGCCAGAACAACTCAGTTCAGCATGGAAATATCATTGCAACAGCTTTTATTTAGCCAGAAATCAAGACTGTAAGTTTTTATGTGCTTAAAAGCATTTTCAGGCCAAATAAGCTGATTTCTGCCAATTGCAGCAAAATACTGAAAGGAAAGTGGGTTTGCCTTCATATTTGAGCCAGAACAACTCAGTTCAGCATGGAAATATCATTGCAACAGCTTTTATTTAGCCAGAAATCAAGAGTGTAAGTTTTTATGCGCTTAAAAGCATTTTCAGGCCGAATGAGCAAATATGCTTGTTTCTGCCAATTGCAGCAAAATACTGAAAGGAAAGTGGGTTTGCCTTCATATTTGAGCCAGAACAACTCAGTTCAGCATGGAAATATCATTGCAACAGCTTTTATTTAGCCAGAAATCAAGAGTGTAAGTTTTTATGCGCTTAAAAGCATTTTCAGGCCGAATGAGCAAATATGCTTGTTTTTGCCAATTGCAGCAAAATACTGAAAGGAAAGTGGGTTTGCCTTCATATTTGAGCCAGAACAACTCAGTTCAGCATGGAAATATCATTGCAACAGCTTTTATTTAGCCAGAAATCAAGAGTGTAAGTTTTTATGTGCTTAAAAGCATTTTCAGGCCAAATAAGCTGATTTCTGCCAATTGCAGCAAAATACTGAAAGGAAAGTGGTTTTGCCTTCATATTTGAGCCAGAACAACTCAGTTCAGCATGGTAATATCATTGCAACAGCTTTTATTTAACCAGAAATCAAGAGTGTAAGTTTTTATGCGCTTAAAAGCATTTTCAGGCCGAATGAGCAAATATGCTTGTTTCTGCCAATTGCAGCAAAATACTGAAAGGAAAGTGGGTTTGCCTTCATATTTGAGCCAGAACAACTCAGTTCAGCATGGAAATATCATTGCAACAGCTTTTATTTAGCCAGAAATCAAGACTGTAAGTTTTTATGTGCTTAAAAGCATTTTCAGGCCAAATAAGCTGATTTCTGCCAATTGCAGCAAAATAGTGAAAGGAAAGTGGGTTTGCCTTCATATTTGAGCCAGAACAACTCAGTTCAGCATGGAAATATCATTGCAACAGCTTTTATTTAGCCAGAAATCAAGAGTGTAAGTTTTTATGCGCTTAAAAGCATTTTCAGGCCAAATAAGCTGATTTCTGCCAATTGCAGCAAAATACTGAAAGGAAAGTGGTTTTGCCTTCATATTTGAGCCAGAACAACTCAGTTCAGCATGGTAATATCATTGCAACAGCTTTTATTTAGCCAGAAATCAAGAGTGTAAGTTTTTATGCACTTAAAAGCATTTTCAGGCCGAATGAGCAAATATGCTTGTTTCTGCCAATTGCAGCAAAATACTGAAAGGAAAGTGGGTTTGCCTTCATATTTGAGCCAGAACAACTCAGTTCAGCATGGAAATATCATTGCAACAGCTTTTATTTAGCCAGAAATCAAGAGTGTAAGTTTTTATGCGCTTAAAAGCATTTTCAGGCCGAATGAGCAAATATGCTTGTTTCTGCCAATTGCAGCAAAATACTGAAAGGAAAGTGGGTTTGCCTTCATATTTGAGCCAGAACAACTCAGTTCAGCATAGAAATATCATTGCAACAGCTTTTATTTAACCAGAAATCAATACTTTAAGTTTTTTTGCGCTTAAAAGCATTTTCAGGTCAAATAAGCTGATTTCTGACAATTGCAAAAAAATACTGAAAGGAAAGTGGGTTTGCCTTCATATTTGAGCCAGAACAACTCAGTTCAGGATGGAAATATCATTGCAACATCTTTTATTTAGCCAGAAATCAAGAGTTTGACTTTTCATGCGCTTAAAAGCATTTTCAGGCCGAATGAGCAAATATGCTTGTTTCTGCCAATTGCAGCAAAATACTGAAAGGAAAGTGGGTTTGCCTTCATTTTTGACACAGAACAACTCAGTTCAGCATGGAAAAATCATTGCAACAGCTTTCATTAAGCCAGAAATCAAGAGTGTAAGTTTTTATGCGCTTAAAAGCATTTTCAAGCCGAATGAGCAAATATGCTTGTTTTTACCAATTGCAGCAAAATACTGAAAGGAAAGTGGGTTTGTCTTCATATTTTCCCCAGAACAACTCAGTTCAGCATGGAAATATCATTGCAACAGCTTTTATTTAGCCAGAAATCAATACTTTAAGTTTTTTTGCGCTTAAAAGCATTTTCAGGTCAAATAAGCTGATTTCTGACAATTGCAAAAAAATACTGAAAGGAAAGTGGGTTTGCCTTCATATTTGACCCAGAACAACTCAGTTCAGCATGGAAATATCATTGCAACAGTTTTTTTTAACCAGAAATCAAGAGTGTACGTTTTTACGCGTTTAAATACATTTTCAGGCCGGATGAGCAAATATGCTTGTTTCTGCCAATTGCAGCAAAATATTGAAAGGAAAGTGGGTTTACTTTCATATTTGAGCCAAAACAACTCAGTTCAGCATGGAAATATCATTGCAACAGCTTTTATTTAGCCAGAAATCAAGAGTGTAAGTTTTTATGCGCTTAAAAGCATTTTCAAGCCGAATGAGCAAATATGCTTGTTTTTGCCAATTGCAGCAAAATACTGAAAGGAAAGTGGGTTTGCCTTCATATTTGACCCAGAACAACTCAGTTCAGCATGGAAATATCATTGCAACAGCTTTTATTTAGCCAGAAATCAAGAGTGTAAGTTTTTATGCGCTTAAAAGCATTTTCAGGCCAAATAAGCTGATTTCTGCCAATTGCAGCAAAATACTGAAAGGAAAGTGGGTTTGTCTTCATATTTTCCCCAGAACAACTCAGTTCAGCATGGAAATATCATTGCAACAGCTTTTATTTAGCCAGAAATCAAGAGTGTAAGTTTTTATGCGCTTAAAAGCATTTTCAGGCCGAATTAGCAAATATGCTTGTTTCTGCCAATTGCAGCAAAATACTGAAAGGAAAGTGGGTTTGCCTTCATATTTGAGCCAAAACAACTCAGTTCAGCATGGAAATATCATTGCAACAGCTTTTATTTAGCCAGAAATCAAGAGTGTAAGTTTTTATGCGCTTAAAAGCATTTTCAGGCCGAATGAGCAAATATGCTTGTTTCTGCCAAGTGCACCAAAAGACTGAAAGGAAAGTGGGTTTGCCTTCATATTTGACACAGAAAAACTCAGTTCAGCATGGAAATATCATTGCAACAGCTTTTTATTTAGCCAGAAATCAAGAGTGTAAGTTTTTATGCGCTTAAAAGCATTTTCAGGCCACATAAGCTGATTTCTGCCAATTGCAGCAAAATACTGAAAGGAAAGTGGGTTTGCCTTCATATTTGACCCAGAACAACTCAGTTCAGCATGGAAATATCATTGCAACAGCATTTATTTAGCCAGAAATCAAGAGTGTACGTTTTTATGCGCTTAAAAGCATTTTCAGGCCGAATGAGCTGATTTCTGCCAATTGCAGCAAAATACTGAAAGGAAAATGGGTTTTCCTTCATATTTGAACCAGAACTACTGAATTCAGTATGGAAATATCATTCCAACAGCTTTTATTTAGCCAGAAATCAAGAGTGTAAGTTTTTATGCGCTTAACAGCATTTTCAGGCCGAATGAGCTGATTTCTGCCAATTGCAGCAAAATTATGAAAGGAAAGTGGGTTTGCCTTCATATTTGAGCCAAAACAACTCAGTTCAGCATGGAAATATCATTGCAACAGCTTTTATTTAGCCAGAAATCAAGATTGTAAGTTTTTATGCGCTTAAAAGCATTTTCAGGCCGAATGAGCAAATATGCTTGTTTCTGCCAAATGCAGCAAAATACTGAAAGGAAAGTGGGTTTGCCTTCATATTTGACCCAGAACAACTCAGTTCAGCATGGAAATATCATTGCAACAGCTTTTATTTAGCCAGAAATCAATACTTTAAGTTTTTTTGCGCTTAAAAGCATTTTCAGGTCAAATAAGCTGATTTCTGACAATTGCAAAAAAATACTGAAAGGAAAGTGGGTTTGCCTTCATATTTGACACAGAACAACTCAGTTCAGCATGGAAATATCATTGCAACAGTTTTTTTTAACCAGAAATCAAGAGTGTACGTTTTTACGCGTTTAAAAGCATTTTCAGGCCGGATGAGCAAATATGCTTGTTTCTGCCAATTGCAGCAAAATACTGAAAGGAAAATGGGTTTGCCTTCATATTTGAGCCAAAACAACTCAGTTCAGCAGGGAAATATCATTGCAACAGCTTTTATTTAGCCAGAAATCAAGAGTGTAAGTTTTTATGCGCTTAAAAGCATTTTCAAGCCGAATGAGCAAATATGCTTGTTTTTGCCAATTGCAGCAAAATACTGAAAGGAAAGTGGGTTTGCCTTCATATTTGACCCAGAACAACTCAGTTCAGCATGGAAATATCATTGCAACAGCTTTTATTTAGCCAGAAATCAAGAGTGTAAGTTTTTATGCGCTTAAAAGCATTTTCAGGCCACATAAGCTGATTTCTGCCAATTGCAGCAAAATACTGAAAGGAAAGTGGGTTTGCCTTCATATTTGACCCAGAACAACTCAGTTCAGCATGGAAATATCATTGCAACAGCTTTTATTTAGCCAGAAATCAAGAGTGTAAGTTTTTATGTGCTTAAAAGCATTTACAGGCCGAATAAGCTGATTTCTGCCAATTGCAGCAAAATACTGAAAGGAAAGTGGGTTTGCCTTCATATTTGAGCCAAAACAACTCAGTTCAGCATGGAAATATCATTGCAACAGCTTTTATTTAGCCAGAAATCAAGACTGTACGTTTTTATGCGCTTAAAAGCATTTTCAGGCCGAATGAGCAAATATGCTTGTTTCTGCCAATTGCAGCAAAATACTGAAAGGAAAGTGAGTTTGCCTTCATATTTGAGCCAAAACAACTCAGTTTAGCATGGAAATATCATTGCAACAGCTTTTATTTAGCCAGAAATCAAGACTGTACGTTTTTATGCGCTTAAAAGCATTTTCAGGCTGAATGAGCAAATATGCTTGTTTCTGCCAATTGCAGCAAAATACTGAAAGGAAAGTGGGTTTGCCTTCATATTTGACCCAGAACAACTCAGTTCAGCATGGAAATATCATTGCAGTAGCTTTTATTTAGCCAGAAATCAAGAGTGTACGTTTTTATGCGCTTAAAAGTATTTCCAGGCTGAATGAGCAAATATGCTTGTTTCTGCCAATTGCAGCAAAATACTGAAAGGAAAGTGGGTCTGCCTTCATATTTGAGCCAGAACAACTCAGTTCAGCATGGAAATATCATTGCAGTAGCTTTTATTTAGCCAGAAATCAAGAGTGTACGTTTTTATGCGCTTAAAAGTATTTCCAGGCTGAATGAGCAAATATGCTTGTTTCTGCCAATTGCAGCAAAATACTGAAAGGAAAGTGGGTCTGCCTTCATATTTGAGCCAGAACAACTCAGTTCAGCATGGAAATATCATTGCAACAGCTTTTATTTTGCCAGAAATCAATACTTTAAGTTTTTTTGCGCTTAAAAGCATTTTCAGGTCAAATAAGCTGATTTCTGACAATTGCAAAAAAATACTGAAAGGAAAGTGGGTTTGCCTTCATATTTGACACAGAACAACTCAGTTCAGCATGGAAATATCATTGCAACAGTTTTTTTTAACCAGAAATTAAGAGTGTACGTTTTTACGCGTTTAAAAGCATTTTCAGGCCGGATGAGCAAATATGCTTGTTTCTGCCAATTGCAGCAAAATACTGAAAGGAAAGTGGGTTTGCTTTCATATTTGAGCCAAAACAACTCAGTTCAGCATGGAAATATCATTGCAAAAGCTTTTATTTAGCCAGAAATCAAGAGTGTAAGTTTTTATGCGCTTAACAGCATTTACAGGCCAAATAAGCTGATTTCTGCCAATTGCACCAAAATACTGAAAGGAAAGTGGGTTTGCCTTCATATTTGAGCCAGAACAACTCAGTTCAGCATGGAAATATCGTTGCAAAAGCTTTTATTTAGCCAGAAATCAAGAGTGTAAGTTTTTATGCGCTTAAAAGCATTTTCAAGCCGAATGAGCAAATATGCTTGTTTTTGCCAATTGCAGCAAAATACTGAAAGGAAAGTGGGTTTGTCTTCATATTTTCCCCAGAACAACTCAGTTCAGCATGGAAATATCGTTGCAAAAGCTTTTATTTAGCCAGAAATCAAGAGTGTAAGTTTTTATGCGCTTAAAAGCATTTTCAGGCCGAATGAGCAAATATGCTTGTTTCTGCCAATTGCAGCAAAATACTGAAAGGAAAGTGAGTTTGCCTTCATATTTGAGCCAAAACAACTCAGTTCAGCATGGAAATATCATTGCAACAGCTTTTATTTAGCCAGAAATCAAGATTGTAAGTTTTTATGCGCTTAAAAGCATTTTCAGGCTGAATGAGCAAATATGCTTGTTTCTGCCAATTGCAGCAAAATACTGAAAGGAAAGTGGGTTTGCCTTCATATTTGACCCAGAACAACTCAGTTCAGCATGGAAATATCATTGCAGTAGCTTTTATTTAGCCAGAAATCAAGAGTGTACGTTTTTATGCGCTTAAAAGCATTTCCAGGCTGAATGAGCAAATATGCTTGTTTCTGCCAATTGCAGCAAAATACTGAAATGAAAGTGGGTCTGCCTTCATATTTGAGCCAGAACAACTCAGTTCAGCATGGAAATATCATTGCAACAGCTTTTATTTAGCCAGAAATCAATACTTTAAGTTTTTTTGCGCTTAAAAGCATTTTCAGGTCAAATAAGCTGATTTCTGACAATTGCAAAAAAATACTGAAAGGAAAGTGGGTTTGCCTTCATATTTGACACAGAACAACTCAGTTCAGCATGGAAATATCATTGCAACAGTTTTTTTTAACCAGAAATCAAGAGTGTACGTTTTTACGCGTTTAAAAGCATTTTCAGGCCGGATGAGCAAATATGCTTGTTTCTGCCAATTGCAGCAAAATACTGAAAGGAAAATGGGTTTGCCTTCATATTTGAGCCAAAACAACTCAGTTCAGCAGGGAAATATCATTGCAACAGCTTTTATTTAGCCAGAAATCAAGAGTGTAAGTTTTTATGCGCTTAAAAGCATTTTCAAGCCGAATGAGCAAATATGCTTGTTTTTGCCAATTGCAGCAAAATACTGAAAGGAAAGTGGGTTTGCCTTCATATTTGACCCAGAACAACTCAGTTCAGCATGGAAATATCATTGCAACAGCTTTTATTTAGCCAGAAATCAAGAGTGTAAGTTTTTATGCGCTTAACAGCATTTACAGGCCAAATAAGCTGATTTCTGCCAATTGCACCAAAATACTGAAAGGAAAGTGGGTTTGCCTTCATATTTGACCCAGAACAACTCAGTTCAGCATGGAAATATCATTGCAACAGCTTTTATTTAGCCAGAAATCAAGAGTGTAAGTTTTTATGCGCTTAACAGCATTTACAGGCCAAATAAGCTGATTTCTGCCAATTGCACCAAAATACTGAAAGGAAAGTGGGTTTGCCTTCATATTTGAGCCAGAACAACTCAATTCAGCATGGAAATATCATTGCAACAGCTTTTATTTAGCCAGAAATCAAGAGTGTAAGTTTTTATGCGCTTAAAAGCATTTTCAAGCCGAATGAGCAAATATACTTGTTTTTGCCAATTGCAGCAAAATACTGAAAGGAAAGTGGGTTTGTCTTCATATTTTCCCCAGAACAACTCAGTTCAGCATGGAAATATCATTGCAAAAGCTTTTATTTAGCCAGAAATCAAGAGTGTAAGTTTGTATGCGCTTAAAAGCATTTTCAGGCCGAATGAGCAAATATGCTTGTTTCTGCCAATTGCAGCAAAATACTGAAAGGAAAGTGAGTTTGCCTTCATATTTGAGCCAAAACAACTCAGTTCAGCATGGAAATATCATTGCAACAGCTTTTATTTAGCCAGAAATCAAGATTGTAAGTTTTTATGCGCTTAAAAGCATTTTCAGGCCGAATGAGCAAATATGCTTGTTTCTGCCAAATGCAGCAAAATACTGAAAGGAAAGTGGGTCTGCCTTCATATTTGAGCCAGAACAACTCAGTTCAGCATGGAAATATCATTGCAACAGCTTTTATTTAGCCAGAAATCAATACTTTAAGTTTTTTTGCGCTTAAAAGCATTTTCAGGTCAAATAAGCTGATTTCTGACAATTGCAAAAAAATACTGAAAGGAAAGTGGGTTTGCCTTCATATTTGACACAGAACAACTCAGTTCAGCATGGAAATATCATTGCAACAGTTTTTTTTAACCAGAAATCAAGAGTGTACGTTTTTACGCGTTTAAAAGCATTTTCAGGCCGGATGAGCAAATATGCTTGTTTCTGCCAATTGCAGCAAAATACTGAAAGGAAAGTGGGTTTGCTTTCATATTTGAGCCAAAACAACTCAGTTCAGCATGGAAATATCATTGCAACAGCTTTTATTTAGCCAGAAATCAAGAGTGTAAGTTTTTATGCGCTTAAAAGCATTTTCAAGCCGAATGAGCAAATATGCTTGTTTTTGCCAATTGCAGCAAAATACTGAAAAGAAAGTGGGTTTGCCTTCATATTTTCGCCAGAACAACTCAGTTCAGCATGGAAATATCATTGCAAAAGCTTTTATTTAGCCAGAAATCAAGAGTGTAAGTTTTTATGCGCTTAACAGCATTTACAGGCCAAATAAGCTGATTTCTGCCAATTGCACCAAAATACTGAAAGGAAAGTGGGTTTGCCTTCATATTTGAGCCAGAACAACTCAGTTCAGCATGGAAATATCATTGCAACAGCTTTTATTTAGCCAGAAATCAAGAGTGTAAGTTTTTATGCGCTTAAAAGCATTTTCAAGCCGAATGAGCAAATATGCTTGTTTTTGCCAATTGCAGCAAAATACTGAAAGGAAAGTGGGTTTGTCTTCATATTTTCCCCAGAACAACTCAGTTCAGCATAGAAATATCGTTGCAAAAGCTTTTATTTAGCCAGAAATCAAGAGTGTAAGTTTTTATGCGCTTAAAAGCATTTTCAGGCCGAATGAGCAAATATGCTTGTTTCTGCCAATTGCAGCAAAATACTGAAAGGAAAGTGAGTTTGCCTTCATATTTGAGCCAAAACAACTCAGTTCAGCATGGAAATATCATTGCAACAGCTTTTATTTAGCCAGAAATCAAGATTGTAAGTTTTTATGCGCTTAAAAGCATTTTCAGGCCGAATGAGCAAATATGCTTGTTTCTGCCAAATGCAGCAAAATACTGAAAGGAAAGTGGGTTTGCCTTCATATTTGAGCCAGAACAACTCAGTTCAGCATGGAAATATCATTGCAACAGCTTTTATTTAGCCAGAAATCAATACTTTAAGTTTTTTTGCGCTTAAAAGCATTTTCAGGTCAAATAAGCTGATTTCTGACAATTGCAAAAAAATACTGAAAGGAAAGTGGGTTTGCCTTCATATTTGACACAGAACAACTCAGTTCAGCATGGAAATATCATTGCAACAGTTTTTTTTAACCAGAAATCAAGAGTGTACGTTTTTACGCGTTTAAATACATTTTCAGGCCGGATGAGCAAATATGCTTGTTTCTGCCAATTGCAGCAAAATACTGAAAGGAAAGTGGGTTTGCTTTCATATTTGAGCCAAAACAACTCAGTTCAGCATGGAAATATCATTGCAACAGCTTTTATTTAGCCAGAAATCAAGAGTGTAAGTTTTTATGCGCTTAAAAGCATTTTCAAGCCGAATGAGCAAATATGCTTGTTTTTGCCAATTGCAGCAAAATACTGAAAGGAAAGTGGGTTTGTCTTCATATTTTCCCCAGAACAACTCAGTTCAGCATGGAAATATCATTGCAAAAGCTTTTATTTAGCCAGAAATCAAGAGCGTAAGTTTTTATGCGCTTAAAAGCATTTTCAGGCCGAATTAGCAAATATGCTTGTTTCTGCCAATTGCAGCAAAATACTGAAAGGAAAGTGGGTTTGCCTTCATATTTGAGCCAAAACAACTCAGTTCAGCATGGAAATATCATTGCAACAGCTTTTATTTAGCCAGAAATCAAGAGTGTAAGTTTTTATGCGCTTAAAAGCATTTTCAGGCCACATAAGCTGATTTCTGCCAATTGCAGCAAAATACTGAAAGGAAAGTGGGTTTGCCTTCATATTTGACCCAGAACAACTCAGTTCAGCATGGAAATATCATTGCAACAGCATTTATTTAGCCAGAAATCAAGAGTGTACGTTTTTATGCGCTTAAAAGCATTTTCAGGCCGAATGAGCTGATTTCTGCCAATTGCAGCAAAATACTGAAAGGAAAATGGGTTTTCCTTCATATTTGAACCAGAACTACTGAATTCAGTATGGAAATATCATTCCAACAGCTTTTATTTAGCCAGAAATCAAGAGTGTAAGTTTTTATGCGCTTAAAAGCATTTTCAGGCCGAATGAGCTGATTTCTGCCAATTGCAGCAAAATTATGAAAGGAAAGTGGGTTTGCCTTCATATTTGAGCCAAAACAACTCAGTTCAGCATGGAAATATCATTGCAACAGCTTTTATTTAGCCAGAAATCAAGATTGTAAGTTTTTATGCGCTTAAAAGCATTTTCAGGCCGAATGAGCAAATATGCTTGTTTCTGCCAAATGCAGCAAAATACTGAAAGGAAAGTGGGTTTGCCTTCATATTTGACCCAGAACAACTCAGTTCAGCATGGAAATATCATTGCAACAGCTTTTATTTAGCCAGAAATCAAGAGTGTAAGTTTTTATGCGCTTAAAAGCATTTTCAGGCTGAATGAGCAAATATGCTTGTTTCTGCCAATTGCAGCAAAATACTGAAAGGAAAGTGGGTTTGCCTTCATATTTGACCCAGAACAACTCAGTTCAGCATGGAAATATCATTGCAGTAGCTTTTATTTAGCCAGAAATCAAGAGTGTAAGTTTTTATGCGCTTAAAAGCATTTTCAGGTCAAATAAGCTGATTTCTGACAATTGCAAAAAAATACTGAAAGGAAAGTGGGTTTGCCTTCATATTTGACACAGAACAACTCAGTTCAGCATTGAAATATCATTGCAACAGCTTTTATTTAGCCAGAAATCAAGAGTGTAAGTTTTTATGCGCTTAAAAGCATTTTCAGGCCGAATGAGCAAATATGCTTGTTTCTGCCAATTGCAGCAAAAGACTGAAAGGAAAGTGGGTTTGCCTTCATATTTGACACAGAACAACTCAGTTCAGCATGGAAATATCATTGCAACAGCTTTTTATTTAGCCAGAAATCAAGAGTGTAAGTTTTTATGCGCTTAAAAGTATTTTCAGGCTGAATGAGCAAATATGCTTGTTTCTGCCAATTGCAGCAAAATACTGAAAGGAAAGTGGGTCTGCCTTCATATTTGAGCCAGAACAACTCAGTTCAGCATGGAAATATCATTGCAACAGCTTTTATTTTGCCAGAAATCAATACTTTAAGTTTTTTTGCGCTTAAAAGCATTTTCAGGTCAAATAAGCTGATTTCTGACAATTGCAAAAAAATACTGAAAGGAAAGTGGGTTTGCCTTCATATTTGACACAGAACAACTCAGTTCAGCATGGAAATATCATTGCAACAGTTTTTTTTAACCAGAAATCAAGAGTGTACGTTTTTACGCGTTTAAAAGCATTTTCAGGCCGGATGAGCAAATATGCTTGTTTCTGCCAATTGCAGCAAAATACTGAAAGGAAAGTGGGTTTGCTTTCATATTTGAGCCAAAACAACTCAGTTCAGCATGGAAATATCATTGCAAAAGCTTTTATTTAGCCAGAAATCAAGAGTGTAAGTTTTTATGCGCTTAACAGCATTTACAGGCCAAATAAGCTGATTTCTGCCAATTGCACCAAAATACTGAAAGGAAAGTGGGTTTGCCTTCATATTTGAGCCAGAACAACTCAGTTCAGCATGGAAATATCGTTGCAAAAGCTTTTATTTAGCCAGAAATCAAGAGTGTAAGTTTTTATGCGCTTAAAAGCATTTTCAAGCCGAATGAGCAAATATGCTTGTTTTTGCCAATTGCAGCAAAATACTGAAAGGAAAGTGGGTTTGTCTTCATATTTTCCCCAGAACAACTCAGTTCAGCATGGAAATATCGTTGCAAAAGCTTTTATTTAGCCAGAAATCAAGAGTGTAAGTTTTTATGCGCTTAAAAGCATTTTCAGGCCGAATGAGCAAATATGCTTGTTTCTGCCAATTGCAGCAAAATACTGAAAGGAAAGTGAGTTTGCCTTCATATTTGAGCCAAAACAACTCAGTTCAGCATGGAAATATCATTGCAACAGCTTTTATTTAGCCAGAAATCAAGATTGTAAGTTTTTATGCGCTTAAAAGCATTTTCAGGCTGAATGAGCAAATATGCTTGTTTCTGCCAATTGCAGCAAAATACTGAAAGGAAAGTGGGTTTGCCTTCATATTTGACCCAGAACAACTCAGTTCAGCATGGAAATATCATTGCAGTAGCTTTTATTTAGCCAGAAATCAAGAGTGTACGTTTTTATGCGCTTAAAAGCATTTCCAGGCTGAATGAGCAAATATGCTTGTTTCTGCCAATTGCAGCAAAATACTGAAATGAAAGTGGGTCTGCCTTCATATTTGAGCCAGAACAACTCAGTTCAGCATGGAAATATCATTGCAACAGCTTTTATTTAGCCAGAAATCAATACTTTAAGTTTTTTTGCGCTTAAAAGCATTTTCAGGTCAAATAAGCTGATTTCTGACAATTGCAAAAAAATACTGAAAGGAAAGTGGGTTTGCCTTCATATTTGACACAGAACAACTCAGTTCAGCATGGAAATATCATTGCAACAGTTTTTTTTAACCAGAAATCAAGAGTGTACGTTTTTACGCGTTTAAAAGCATTTTCAGGCCGGATGAGCAAATATGCTTGTTTCTGCCAATTGCAGCAAAATACTGAAAGGAAAATGGGTTTGCCTTCATATTTGAGCCAAAACAACTCAGTTCAGCAGGGAAATATCATTGCAACAGCTTTTATTTAGCCAGAAATCAAGAGTGTAAGTTTTTATGCGCTTAAAAGCATTTTCAAGCCGAATGAGCAAATATGCTTGTTTTTGCCAATTGCAGCAAAATACTGAAAGGAAAGTGGGTTTGCCTTCATATTTGACCCAGAACAACTCAGTTCAGCATGGAAATATCATTGCAACAGCTTTTATTTAGCCAGAAATCAAGAGTGTAAGTTTTTATGCGCTTAAAAGCATTTTCAGGCCACATAAGCTGATTTCGGCCAATTGCAGCAAAATACTGAAAGGAAAGTGGGTTTGCCTTCATATTTGAGCCAGAACAACTCAGATCAGCATGGAAATATCATTGCAACAGCTTTTATTTAGCCAGAAATCAAGAGTGTAAGTTTTTATGCGCTTAACAGCATTTACAGGCCAAATAAGCTGATTTCTGCCAATTGCACCAAAATACTGAAAGGAAAGTGGGTTTGCCTTCATATTTGAGCCAGAACAACTCAATTCAGCATGGAAATATCATTGCAACAGCTTTTATTTAGCCAGAAATCAAGAGTGTAAGTTTTTATGCGCTTAAAAGCATTTACAGGCCGAATAAGCTGATTTCTGCCAATTGCAGCAAAATACTGAAAGGAAAGTGGGTTTGCCTTCATATTTGACCCAGAACAACTCAGTTCAGCATGGAAATATCATTGCAACAGTTTTTTTTAACCAGAAATCAAGAGTGTACGTTTTTACGCGTTTAAAAGCATTTTCAGGCCGGATGAGCAAATATGCTTGTTTCTGCCAATTGCAGCAAAATACTGAAAGGAAAGTGGGTTTGCCTTCATATTTGAGCCAAAACAACTCAGTTCAGCATGGAAATATCATTGCAACAGCTTTCATTAAGCCAGAAATCAAGAGTGTAAGTTTTTATGCGCTTAAAAGCATTTTCAAGCCGAATGAGCAAATATACTTGTTTTTGCCAATTGCAGCAAAATACTGAAAGGAAAGTGAGTTTGCCTTCATATTTGAGCCAAAACAACTCAGTTCAGCATGGAAATATCATTGCAACAGCTTTTATTTAGCCAGAAATCAAGATTGTAAGTTTTTATGCGCTTAAAAGCATTTTCAGGCCGAATGAGCAAATATGCTTGTTTCTGCCAAATGCAGCAAAATACTGAAAGGAAAGTGGGTCTGCCTTCATATTTGAGCCAGAACAACTCAGTTCAGCATGGAAATATCATTGCAACAGCTTTTATTTAGCCAGAAATCAATACTTTAAGTTTTTTTGCGCTTAAAAGCATTTTCAGGTCAAATAAGCTGATTTCTGACAATTGCAAAAAAATACTGAAAGGAAAGTGGGTTTGCCTTCATATTTGACACAGAACAACTCAGTTCAGCATGGAAATATCATTGCAACAGTTTTTTTTAACCAGAAATCAAGAGTGTACGTTTTTACGCGTTTAAAAGCATTTTCAGGCCGGATGAGCAAATATGCTTGTTTCTGCCAATTGCAGCAAAATACTGAAAGGAAAGTGGGTTTGCTTTCATATTTGAGCCAAAACAACTCAGTTCAGCATGGAAATATCATTGCAACAGCTTTTATTTAGCCAGAAATCAAGAGTGTAAGTTTTTATGCGCTTAAAAGCATTTTCAAGCCGAATGAGCAAATATGCTTGTTTTTGCCAATTGCAGCAAAATACTGAAAGGAAAGTGGGTTTGTCTTCATATTTTCGCCAGAACAACTCAGTTCAGCATGGAAATATCATTGCAAAAGCTTTTATTTAGCCAGAAATCAAGAGTGTAAGTTTTTATGCGCTTAACAGCATTTACAGGCCAAATAAGCTGATTTCTGCCAATTGCACCAAAATACTGAAAGGAAAGTGGGTTTGCCTTCATATTTGAGCCAGAACAACTCAGTTCAGCATGGAAATATCATTGCAACAGCTTTTATTTAGCCAGAAATCAAGAGTGTAAGTTTTTATGCGCTTAAAAGCATTTTCAAGCCGAATGAGCAAATATGCTTGTTTTTGCCAATTGCAGCAAAATACTGAAAGGAAAGTGGGTTTGTCTTCATATTTTCCCCAGAACAACTCAGTTCAGCATAGAAATATCGTTGCAAAAGCTTTTATTTAGCCAGAAATCAAGAGTGTAAGTTTTTATGCGCTTAAAAGCATTTTCAGGCCGAATGAGCAAATATGCTTGTTTCTGCCAATTGCAGCAAAATACTGAAAGGAAAGTGAGTTTGCCTTCATATTTGAGCCAAAACAACTCAGTTCAGCATGGAAATATCATTGCAACAGCTTTTATTTAGCCAGAAATCAAGATTGTAAGTTTTTATGCGCTTAAAAGCATTTTCAGGCCGAATGAGCAAATATGCTTGTTTCTGCCAAATGCAGCAAAATACTGAAAGGAAAGTGGGTTTGCCTTCATATTTGAGCCAGAACAACTCAGTTCAGCATGGAAATATCATTGCAACAGCTTTTATTTAGCCAGAAATCAATACTTTAAGTTTTTTTGCGCTTAAAAGCATTTTCAGGTCAAATAAGCTGATTTCTGACAATTGCAAAAAAATACTGAAAGGAAAGTGGGTTTGCTTTCATATTTGAGCCAAAACAACTCAGTTCAGCATGGAAATATCATTGCAACAGCTTTTATTTAGCCAGAAATCAAGAGTGTAAGTTTTTATGCGCTTAAAAGCATTTTCAAGCCGAATGAGCAAATATGCTTGTTTTTGCCAATTGCAGCAAAATACTGAAAGGAAAGTGGGTTTGTCTTCATATTTTCCCCAGAACAACTCAGTTCAGCATGGAAATATCATTGCAAAAGCTTTTATTTAGCCAGAAATCAAGAGCGTAAGTTTTTATGCGCTTAAAAGCATTTTCAGGCCGAATTAGCAAATATGCTTGTTTCTGCCAATTGCAGCAAAATACTGAAAGGAAAGTGGGTTTGCCTTCATATTTGAGCCAGAACAACTCAGTTCAGCATGGAAATATCATTGCAACAGCTTTTATTTAGCCAGAAATCAAGAGTGTAAGTTTTTATGCGCTTAAAAGCATTTTCAGGCCGAATGAGCAAATATGCTTGTTTCTGCCAAGTGCAGCAAAAGACTGAAAGGAAAGTGGGTTTGCCTTCATATTTGACACAGAAAAACTCAGTTCAGCATGGAAATATCATTGCAACAGCTTTTTATTTAGCCAGAAATCAAGAGTGTAAGTTTTTATGCGCTTAAAAGCATTTTCAGGCCACATAAGCTGATTTCTGCCAATTGCAGCAAAATACTGAAAGGAAAGTGGGTTTGCCTTCATATTTGACCCAGAACAACTCAGTTCAGCATGGAAATATCATTGCAACAGCATTTATTTAGCCAGAAATCAAGAGTGTACGTTTTTATGCGCTTAAAAGCATTTTCAGGCCGAATGAGCTGATTTCTGCCAATTGCAGCAAAATACTGAAAGGAAAATGGGTTTTCCTTCATATTTGAACCAGAACTACTGAATTCAGTATGGAAATATCATTCCAACAGCTTTTATTTAGCCAGAAATCAAGAGTGTAAGTTTTTATGCGCTTAAAAGCATTTTCAGGCCGAATGAGCTGATTTCTGCCAATTGCAGCAAAATTATGAAAGGAAAGTGGGTTTGCCTTCATATTTGAGCGAAAACAACTCAGTTCAGCATGGAAATATCATTGCAACAGCTTTTATTTAGCCAGAAATCAAGATTGTAAGTTTTTATGCGCTTAAAAGCATTTTCAGGCCGAATGAGCAAATATGCTTGTTTCTGCCAAATGCAGCAAAATACTGAAAGGAAAGTGGGTTTGCCTTCATATTTGACCCAGAACAACTCAGTTCAGCATGGAAATATCATTGCAACAGCTTTTACTTAGCCAGAAATCAAGAGTGTAAGTTTTTATGCGCTTAAAAGCATTTTCAGGCTGAATGAGCAAATATGCTTGTTTCTGCCAATTGCAGCAAAATACTGAAAGGAAAGTGGGTTTGCCTTCATATTTGACCCAGAACAACTCAGTTCAGCATGGAAATATCATTGCAGTAGCTTTTATTTAGCCAGAAATCAAGAGTGTACGTTTTTATGCGCTTAAAAGCATTTTCAGGTCAAATAAGCTGATTTCTGACAATTGCAAAAAAATACTGAAAGGAAAGTGGGTTTGCCTTCATATTTGACACAGAACAACTCAGTTCAGCATTGAAATATCATTGCAACAGCTTTTATTTAGCCAGAAATCAAGAGTGTAAGTTTTTATGCGCTTAAAAGCATTTTCAGGCCGAATGAGCAAATATGCTTGTTTCTGCCAATTGCAGCAAAAGACTGAAAGGAAAGTGGGTTTGCCTTCATATTTGACACAGAACAACTCAGTTCAGCATGGAAATATCATTGCAACAGCTTTTTATTTAGCCAGAAATCAAGTGTGTAAGTTTTTATGCGCTTAAAAGTATTTTCAGGCCACATAAGCTGATTTCTGCCAATTGCAGCAAAATACTGAAAGGAAAGTGGGTTTGCCTTCATATTTGACCCAGAACAACTCAGTTCAGCATGGAAATATCATTGCAACAGCATTTATTTAGCCAGAAATCAAGAGTGTACGTTTTTTTGCGCTTAAAAGCATTTTCAGGCCGAATGAGCTGATTTATGCCAATTGCAGCAAAATACTGAAAGGAAAGTGGGTTTGCCTTCATATTTGAGCCAGAACAACTCAGATCAGCATGGAAATATCATTGCAACAGCTTGTATTTAGCCAGAAATCAAGAGTGTAAGTTTTTATGCGCTTAACAGCATTTACAGGCCAAATAAGCTGATTTCTGCCAATTGCACCAAAATACTGAAAGGAAAGTGGGTTTGCCTTCATATTTGAGCCAGAACAACTCAGTTCAGCATGGAAATATCATTGCAACAGCTTTTATTTAGCCAGAAATCAAGAGTGTAAGTTTTTATGCGCTTAAAAGCATTTTCAGGCCGAATGAGCAAATATGCTTGTTTCTGCCAATTGCAGCAAAATACTGAAAGGAAAGTGGGTTTTCCTTCATATTTGAGCCAGAACAACTCAGATCAGCATGGAAATATCATTGCAACAGCTTTTATTTAGCCAGAAATCAAGAGTGTAAGTTTTTATGCGCTTAACAGCATTTACAGGCCAAATAAGCTGATTTCTGCCAATTGCAGCAAAATACTGAAAGGAAAGTGGGTTTGCCTTCATATTTGACCCAGAACAACTCAGTTCAGCATGGAAATATCATTGCAACAGCTTTTATTTAGCCAGAAATCAATACTGTAAGTTTTTATGCGCTTAAAAGCATTTACAGGCCGAATAAGCTGATTTCTGCCAATTGCAGCAAAATACTGAAAGGAAAGTGGGTTTGCCTTCATATTTGAGCCAAAACAACTCAGTTCAGCATGGAAATATCATTGCAACAGCTTTCATTAAGCCAGAAATCAAGAGTGTAAGTTTTTATGCGCTTAAAAGCATTTTCAAGCCGAATGAGCAAATATGCTTGTTATTGCCAATTGCAGCAAAATACTGAAAGGAAAGTGGGTTTGCCTTCATATTTTCCCCAGAACAACTCAGTTCAGCATGGAAATATCATTGCAACAGCTTTTATTTAGCCAGAAATCAATACTTTAAGTTTTTTTGCGCTTAAAAGCATTTTCAGGTCAAATAAGCTGATTTCTGACAATTGCAAAAAAATACTGAAAGGAAAGTGGGTTTGCCTTCATATTTGACACAGAACAACTCAGTTCAGCATGGAAATATCATTGCAACAGTTTTTTTTAACCAGAAATCAAGAGTGTACGTTTTTACGCGTTTAAAAGCATTTTCAGGCCGGATGAGCAAATATGCTTGTTTCTGCCAATTGCAGCAAAATACTGAAAGGAAAATGGGTTTGCCTTCATATTTGAGCCAAAACAACTCAGTTCAGCAGGGAAATATCATTGCAACAGCTTTTATTTAGCCAGAAATCAAGAGTGTAAGTTTTTATGCGCTTAAAAGCATTTTCAAGCCGAATGAGCAAATATGCTTGTTTTTGCCAATTGCAGCAAAATACTGAAAGGAAAGTGGGTTTGCCTTCATATTTGACCCAGAACAACTCAGTTCAGCATGGAAATATCATTGCAACAGCTTTTATTTAGCCAGAAATCAAGAGTGTAAGTTTTTATGCGCTTAACAGCATTTACAGGCCAAATAAGCTGATTTCTGCCAATTGCACCAAAATACTGAAAGGAAAGTGGGTTTGCCTTCATATTTGACCCAGAACAACTCAGTTCAGCATGGAAATATCATTGCAACAGCTTTTATTTAGCCAGAAATCAAGAGTGTAAGTTTTTATGCGCTTAACAGCATTTACAGGCCAAATAAGCTGATTTCTGCCAATTGCACCAAAATACTGAAAGGAAAGTGGGTTTGCCTTCATATTTGAGCCAGAACAACTCAATTCAGCATGGAAATATCATTGCAACAGCTTTTATTTAGCCAGAAATCAAGAGTGTAAGTTTTTATGCGCTTAAAAGCATTTTCAAGCCGAATGAGCAAATATACTTGTTTTTGCCAATTGCAGCAAAATACTGAAAGGAAAGTGGGTTTGTCTTCATATTTTCCCCAGAACAACTCAGTTCAGCATGGAAATATCATTGCAAAAGCTTTTATTTAGCCAGAAATCAAGAGTGTAAGTTTGTATGCGCTTAAAAGCATTTTCAGGCCGAATGAGCAAATATGCTTGTTTCTGCCAATTGCAGCAAAATACTGAAAGGAAAGTGAGTTTGCCTTCATATTTGAGCCAAAACAACTCAGTTCAGCATGGAAATATCATTGCAACAGCTTTTATTTAGCCAGAAATCAAGATTGTAAGTTTTTATGCGCTTAAAAGCATTTTCAGGCCGAATGAGCAAATATGCTTGTTTCTGCCAAATGCAGCAAAATACTGAAAGGAAAGTGGGTCTGCCTTCATATTTGAGCCAGAACAACTCAGTTCAGCATGGAAATATCATTGCAACAGCTTTTATTTAGCCAGAAATCAATACTTTAAGTTTTTTTGCGCTTAAAAGCATTTTCAGGTCAAATAAGCTGATTTCTGACAATTGCAAAAAAATACTGAAAGGAAAGTGGGTTTGCCTTCATATTTGACACAGAACAACTCAGTTCAGCATGGAAATATCATTGCAACAGTTTTTTTTAACCAGAAATCAAGAGTGTACGTTTTTACGCGTTTAAAAGCATTTTCAGGCCGGATGAGCAAATATGCTTGTTTCTGCCAATTGCAGCAAAATACTGAAAGGAAAGTGGGTTTGCTTTCATATTTGAGCCAAAACAACTCAGTTCAGCATGGAAATATCATTGCAACAGCTTTTATTTAGCCAGAAATCAAGAGTGTAAGTTTTTATGCGCTTAAAAGCATTTTCAAGCCGAATGAGCAAATATGCTTGTTTTTGCCAATTGCAGCAAAATACTGAAAAGAAAGTGGGTTTGCCTTCATATTTTCGCCAGAACAACTCAGTTCAGCATGGAAATATCATTGCAAAAGCTTTTATTTAGCCAGAAATCAAGAGTGTAAGTTTTTATGCGCTTAACAGCATTTACAGGCCAAATAAGCTGATTTCTGCCAATTGCACCAAAATACTGAAAGGAAAGTGGGTTTGCCTTCATATTTGAGCCAGAACAACTCAGTTCAGCATGGAAATATCATTGCAACAGCTTTTATTTAGCCAGAAATCAAGAGTGTAAGTTTTTATGCGCTTAAAAGCATTTTCAAGCCGAATGAGCAAATATGCTTGTTTTTGCCAATTGCAGCAAAATACTGAAAGGAAAGTGGGTTTGTCTTCATATTTTCCCCAGAACAACTCAGTTCAGCATAGAAATATCGTTGCAAAAGCTTTTATTTAGCCAGAAATCAAGAGTGTAAGTTTTTATGCGCTTAAAAGCATTTTCAGGCCGAATGAGCAAATATGCTTGTTTCTGCCAATTGCAGCAAAATACTGAAAGGAAAGTGAGTTTGCCTTCATATTTGAGCCAAAACAACTCAGTTCAGCATGGAAATATCATTGCAACAGCTTTTATTTAGCCAGAAATCAAGATTGTAAGTTTTTATGCGCTTAAAAGCATTTTCAGGCCGAATGAGCAAATATGCTTGTTTCTGCCAAATGCAGCAAAATACTGAAAGGAAAGTGGGTTTGCCTTCATATTTGAGCCAGAACAACTCAGTTCAGCATGGAAATATCATTGCAACAGCTTTTATTTAGCCAGAAATCAATACTTTAAGTTTTTTTGCGCTTAAAAGCATTTTCAGGTCAAATAAGCTGATTTCTGACAATTGCAAAAAAATACTGAAAGGAAAGTGGGTTTGCCTTCATATTTGACACAGAACAACTCAGTTCAGCATGGAAATATCATTGCAACAGTTTTTTTTAACCAGAAATCAAGAGTGTACGTTTTTACGCGTTTAAATACATTTTCAGGCCGGATGAGCAAATATGCTTGTTTCTGCCAATTGCAGCAAAATACTGAAAGGAAAGTGGGTTTGCTTTCATATTTGAGCCAAAACAACTCAGTTCAGCATGGAAATATCATTGCAACAGCTTTTATTTAGCCAGAAATCAAGAGTGTAAGTTTTTATGCGCTTAAAAGCATTTTCAAGCCGAATGAGCAAATATGCTTGTTTTTGCCAATTGCAGCAAAATACTGAAAGGAAAGTGGGTTTGTCTTCATATTTTCCCCAGAACAACTCAGTTCAGCATGGAAATATCATTGCAACAGCTTTTATTTAGCCAGAAATCAAGAGCGTAAGTTTTTATGCGCTTAAAAGCATTTTCAGGCCGAATTAGCAAATATGCTTGTTTCTGCCAATTGCAGCAAAATACTGAAAGGAAAGTGGGTTTGCCTTCATATTTGAGCCAAAACAACTCAGTTCAGCATGGAAATATCATTGCAACAGCTTTTATTTAGCCAGAAATCAAGAGTGTAAGTTTTTATGCGCTTAAAAGCATTTTCAGGCCACATAAGCTGATTTCTGCCAATTGCAGCAAAATACTGAAAGGAAAGTGGGTTTGCCTTCATATTTGACCCAGAACAACTCAGTTCAGCATGGAAATATCATTGCAACAGCATTTATTTAGCCAGAAATCAAGAGTGTACGTTTTTATGCGCTTAAAAGCATTTTCAGGCCGAATGAGCTGATTTCTGCCAATTGCAGCAAAATACTGAAAGGAAAATGGGTTTTCCTTCATATTTGAACCAGAACTACTGAATTCAGTATGGAAATATCATTCCAACAGCTTTTATTTAGCCAGAAATCAAGAGTGTAAGTTTTTATGCGCTTAAAAGCATTTTCAGGCCGAATGAGCTGATTTCTGCCAATTGCAGCAAAATTATGAAAGGAAAGTGGGTTTGCCTTCATATTTGAGCCAAAACAACTCAGTTCAGCATGGAAATATCATTGCAACAGCTTTTATTTAGCCAGAAATCAAGATTGTAAGTTTTTATGCGCTTAAAAGCATTTTCAGGCCGAATGAGCAAATATGCTTGTTTCTGCCAAATGCAGCAAAATACTGAAAGGAAAGTGGGTTTGCCTTCATATTTGACCCAGAACAACTCAGTTCAGCATGGAAATATCATTGCAACAGCTTTTATTTAGCCAGAAATCAAGAGTGTAAGTTTTTATGCGCTTAAAAGCATTTTCAGGCTGAATGAGCAAATATGCTTGTTTCTGCCAATTGCAGCAAAATACTGAAAGGAAAGTGGGTTTGCCTTCATATTTGACCCAGAACAACTCAGTTCAGCATGGAAATATCATTGCAGTAGCTTTTATTTAGCCAGAAATCAAGAGTGTAAGTTTTTATGCGCTTAAAAGCATTTTCAGGTCAAATAAGCTGATTTCTGACAATTGCAAAAAAATACTGAAAGGAAAGTGGGTTTGCCTTCATATTTGACACAGAACAACTCAGTTCAGCATTGAAATATCATTGCAACAGCTTTTATTTAGCCAGAAATCAAGAGTGTAAGTTTTTATGCGCTTAAAAGCATTTTCAGGCCGAATGAGCAAATATGCTTGTTTCTGCCAATTGCAGCAAAAGACTGAAAGGAAAGTGGGTTTGCCTTCATATTTGACACAGAACAACTCAGTTCAGCATGGAAATATCATTGCAACAGCTTTTTATTTAGCCAGAAATCAAGAGTGTAAGTTTTTATGCGCTTAAAAGTATTTTCAGGCTGAATGAGCAAATATGCTTGTTTCTGCCAATTGCAGCAAAATACTGAAAGGAAAGTGGGTCTGCCTTCATATTTGAGCCAGAACAACTCAGTTCAGCATGGAAATATCATTGCAACAGCTTTTATTTTGCCAGAAATCAATACTTTAAGTTTTTTTGCGCTTAAAAGCATTTTCAGGTCAAATAAGCTGATTTCTGACAATTGCAAAAAAATACTGAAAGGAAAGTGGGTTTGCCTTCATATTTGACACAGAACAACTCAGTTCAGCATGGAAATATCATTGCAACAGTTTTTTTTAACCAGAAATCAAGAGTGTACGTTTTTACGCGTTTAAAAGCATTTTCAGGCCGGATGAGCAAATATGCTTGTTTCTGCCAATTGCAGCAAAATACTGAAAGGAAAGTGGGTTTGCTTTCATATTTGAGCCAAAACAACTCAGTTCAGCATGGAAATATCATTGCAAAAGCTTTTATTTAGCCAGAAATCAAGAGTGTAAGTTTTTATGCGCTTAACAGCATTTACAGGCCAAATAAGCTGATTTCTGCCAATTGCACCAAAATACTGAAAGGAAAGTGGGTTTGCCTTCATATTTGAGCCAGAACAACTCAGTTCAGCATGGAAATATCGTTGCAAAAGCTTTTATTTAGCCAGAAATCAAGAGTGTAAGTTTTTATGCGCTTAAAAGCATTTTCAAGCCGAATGAGCAAATATGCTTGTTTTTGCCAATTGCAGCAAAATACTGAAAGGAAAGTGGGTTTGTCTTCATATTTTCCCCAGAACAACTCAGTTCAGCATGGAAATATCGTTGCAAAAGCTTTTATTTAGCCAGAAATCAAGAGTGTAAGTTTTTATGCGCTTAAAAGCATTTTCAGGCCGAATGAGCAAATATGCTTGTTTCTGCCAATTGCAGCAAAATACTGAAAGGAAAGTGAGTTTGCCTTCATATTTGAGCCAAAACAACTCAGTTCAGCATGGAAATATCATTGCAACAGCTTTTATTTAGCCAGAAATCAAGATTGTAAGTTTTTATGCGCTTAAAAGCATTTTCAGGCTGAATGAGCAAATATGCTTGTTTCTGCCAATTGCAGCAAAATACTGAAAGGAAAGTGGGTTTGCCTTCATATTTGACCCAGAACAACTCAGTTCAGCATGGAAATATCATTGCAGTAGCTTTTATTTAGCCAGAAATCAAGAGTGTACGTTTTTATGCGCTTAAAAGCATTTCCAGGCTGAATGAGCAAATATGCTTGTTTCTGCCAATTGCAGCAAAATACTGAAATGAAAGTGGGTCTGCCTTCATATTTGAGCCAGAACAACTCAGTTCAGCATGGAAATATCATTGCAACAGCTTTTATTTAGCCAGAAATCAATACTTTAAGTTTTTTTGCGCTTAAAAGCATTTTCAGGTCAAATAAGCTTGTTTCTGCCAATTGCAGCAAAATACTGAAAGGAAAGTGGGTTTGCCTTCATATTTGAGCCAGAACAACTCAGTTCAGCATTGAAATATCATTGCAACAGCTTTTATTTAGCCAGAAATCAAGAGTGTAAGTTTTTATGCGCTTAAAAGCATTTTCAGGCCGAATGAGCAAATATGCTTGTTTCTGCCAATTGCAGCAAAAGACTGAAAGGAAAGTGGGTTTGCCTTCATATTTGACACAGAACAACTCAGTTCAGCATGGAAATATCATTGCAACAGCTTTTTATTTAGCCAGAAATCAAGAGTGTAAGTTTTTATGCGCTTAAAAGTATTTTCAGGCTGAATGAGCAAATATGCTTGTTTCTGCCAATTGCAGCAAAATACTGAAAGGAAAGTGGGTCTGCCTTCATATTTGAGCCAGAACAACTCAGTTCAGCATGGAAATATCATTGCAACAGCTTTTATTTTGCCAGAAATCAATACTTTAAGTTTTTTTGCGCTTAAAAGCATTTTCAGGTCAAATAAGCTGATTTCTGACAATTGCAAAAAAATACTGAAAGGAAAGTGGGTTTGCCTTCATATTTGACACAGAACAACTCAGTTCAGCATGGAAATATCATTGCAACAGTTTTTTTTAACCAGAAATCAAGAGTGTACGTTTTTACGCGTTTAAAAGCATTTTCAGGCCGGATGAGCAAATATGCTTGTTTCTGCCAATTGCAGCAAAATACTGAAAGGAAAGTGGGTTTGCTTTCATATTTGAGCCAAAACAACTCAGTTCAGCATGGAAATATCATTGCAAAAGCTTTTATTTAGCCAGAAATCAAGAGTGTAAGTTTTTATGCGCTTAACAGCATTTACAGGCCAAATAAGCTGATTTCTGCCAATTGCACCAAAATACTGAAAGGAAAGTGGGTTTGCCTTCATATTTGAGCCAGAACAACTCAGTTCAGCATGGAAATATCGTTGCAAAAGCTTTTATTTAGCCAGAAATCAAGAGTGTAAGTTTTTATGCGCTTAAAAGCATTTTCAAGCCGAATGAGCAAATATGCTTGTTTTTGCCAATTGCAGCAAAATACTGAAAGGAAAGTGGGTTTGTCTTCATATTTTCCCCAGAACAACTCAGTTCAGCATGGAAATATCGTTGCAAAAGCTTTTATTTAGCCAGAAATCAAGAGTGTAAGTTTTTATGCGCTTAAAAGCATTTTCAGGCCGAATGAGCAAATATGCTTGTTTCTGCCAATTGCAGCAAAATACTGAAAGGAAAGTGAGTTTGCCTTCATATTTGAGCCAAAACAACTCAGTTCAGCATGGAAATATCATTGCAACAGCTTTTATTTAGCCAGAAATCAAGATTGTAAGTTTTTATGCGCTTAAAAGCATTTTCAGGCTGAATGAGCAAATATGCTTGTTTCTGCCAATTGCAGCAAAATACTGAAAGGAAAGTGGGTTTGCCTTCATATTTGACCCAGAACAACTCAGTTCAGCATGGAAATATCATTGCAGTAGCTTTTATTTAGCCAGAAATCAAGAGTGTACGTTTTTATGCGCTTAAAAGCATTTCCAGGCTGAATGAGCAAATATGCTTGTTTCTGCCAATTGCAGCAAAATACTGAAATGAAAGTGGGTCTGCCTTCATATTTGAGCCAGAACAACTCAGTTCAGCATGGAAATATCATTGCAACAGCTTTTATTTAGCCAGAAATCAATACTTTAAGTTTTTTTGCGCTTAAAAGCATTTTCAGGTCAAATAAGCTGATTTCTGACAATTGCAAAAAAATACTGAAAGGAAAGTGGGTTTGCCTTCATATTTGACACAGAACAACTCAGTTCAGCATGGAAATATCATTGCAACAGTTTTTTTTAACCAGAAATCAAGAGTGTACGTTTTTACGCGTTTAAAAGCATTTTCAGGCCGGATGAGCAAATATGCTTGTTTCTGCCAATTGCAGCAAAATACTGAAAGGAAAATGGGTTTGCCTTCATATTTGAGCCAAAACAACTCAGTTCAGCAGGGAAATATCATTGCAACAGCTTTTATTTAGCCAGAAATCAAGAGTGTAAGTTTTTATGCGCTTAAAAGCATTTTCAAGCCGAATGAGCAAATATGCTTGTTTTTGCCAATTGCAGCAAAATACTGAAAGGAAAGTGGGTTTGCCTTCATATTTGACCCAGAACAACTCAGTTCAGCATGGAAATATCATTGCAACAGCTTTTATTTAGCCAGAAATCAAGAGTGTAAGTTTTTATGCGCTTAAAAGCATTTTCAGGCCACATAAGCTGATTTCGGCCAATTGCAGCAAAATACTGAAAGGAAAGTGGGTTTGCCTTCATATTTGAGCCAGAACAACTCAGATCAGCATGGAAATATCATTGCAACAGCTTTTATTTAGCCAGAAATCAAGAGTGTAAGTTTTTATGCGCTTAACAGCATTTACAGGCCAAATAAGCTGATTTCTGCCAATTGCACCAAAATACTGAAAGGAAAGTGGGTTTGCCTTCATATTTGAGCCAGAACAACTCAATTCAGCATGGAAATATCATTGCAACAGCTTTTATTTAGCCAGAAATCAAGAGTGTAAGTTTTTATGCGCTTAAAAGCATTTACAGGCCGAATAAGCTGATTTCTGCCAATTGCAG